>NC_053490.1:480459298-480816798 GCF_905171775.1 Rana temporaria
TGCAGGTTTGGCTATTCTGTGCTCCCTGTCAATTGTGATGTCCCGTGCGTTTAAACGGGGTAGCAGTCGTGAGAACAGCTGTTGTAGGTAGGGGGTGATTTTGATTGGTTTTATTGACTCAGGGACGCCTCTAAATTTTATATTGTTCCTCCTTCTAAGTCCGCTAATTTCAGTTTTATGTGGTGTATTTCAGACGCATGATGTTCATGTGCGTCTAGCAATTCATTGTGTGCCCTGACATGCTCATGCATGCTGTCCTCAAGCACACCTGCTCTTCCCTCCAGGCAGTCTACCCTTTCATGTATCTGGGAGACAGAGATTTGCAATTCCCTGTGTAGATCTTTCTGCAGTGTTAGTAGCATAGATTTGAGCATGGACTCTGTCACTGGGTTGTCTAATGCAGGGATGGCTGCTAGCACCTTCTTTCTGTTTTCTTTGGGGAACACTATGTTTATCCACCCCTCCCTAGACCTTCCTACGATGCTGTCCGAATCTCTGCTGAAGGGGGAGGATGGTTCGACCCACATAGAGTAGTTGGCAAGGGCAGCGGAGGCAATAGACAACATGGTCTGAAGAACAGTTGTAAAACTCATTTATATGATACTGTAGGTTTTTCCTTTTTCGATAAGTTGCTTCTGACCATGCAGTACAAAGCTACAGGTTTTACACAATGCCTTCTTGCATTGAAACATGACATGTAGTGGTATTAGGCAAATGTGTTGCATGATTTTGGAAGAACTCGGTTTTAGCTCACTAGGAGCTATTTTGTTTTTTATGTTGGGGGCTCTTCTATACGTAATTAGGAAGATTGGGTAACACTGATTTTAAGTGTACATCTTCTAAGAGGATTGGCCAATGTTTTTTCAAAATGGATTCCATTTTCTTGTGATCATAATGGAATCTGGTGACAAAACAAACTGACTGATCAAAACTGCCTTTTTCTCTGTGTTTATAGGAATCTTGTGCATATTGGGTATATGCCTCTTTAATTAGGGATTCTGGGTAGCCCTTTTCTCTAAATTTTTTGTTAAGTAAATGACTTTGTTCTGTAAAATCTATGATACTGGTGCAGTTACGCCGAAGTTGGCAAAATTGACCCCTCTGGATATTGTTTTTCCACTTGGAATAATGACAACTTCTATAATGTAAAAGTGAGTTGCCAGCAGTTGGTTTTGAGTAATTTTTGTCATGAATGATATTGTCAGAATGGTAAAATTCCAGGTCTAAAAAGGCCAACTTATCTGCATCTGTGACATAGGTGAAATTCAGACCATATGCATTATTATTGCAATGGTTTACAAAGTCTTCACAGTTCTTGTTAGTATCATTCCAGATAATTATTATATCATCTATATATCTGCCATAATAGATAAGATATTTAGAGTAGGGATTATCATTCCAAATGTGTCTATTCTCCCACAGTTGTGGTAGGTGGAAGAGGAAGAAATCCCCAGTTGGTCAATTTTTTGTACACATCCCTGGGAGTAAGGATGGGAATCAATTGTTGTTGGTATGTGACCAACAGTTTGGTCGGAAAGCCCCATTTGTAAGTATATTTCCTTTCCTGTAGTATAGCTGTGATGGGGGTGAAGGCTCTTCTCATCTCCATGGTGGCTTTGGAGAGGTCACTGAACAGGAGGGCATTTGTGTACGGTGCTGGTAGTGGTTTAGTGGATTTGGCCACCTGTAATATTTGTTCCTTAACATGGAAGTAATGCACTCTTGCTAAAATATCCCTAGGGATGTCAGGAGGGAGGTTTGCAGGTTTGGCTATTCTGTGCTCCCTGTCAATTGTGATGTCCCGTGCGTTTAAACGGGGGTAGCAGTCGTGAGAACAGCTGTTGTAGGTAGGGGGTGATTTTGATTGGTTTTATTGACTCAGGGACGCCTCTAAATTTTATATTGTTCCTCCTTCTAAGTCCGCTAATTTCAGTTTTATGTGGTGTATTTCAGACGCATGATGTTCATGTGCGTCTAGCAATTCATTGTGTGCCCTGACATGCTCATGCATGCTGTCCTCAAGCACACCTGCTCTTCCCTCCAGGCAGTCTACCCTTTCATGTATCTGGGAGACAGAGATTTGCAATTCCCTGTGTAGATCTTTCTGCAGTGTTAGTAGCATAGATTTGAGCATGGACTCTGTCACTGGGTTGTCTAATGCAGGGATGGCTGCTAGCACTGGAGTGTGTACAGTGTTAGTGTCTCTATTAGCCCACTGGTGCTTCTTGGGCAGGGGTTCTTTGCTGGGGGAGAGAGAGCAGGAGAGGATGCCAGCTTCTTACCTCTGTCTGTTCTGAGTGAGTGAGTATGAGTAAATAAATTGTATAGCGCTACAAATGCGAACAGAATTGCCTTAAGGCGCCTATGTCCATCCAGTGTCGTCCTTATCCTTTAGAAGAGATGAGTCTTAAGTTTTTTTCCTGAAGGCCGATGGTTTTCTTCCATGTGGATGTCCCTTGGCAGAGCGTTCCATAGCCGTGGTCCTTGGACTGCAAATCTTCATTCTCCCGTTGATTTGTAGCGGGACTTGGGGATGTGGAGGAGGTTTTGGTTAGTTGATCGGAGAATGCGATTAGGGGAGTAATGCTTTATTTTCTCACACAAGTATTGAGGAGCGTTTCCTTGTGTGCACTTGTGGGTGAGACAGAGGGTCTTGAATGTGATCCTATCCTTTACAGTTAGCCAATGAAGGGTCCTCAGTGATGGGGTGATGGATTCCCATGTTTTTTTCCCCGTTACCAGTCTGGCTGCCGTGTTCTTGACGACTTGTAGAAGCGAAATCTGATATTTTGGTAGACCAATATAGAGGGAGTTTGCGTAGTCGAGTCGGGAATTGATGATAGTTCCAACTACTACTGCTATGTCTTCTTTTGGAATGAAGGGGATGGGTCTACGCAGCAGCCGGAGGAGATGGTGGGATCCGCTGACTACTGATCCTATTTGTGCATCCATCGACATTTCAGAGTCAAAGATGACTCTGAGACTTTTGACTTTGGTGCTTGGGGTGATCGCCTGTCCAAGGATGGTGGGCGGTGTCCATGAAATCTCAGCTTTTGTCTTTAGGTTTGCTTGGAGGAAAAGAAGTTCTGTCTTGGATCCATTAAGTTTTAGGGAGCTCTCAGTCATCCAAACATCGATCAATGCAAGGTATTTTTCTAGACCGGTATATTGGTCTTTTTTCCCGGTGATGCGAAAGTAGAGTTGCGTGTCATCAGCATATGAGTGGTAGCACAAGTCCTGTTTACTGATGATTTTGAGGAGTGGGCAAAGGTAGATATTGAAGAGCATGGGTGACAAGGGTGATCCTTGAGGGACTCCGCAAGAAATTGTGCGAATTTCACAGGAGAAGGCTCCTAGTTTTACTGTCTGGGAACGATTTTCTAGGAAGGATGCGAACCATGGTAGATCTGCGTCTGTGACTCCTGCTTCTTCTTTAAGGTGAATGAGTAGAGTTTTGTGGTCTACAGTGTCGAAAGCTGCACTGAGATCCAGCAGCACCAGGAGACATGATTCTCCGTCATCTGCTGCTTCGAGGGCATCATCCCATATTTTGAGAAGTGCTGTTTCAATGCCATGGCCTGGGCGGAAACCTGATTGAAGTGGGTCCAAGAGTTTGTGTGTGTCCAAATGGAGTTGTAGCTGTTGTACCACAGCTTTCTCAATAATCTTGGAAATGGTGTTCAGGCTTGTTATCGGTCTGCGGTGATTTGGGTCTTTAGGGTCGAGGTTAGGTTTCTTTAGGAGGGGCTTGATTATGCCTTGCTTGAGGGAGATTGGAACCATACCTTCTTTGAATGATTGGTTTACGAGATGTGTTATGGTGGGTGCCAAGATATCGGCACATTTTTTCAGGAGTTTTGTCGAAATGGTGTCATTTGGTGATGTACTGTCTCGAAGGCTTTTGATGATGTTTTTGGTAGTGTTGATGGTGATCGGGATCAGCACAAAATTCGTCGGTTGTATAATGTTTGCATTGACTTCCTCTTCTTGCTGTGGCTGAGTGAGGTTGGTTGTTTTTTTCTGTTGAATTATTTCCTGAGTGTTATCAATTTTGTCGACAAAAAAATCCGATAGCTCATTACAGAATTATTGGGTTTCATTTGCTGGAGGTTCTAGGCAGGTGGGGTTCATAGTCTGAGCGACTAATTTGAAGAGTTCGTGGGGACGGTTTATGGCTTTTGATATGGTGTTTGAGAAGTGTTCTTTTTTTGCTTTGAATATTGCTTTGTGGTATTTATTAGTGAGAGTTTTGTAGTTTGTGCGGTTTTCCATTGTGGGATTTATTTTCCATGCTCCTTCAGCTCTTCTGCGTTCTTGCTTCAGTAAAGTAAGAGTGCCATTAAACCAGCCTGAATTGTTTTTGCGGCTGAGTGCTCTACGTTTCGGAGCGACTGTCTCTGCTGTTTGCAGCAATGCTTTGTTTAAGGAGTTGAGTGTTTGTTCCATTGATTGGTTTTGCTCTGTGTTCTGTGTTGTGAGGAACAGGCATCTGGCGATGGTAGGGTGTCCATCTCCTCCCTGGTGTTGTCCTCGGGTGCAGTGGTTGGGTGATCCCCCTGCGAACCGAACATTGCGCCTCATCTGCCAGGGAGCAAGATGTCATTGGGCCTTGTTCATGGCCTCTGAGGGATAATAATCTGTGAGACGGCAGGGTGCAGGCGGCTTATACCTCTTTCTAGACATGCCCAGGATGGTCCTGAGTCCTTTCTCCCTCCACATTGCCGGATCGGGGGTCAGAATGTCGTCTGTGGTTGCAAAAACCGCACACAAATCTGAAGTTGGAAATGTTTTAACTGCATAAGCCTACATACAAACTGCATAGTGTAGGTCAGCGATTAAAAGGGCAGGGACACTTGAAGTTACTAGAGTATTCTTTATTTGGAGAAAACTGCACCCCAATTGGCTGGAAAGGCAGCAGCCAGGGGCATACACATGAATTATACTCCCTGTCAAGTTTTGCAGACACTACCACCCGCTGAACATGACTAATTCAAATGAATGGGGCCTTGCTGCAACACATAGGGTTGCAGTGGGGTAATGGGGCATTTAGGAGATAAAACAGGGGGTAAAACAGGAGGCGATACAATGCTCAAATTCTCTCTGAAGAGCGAATCAAACATGGGTTGCTCTTCAGAGAGCAGCGCTAGTGTAAACCTGCCCTTAAGATTGCAGCCAATGCTGAAATGTGTGCATGTTTGGCTCTTGGGAGTAAAAGCAGCAGCATTGTTTTACTGGGAAATAGATCAACTGAAAGAGGTAGTAAACAACGGCATTTAAAAAAAAAAAAATAATCCCCTGTAAGGCAATGCTATAATGTGCTAGTATGCGTAACATACTAGCCCATTATGAAATACTTACCTTAGATTGAAGCCCTCCAGCGGTGTGCTGTCATCGCTGACATGGCTTCCATCTTCCCCCAGTCTCCCTTCCGGGTTCGCAGGCTCTGGTTGTATGAGTGGCTGGGGCCACGATGATGTCACTCTCTGAAGGTCCGGCAAGGTATGCTATCCCACTGACTGCATCCAGTGTGAATATATCCTAAACACCGCAAGTTTAGGAGATATTCACTGTACCTACAGGTAAGCCTTATTATAGGCTCACCTGTAGGTACAAGTTCCCAAAACCAGTGTACCACCACTTTAAGCATGTGGAAAAAAGAGTGGTGGCTCTAGATGGAATTCTGTAGACCATCATCCAGAACTGATATTGCTGGTTGGAATTTGAAAGCGGAAGTGACCGTTTCCTGTCAAAAAAGGAAGTTAAGTCGGCCGTACATGGATTAAAATTTAGATCCATGTATGGGCAGGCTGATTTTACAGATATCGACCTATAAATCGACTTCTATATAACCACCCTGTCGGTTTTTTGCCCTGATCGATCAGTGCAGCCGAAAATATAGCCAGCATCAGCGATCAGTGTATTCTGGCAGTGGGGAAGTTTCCCCAATGTCAGCAGGAAAGATTCCCTTATCCAAGTGTGTGGGTGGGGTAATTGGGTAATTTTCTTCATTCAACCCACCGGTTAAATGAAAAAAACAAAAGAAAAACAATAATGTATGTCCTAGAAGCTCGCTGGATTTCTGGCAAATCGTTTGTTCTTTTTTCTGCACTGTACATTTAATAGTTATGAAAACAAGGGAAATGTGTATTCCAGAAATGTGATATATATTTTTTTTTGTGTTATTAATTCTGCCCTGGCATACAATGTAAGTTGAAGGACACTACTTTACAGGTAGAGCTACCCACTCAAATACATTACAGTGGCAGAAAGCCAGTAGCTAGAAACCCAGGGAGTATACAGTAACACATATAATAGGGCTGTGTCTTCTACATACCTCTCTCAAATAATTGATTCCCTTACAGTCATAAGAAAACAATCATAAATCGGGTAATGCCATTTAATTACTTATAGTGACAGAAAGTGTTATCTTGGAATTGATGCAGTATAATGGAGGAGAGATTAGGAATGTGTCTGTTACAGTGTTTTCTCTCAATTAGTACAAACCCCAGGGCTTTGCCTACAGTCTGTCAATACTATATCTCTTGACCACTCTAACTGCTCTATTCCTGAGCTGTTAAGTAGCGATGGAAAGTGGGCCAAAGTCAAACTGGTCATGTTAATCTATTAGAGCTACCACTCTGTCAAATCCTCAAGGTCCTCTGACAGAATGGGCATTCACATGAACATAAGTTTTTCGATCATTAAGTGAGCAAAAATGTCAGACCAGCTCATTTACTTAGAGAAGGCCTCCATGGAAGCTGACCCCACGTTATAGGCATCCCTGATGACTCAATCAGAACGGCAATGTTTAATTAAAAAACGTACTGCCTCAGAACAATCTTCCTTTAATTGTGGCTTAGTGCCAGTGACCAAGTATGACCATTCCTCCATTATTACCCTGGGGATAAGTTGACCTCTTGTTCATATACATAACTAGGTTGTAAAATACATACATTAGCTGAAAAATATATTATTTAGCAATTCAGCATTTAAAATGAT
The DNA here is from genome assembly GCF_905171775.1 of Rana temporaria. Classification (NCBI taxonomy): domain Eukaryota; kingdom Metazoa; phylum Chordata; class Amphibia; order Anura; family Ranidae; genus Rana; species Rana temporaria. The sequence goes on from NC_053490.1 coordinate 480,466,298, forward strand.
CATTAAAGCAGTGTGTATTTCGTAAAGCTAAATACATTGATATATTTAAAGAGGAATCTATAGAAAGTGGAGGAGGTTTCATATAATTAACAAAAAAATAATTTTTAGTTTGATACTTACAAAGTCAAAAATACAGTATAGTGTATTAATAGTTTATAACTGTTAAAGGGTAAGTACCCGTTTAACCACTTCCATACAGGGCACTTACGCACCTTCCCGCCCAAGCCAATTTTCAGCTTTCAGCACTGTCGCACTTTGAATGGCAATTGCGCGGTCATGCTACACTGTACCCAAACAAAATTGGCGTCCTTTTTTACCCACAAATAGAGCTTTCTTTTGGTGGTATTTGATCACCTCTGCGATTTTTTTTTTTGCGCAACAACTAAAAAAAAGACTGAAAATTTTGAAAAAAAATTACGTTTTTATTTTTTTCTGTTAATTTTTTTGTAAATAAGTAAGTTTTCTCTTTCAAGTACGGGCACTGATATGGCGGCACTGATGGGCACCGATGAGATGGCACTGATGGACATCGATGAGGTAGTACTGACGGGCACAGATGAGGTGGCACTGATTGGCGGCGCTGGTATGCGGCACTGATGGGCACACATAGGCGGCACTGATGGGCACACATAGGCGTCACTGATGGGCACTCATGGGCGGCACTGATGGGCACTCATGGGCGGCACTGATGGATACTTATGGGTGGCACAGATGGGCACTGATAGGTGGGCACTGGGCATGGATGGGCACTGTAGGGTGGCACTGATGGGCACTGTGGGGTGGCACTGATGGACACTGTGGGGTGGCACTGATGGACACTGTGGGGCGGCACTGATTTACCCATGTGTGCCAATCAGTGCCCATTTGTGGGCACTGATTGGCATCTTTTTTTTTTTTTAATGCTTTTTTTTTGCCCAGACTGTTTTTTTGCCCTTTTTTTTGCCCTTCCCTGGTCCAGGGTGGGCTTCCCTGGTGGTCTAGTGTGGCGATCCGAGGGGGGGCTGTGCTGATAAACAATCAGCGCGAACCCCCCTTGTCGGAGAGCCGCCGGTCGGCTCTCCGATACTCGCGTCTGTCAGACGCGAGTGAGGAAGAGCCATCAACGGCTCTTCCTGTTTACATCGTGATCAGCCGTGGTTGGACACGGCTGATCACGTGGTAAAGAGTCTCCGTGAGAGACTCTTTACCGAGATCGGTGTTGCGGGGTGTCAGACTGACACCCTGCAACAACGATCGCCGCGATGCGCACCCCCGGGGGCGCGCAGCGGCTCAGAATCCTGAGGACGTCATATTCTGCAACCACTTTGCCGCCGTCAATCTGTCATTGGCGGGCGGCAAGTGGTTAACCACCTTCCTGCCCAGGCCATTTTTAAGTTTTCAGCACTGTCACACTTTGAATGACAATTACTCATGCAACACTGTACCCAAAGGAAATGTTTAACATTTTTGGAGACAGATAAAAGTTTCTTTTGGTGGTATTTAACCACTTCCAGCCTGCTGTATACAGAATGACGTCCGGGAAGTGGTTCTGTTATCCTGACTGGGCGTCATATGACGTCCAGCAAGATAACATGCCAGTGCGTGCCCCTGGCGATCGCGAGTGCAGCATGTCAGTCTGACACATGTCACGATCGGCTGTGACCAATCATAGCTAATCACAGCGTGAACCAGGAATTTACGTTAAATGGCATTCCTCAGTTCGTGCTGACAGGGAGAGCCGATTGTCAAATTGATCAATCCTGTTATACTGACTGCCTAATTTATTAAGGCCCTAAAAGTCCAGGACAGCACAGATACCCCTCAAATAATAAATAAATAATAAAGAATTGCGGCTTCACTTCCTGGTTCCCTACTGTGCATGTGCGACTTGCACTGTGCAATGCCACTGGTCTCTGCTGTCTTCTGGGACCTGTGTGTCTCCCGGAAGACAGCGGGGGGGGGGTGCCGGACGTGGCATAGATTCCTGCAGATCTATACCTGCCCGGAAGATGGTGAAAATACCTGTCTTACACAGGTATCTGCGCCCCCCTCCCCCTGAAAGGTGCCAAATGTGACACCGGAGGGGGGGGGGGGAATCCGGACAGCGGATGTTCCATTTTTTTGTGGACTTCTGCTTTAAAGCTTTTTAGGCAATGCTCAATGCTGGAACATGTGCTTGTAGAAAGGAAGTGCCTGGGGATTATCAGAACTAAGAAGAAACAGAGAGTTAAAAAAGATGCAAATTAGTATTGTATATCCCAACATTATTTAATTTATTTTACCCTGTAGGAAACTTTAGGAAACTTTAATTACACAATGTGACAACATCTACAAGGCTTCTTAAATTCTTGAAGGGGCAGCTCCTGGGAGATCAGCTCCTATTGATGTAGGCATCAAAGGTATTTATCGGACCAAGTCCCAAGACAGGAAATGCCTGGGTGACAGTCCCATAGAAAAAAAATAAAAATAACCCTCACCCACGGGCTCACAATTTGGACTACACCAGTTGTCTCAAAGTACCCTGTACTGGTACATTCAGCTGTAGTCCCGTCTGTAAAAACTGTGACATTCACTTGCTGCAGGAGCAGGCGCACATCCACAAGAAGAGTATACAGGATTTGCACAGGTAGAGAAACATGAACAAATGCAGACAACATTTTTTTTTTAGACAAAACAATAATGCAATCCTCAGGGAGCTGTCATTTGGCTATCAGTACTGCCTGATTGGTTGTGTGTACTGATCCGCTGGGTTTCTAATTTCAGTGTGTCAGCAGGTGGTGAGCATGACGAAGGACAATAGATTTACACAAATTTACTTTTTTGGGGTTTTTAATGTATTTGATAATGGACTTGTCAAACATTTAGTTGTCTTTATTTCAAGGTTAAATTTTTTTTTATTTTTGTGAATGAGACACTGTGTACCCATACTCATTTACATTGGTTATTTTTAAAAGTAACTTTCAGATTATGATAAACTCCCACTCAGAGACCCCATGACCACCAGCCAGGGTTGGGGAGAAGAAACCCATCTCCTTATCAACACGGGACAAGGTGCTTTGCCAGGGGCAGGGCAGTCTTTAATATTGATTGGACCCTGGGCAAACATTTTCTTGGGCGTCCCTCTATGTAATCTCGCTCTCCACCTGCTCTGAGACATACAATAAATTGCAGCTAGACTTAAAATCAGTTTACTGAATCAGATCAGGCAGAAATTCTGATTGATTGCCAGAGGTTACAGTGTATCATAACAGCTTTCTGACTGGTTGCTAGAGGTTACCCCCCACCAATTTGTTTACCTTTGCAGAACAGGCTGATGTTAGGCTTAATGGTCACAGTTGCAGGCAGGACTTTTACCCATGCCCCTTTACCTCCTCAGTGGGCTGCATTCAGTATAGGTGATAGTGGATACAACCTCAGGGAGGCATGATATACATATGAATGCCACATGTATTTACATATCAATGCAGCAATGCGGTCTACGGCTATTTACATATGAATTTACATATCGATGCAGGTTATTTACATGTAAACGAAAGGGTCTGCAGGTGAGTCATCTGTACACAACAATAGTGCAGAGCTGGGCATCATTAGTAGCAGCACTTGACACTAAGATATTGGGACACAGCACGGGACTAAAACTTTAAGGGAATTTAAACTGGGAGAGTTGGCTAGTATGTGCACGTTTGAAAAAGGTTTACTCCCAACAAACTGACATGAGCATTGCCACCATCCCGAGTATATAGAAAAATGAATACCTCAAAGAAATGGGATTTTAAGGGCAATGAAAATAATATACAAAAAAGTATAGGTAAGTATAGAAAAATATAATATTTAATTTACTCTACAAAAAAGTTATGCAAAAGGTTTTACAATTGTAACAATCGCTGTAACAAATAGGTTTGCATAATGTGTGGACCATGCAGTTCCTGAATAAAAACATATACAAAAAATGACAGTACATAAATGCAGAAGATGAATGATGTATTGAACCTCGAAAACCCAATGAGGGTCAAGGGAAAATGCAGAAGACTGTTTTATTTCGACGCGTTTGTGCCCCACAACAATGATGGGACCCAGGGCAGTTGTCCCATTTGTCCTGCCTTAGAGATGGCCCCCTGGCAGTACAGCCACCTACATGTTAAGGACATGTGGCTTGGTATGGTATGGGTGATCATGCTTGCTACCCCCCCCCCCCCCCCCTTTTATGGACAGGATGCTGTATGGCTGGATTAAAGGCCTGGTATAGATTTTTAGGTTAGATTAAATTAGGTTACATTTCATTACCAGCTTATTTTTTTAAAATATGGCACACGGACCTCTCCAAAGGTCCCATAAATAGTTTTTAGTACAAGCCATAAAGGGAAATGCAGACAATTTAAATGTGTTCTTTGTAAATGCAAATGCTTTAAAAAAAATCACTGCTCCTGGCCAAATGGATTTTTTTTGCACTGGAAAATGTTCTCCAGGGCAGTGCCCATACCCCCTTCTGCCCCCTTTCTGCCCCATGTTATTATTTATTTTATAACCCTTTGTCTATTGGCCTAATAAATGGGCATGTTTAATTTGACAAATTAGCTCCTATTGATTTTAATTAGGGTTTTTTGTTGGGTTTGGCATTGAAAGTTCACCAAACCCTGCTCAAGCTAAACTCAAGACAGTTTGGCCCATCCCTATTGGAGAGATTTCCTCTAATTTCCTTTTGTGTCTACAGAATATAAGTATAGAGAAAGATCCCCAATGGGACACAGACAAAGAAAAAAAGACCCGACAAGGATTCTAACTCTTCCCTACTTCAATAACCTTACTCTATCCAAAACGAAAAAAATTACAAAACAACAAAAACAAGTTCTGGCTTTAGATATGGTGTAGGAAAAACATGAATTGATTTAGAACACAAATTAACTCTTTATAATGGATTCATTTTAATTTTTGTCCTAGAGAAAATTGTACATGTTATTTAAAACAGGTGTGAAATTTGAAGCAAGTTGGCTAAATGTATATCATTGTTTTTCCAATCAAGCCCCGTTTTCCTGAACTTGCACCAATAGAAGGCAGTTCTGATGACTGGAAAAAGAATTGGGGAGCAACTGCGCTAATAAAATACAAATACAGTGTAATGGTACTCCTAAAGAATACTATTATAAACAAATAAAGCTGCACCTTACTGTATGTGGTAGAACAGTGGTAACATAGGAAAAAAACAAGATGCGCTAAATGAATTAATACAAAATATGATACCAAACAACATGTAACAAATCAATATCCATAAATGAAGGTAAGGAAATAGAAGAAATAAAATCCTTAAGGGGACGGCAAGGCTTCTATTCACCCGTGTAGTGAAAAGAGGAGATGAACCTTATTAATCCACAAATAAGTCCAAGGTTCTAAAAGTGACTATCCCAAAGCAGTGATCCACCACCGAGAGCAAATTTAGCCTCTTACCGGATGTCCGGCGGTCTCTTAACTAAAAGAAGACCCCAGAAAGCATATAAAAGATGAACCGTTGGAAATCAGAATGCAGGTGGGCTGAGCTGGAAACCAATCTTTATCTCATTCCGGTGCTTGCAAACTCGATTATCAGGTACCATGGAAAAACATATGGGAACCGCAATAGTGTAAAACCATAGATACGTTTATTTTAAAAAAAGTCAAAAACACACTTACATTTAAACAAAATTAAAATTAAAACTTTATTTCTTCCATTTCCTTACCTTCATTTATGGATATTGATTTGTTACATGTTGTTTGGTATCATATTTTGTATTAGTTCTGATGACTGTTCCAAATCTTTGCTTTTTTACAGTTGAACGTCAGTAATACACTGTTGTACAAATTTCTGTACTAAAATTACTTACTCTGGCCCAGATTCACAAACGAGATACGACGGCGTATCTCCTGATACGCCGTCGTATCTCTGTTTTAGGGTCTTCCTAACTATGCGACTGATTCATAGAATCAGTTACGCATAGTATGCCCTAAGATCCGACAGGTGTAATTGAATTACACTGTCGGATCTTAGGATGCAATACCTCGGCCGCCGCTGGGGGGAGTTTGCGTCGTAAACCAACGTCGGGTATGCAAATTAGTAGTTTCGGCGATCCACGATGGTTTTTCGCGTTCGCTACGTCGCTGCTAGTCTAGTTTCCCTGTCGCAAAGTTAGTCGTCGTTTTTGCTGCCCTAACTTTACACAGCCCACGTATGTGCTGTATAAAGTATGGCCGTTGTTCCCGCGTCGAAATTTGAAAATTTTTTGTTCTTGCGTAAGACGTCCAGGAATACTAAAGTACGCTACGCACGTCGCCGTTCGAAAAAATGGCGTCACTTCGCGCAAAGCACGGCGGGAATTTCAAAACGGAGCATGCGCAGTAGGTCCGGCGCGGGAGCGCGCCTAATTTAAATGGCACACGCCCCTTTGAATTACGCGGGCTTACGCCGGAGGCCGCCAGCGTAAGTTTTCATGCAAGTGCTTTGAGAATCAGGCACTTGCGATGAAAACTTGCGGCGGTGTAACGTATCTACGATACGTTACGCCGCCGCGATTCTACGTGAATCTTGGCCTCTGTGCTTTTCAGAGTATGCAATAAAAGCTGCAGAAATTCAGGTGGAGCCCACACAATTTCCTGGCTTAAGGACATCCATCTTCATCTAGTTCTTTCCTCCTCAGTGGAACTGTCCCTCCTTTCATTCATTCAAATTCAGTTATTTTAATCATGGAACCTCCACTTCACACACAGCATGCAAATGAAGTCTGCCCCTGAGCTTCCAGACTGAGCTGTTGAGAAAAGAACTGAGGCAGAGTGCCATGATGTTTTCAGAAAGGCTGCTTTTGTTGCATAGAGGAGCACAGAGGCTGAGTGATAACATGTAATTATTATGTTTATGGGAAATCTAGGAGGAAACAGGGAAGGCAAAATACAAGCAAAATAAACTTTAGCTTTAGGACCAGTGACTGAGTTTGATAACATGTAAAATTTTTGAGTTAAAAAAATGCTCTTTAGTGTTACCACTGAAGCTTGTTGGGTGATTGTTAGGAGATTAGTCTCATGTGATTAGTCTCACAGGGAATACTTTTAAATTACAAGCTTCAAATTAGAAAATATAATTCAAGAATCTCCTAAATGAGCAATAGGTGAGCAATTAATCTCCCACTACCAATCAGGTCTTTGGAGGTGTATAAAGCAGATCAATTGCTAATAGTTTCTGTTATGCGATTAAACTACAGCAATGTGCAATTTTGGAAGATCAATCGCTCAGTAGTGGTACTAAGAATCCTTTATGTAGAAACTCACATTAAAAGTAATGCGATACAAACAAAGAGATCGATCTCATTAGAGTTTAGCAGCATGATTGAGAAACAGTGTAGTCCTAGCCTTGCATCTAATTTGGCAGTTAATCCTTTTTCATCCAGGTTTTTGAAATTTAAAGCCCAACTCTAGGTAGTTTAAAAAAATACATATTTATAATATGAACCCCCAGAAGGTGTAAAAATTCAAAGGTAGTTTAGGCTGTGATTCCTACATTAAATTCAAAGCTTCTGATATAGACGTCCCCTGGCAAAATTCCAGGGCATAACCCATCCTGCCTCTGAACCAAATTCATGGCAAAGTAAGTCTGTAGACTATAGACAATATTTTTAGACCACAGACCTCCATGCCTTTCAACCCACAAAGAGGCCAAACTTTATTGGTATCACAGCTTTATAGACAGAGTGACATAAGCAAGCATCATTCATATGAGTGCATCCGATTGGATCATTCATATAGTCTTCTCTTGTTACATCTCCCCCTGGCCACAAGGCTTACATTCCAGTCTTTCATGGGGGCCATATTGCTGGTCGATGGGAGGGGTAGACGAGTAGCAGCTGATTAGGAGTGCAGTAGAAGGGGGTTTGGAGACATCTGTTTTCAGTTTTCAATTCTATCATGACTTTACTCTGTCATAACTTTCATTCAAGGAAAATAATACTAGCGTAATACACACACACACACACATATAATATATATATATATATATATATATATATATATATATATATATATATATATATATATATATATATATATTTATATTTATATATATATCAAGAAATAGAAATAAAAGAAACAAAGCAATATAAGAAAGGAAAGCAATATTTGAGTGGTTAGGAGAAAGAGAACATATACACAAAATAATAATTTTATCAACTCCATCACACTTCTTTCACCACCACAGTACTGCTTTGTCACCGCAAGATGTCCAACATATTTCAACCCACAAGACCAAGAATGTACTTTAAAGTGGTTCTAAAGCTATAAGATGGTTTGCCTTAAAGTGGATGTAAACCCGAATTTAGGCTTGTAACTTGTACCGTATAGGATTTCATATCATCTGTGCCCAGTCTTGCCACAAAGAGTTAATCCAGCTCTGAGCAATCCTCTTATCTTATTTCAGTGAAATAAAAACAGACAGACAGAGAAATACTAGTCAGTTCTCCCCCCTTGCTGTGAGTGACAGGTGATTAACATATCTCATGCACGAGCCTTAGGCCGCGTACACACGATCAGTCAAAACCGATGAAAACGGACTGAAGGACCGCTTCATCGGTTAACCGATGAAGCTGACTGATAGTCTGATGTGACCAAACACCATCGGTTAAAAAAATGATCGTGTCAGAACGCGGTGACGTAAAACACACAACGTGCTAAAAAAATTAAGTTCAATGCTTCCAAGCATGCGTCGACTTGATTCTGAGCATGCGCGGCCTTTTAACCGATGCTTTTGCATACTAACGATTGGTTTTGACCCATCTGTTAGGGGTCCATCGGTCAAATTTTAAAGCAAGTTCTCTTTTTTTTGACCGAAGGATAACTGACCGATGGGGCCCACACACGATCGGTTTGGACAGATGAAACGGTCCTTCAGTCAGTTTTCATCGGTTTTGTCTGATCGTGTGTACGCGGCCTTAGAGAGGCATTATGTGTAGTTCTCAACCCCCTCCTCATTTCTTTTCCAGCTCTCCCAGGATTGGCTGCTCCACACTTCAGCATGATCTGGGTTTTGACTGGATATTAGTGATCATAGCAGAAGTTAGCAGAAGTCCAGTGTAAGAAATACATAGGAGACAACCCCCCTGGGAGGGGGGATCCAACCTCGGGTTTAAAGGAACTGTCTCCACTGTCCTAGGGAACATTCTAGCCTAAAGCGTTTGGCTTGCGATCCAACCTGCACTCTTTCTGGCGAGCTTATGATGTGGTATTTTTCCTACTGTTTTCTTATGATCTGTATCAGTAAATGTAGGCCTTGCAGGCCAATGTTTCAATTATTACAGTATGTTGTATATTCTGTTAAAACCTCAATAAACATATTGAAAGCGAAGAAATATTTTTTTTTTTAAAGAAATACGCCAGAGAAAATTCATGTTGACAAGGGGAATGTAGAGGTGGGCGGGAAGTCTACTGACACCACCGAGCTCCGGAAACAGACCCACACACAGAATCTGCAGTTTTTCAGGCCCCGATCCTCCTTTATTGGGGTCCCCCAGACCCGCATTCCAAGGGAGCCCCCATGTGGGTGAGGTCCCAAATTCTGCTGCTGCGGCCATTGACACAGACAGCAGGACTCGGCCCTGCCCCCGGCTCCCATGTCGCTGGATTTGATTGACAGCAGAGGGAGTCAATTCCTTCTGCTGCTATAAATCTATCTAATAAGGACCCGAGACAGAAGCTGGAGCAGAAGGGCTCATTCTTGTCGCTTGAAATATTGGGTTCAGGTAAGTACAAGGGGGCTCTGGGGGGCTGATGCACTACAGAAGGTTTTTCACCTTAATGTCTAGAATGCTAATGCTAATGTGAAAAACCTCAAGGGTTTACAAACCCTTTAATGCATAGAATGCATTAAGATAAAAAAAAAAAAAACCTTCTCCCTTTACAACCACTTTAAATGGCATTGAATATGTATAGTACACTCATTTCAATGCTCCTGGTTTCCCCCCAACCCTATTCTGGCAGCAATGAAGGCATAACATGCTTGCAATGACTATACTCAACTTAGTTGTTATGTATGGGTGTTTTAAGGTATACAAAAAGGTAGTATCTCTATCTTCGATCACCTGAGTTTCATGTTAGTAATAGTAATTACATTTTTATACAATGCATAAAGTTGCTGCCATAATTCCCAGTAGAAGAATTTAGTGGTATTTCATGAATAAATTAAATTATAATGATGATAACTTACCTATAATTTCATGTTACATATTCTGTTTGGCCCATAATGGAGGCTTTTTTTATGTTATTAAAATGTATTTTTATCTGATAAAATCACAAATATTTCAACAGTATATAAACAAGTAGTACCTAACAAATTTTCAGATATTTGATTCTCATTGATATAGATTCAAATTAAACTCGATTTGAATACAGACAAATAATTTGAATCGAATGAGAAAATAAATCGAAATTGAAAACAAAATGAATTACGAAAACAAATCATTGTAATATAATGAATATGACTAGACAACATTTTTAACTTCACAAATCCATCCAAAACTACACAGAACACATTTTTTTGTTCTTCATTCTATTCTCTATTATTTATGCATTGGGAGGCATTATAGGTGGATGGAGTTGCTCACAGGGCTGAAGGAGATGTAGAGGAGGTAAGCCCCCAAGCTGACATCACTTTCACCCTATTCCCATGAGGTCCCGAAACTTCTCCTCCAACCCTGTGAGCACCTCCAGCGGCCCTGATTTTCTATCATAGGCGGTACCGGTGTTCTATATCGATTTGTGCCCTCCGTCAAAAGTGCCCGCATATGCGCAAAACGGAACGATACTCCAGCTGATTTGCCGATCGGCTGGAGTGACGTCACCATAGCGCATGCGTACATCATAGGGTGTTTTTTTCTATGGGAGATACCATTTTACGAGCACAATTGAAAGCTATGCAAAGAACAGAGGGACATCGTAGATGTCAGATTGTGCCTCGCTGTAAACCCGTGGCGCAACAGCGAGGCACAATATGACAAATACAGTGTCCCGCCGCTGTTTACATAGCATTAAATTGTGCAATGGTTTGTGCTGTCATTAAAAGGCTCCTATGGTGTACACATGCGCTATAGTGACGTCACTCCAGCTAATTGGAAAATCAGCTGGAGTGCCGTTCCGTTCTGAACATGCGCAGGCACTTTTCGACGGCGGGCACATAACGCCAGAACACGGGGACACATTTGAACATTTAGCATTTGGCTAGATATGTACTGTGAGTTCTAACATTTTTAATAAATTGCCCATTAGATGGTGCTTTTCCCTTTCTATACACACACACAGGAGCAGCGGGGGTAAATGCATTTGATTCCGACAGGAATCGCATCACAAAGTATCGATACTCGGTTATATGCAAGTACTTGACCGAAAGTGTGGGTACTCATTCTCGCCGACAAAAAAACTGTGTAGTAGTGATAAAAGTAATTTGTTGGTTTAAAAATACATTTTAGAATACTATATTTAAAGGTGGTTGTACACCCTGTACAACCACTTTTACCTACAGGTAAGCATAGATTAAGGATTACCTGTAGGTGCTGGAAATACATCCTAAACCTCCACGGTCTAGAAGATATTTACAATAGGGACGTGCAACGATGTCTATGGTGCATGCGCCATAGTCAATGGTGCAATTGCACTTTAGAAACAGCGATCGTACCATTTCTAAATTAAGTCGTGCTGTGACTGCCAGCTTGCGCAGGAATGACGTCACAAGATTCCGTCCAGTCACAGAGTCGGAGTTCACGGCCCCCCGGAAGGAAGAGGGGTGAAGATGGACGCTTGCTGGTAGTGGTAGATGGACGCTCGCTGGTAGTGGGGACAGCAGTGACATTGCTTTGGTTTCAGATAAGTGATGTGATGCATTGTAGCCCATTATGCTTAACCTTTGCAGGGAAATAAAGAGGAAGTAAAACCCATCAGGGTTTACTTCCTCTTTAATTGCCTGATTACCTTTGGTCATAGCAAAGATGTGTCCTTTACCTACATACTTTCTGCTAAAAGAAGAGTGCCTGATAAATGGCAGAGAAGTGAAAAGAAGGTAAGTATATGTTGCTAAGTTGAAATCAAACTGTTGCTCGGTGTGTACCTAGCACATGTTTGCTTTAAATTGGATTTAAACCCACCACTCACCCAGTATAAACTAATGGCACAGTAATAATGTATATATACATGCAAGCCTCCTGAATGGATCCCTACCTTGCATATGTCACCCCCTTTAGCAGTAGGTGCCCTGCAAAACTTTGGAATCGGTGGGTGGGTTTCTTTGCTGGAATTCATAAGGCAGAGTTTTGATGTCACAAGACTCCCCACCCACCTCTACACTCTCCTACTATCCTTTTCTTGAGTTTTGAGTAACATCCAGTCAAAACTCAGGAAAGGCACCACATGACTTCAGCATGCCCAATAATGCTGAGGTGTGGAGCAGCCAATCCTGGGAGAGCTGGAGAAAAAAGGAGGAGGGATGTGAAGCTGGAATCGTAACACTCTCTCTCTGCTCTTGTGCCGTTCATAGGATAAATAAATCATCTGTCAGCTGGATTAACTCTTTGTGGCAAGACTGGGCACAGATGACTAGACATCCCCTGGTGTACCAGGTAGAGGTCTTCATAAAAAAAAAAAAAAAAAAACAGTTTTACATCCACTTTAAAGTTATCGGAACAAGTTCCTTGTGGGTGTGGCAGTGCTGGGTGTTGTAATGTGTACCTGTGTTATTTCTGATCATTTTATTACTCTTATTAGTGTAACAAACTTTCTTCAGCTCTGCAGCATTGTATTTATTTTACTCTTATTGTATTATATTTATCTGTACAAGTAGACGCAGCGACAGCAGGAGTAAAACCTACAGCCTTGCTGATAAATACTGTTCTGTTTCTGTCACATTTTAAAATGAACATTTTACAGTGCTATATAAAAAAAAAAAAAAACTTTAAGTGTTCATGCATGGAAATCGCCTGAAACACACGGTCATGATCATGATCAACGAAAAACTGGCCAGTAAAAGACAAGATAGGCAAGCTAGGTTTGAGAGGGTCTGCAAACCCTGTTTATCTCCAAGTTCCCTGAGAGCTGGGTTGTTTCTGCTGAGAGGCTGGGACCCAAGGGACCCACCCCACTCTGTTCTACTCTATCTAATTCCTCACTTCCCCCCGCCCCCCCCTCATATTTTTTCCCTTGGTTTTATTTTGGGTTTTGGTATTGTTTATGTTTATGTTTTTGGTCTCTAGGCTCCATCACTTTTTACATGATGGTTTGGCTACACCATAACAATGGATGGAGAAGAGACTATTTGGTTTGAAGAATGCTACCAGGAGAGGAAGCCTCTCTGGCCATAATATAACCTTTCTTAATAGGTTTTGTTATTACGTATGTGATCAGAGCCACGGAGCATGATGTTTCAGCAATCTTCTGATGAATGTTTGAGCATAATGTACTGTATGCTATTTTGGAAAAATAATAAAAACTATTGGAACAAAAAAAAGTCACTTTAAGTGACTAAACAATAACACATATGATGCACAATTCTAAACACTTATACAAAGATCATGTGCATTTCATACACCAAAAATTCAAACAGTGTGTGCAAACTGGTAATAGCGTGAACAATGCCTCCAAAATAAGAATTTTCAATTAACCATCATACAAGTAAACAATAATAAAGTTTATACATGCTCAACATGTATTACTCCTCCACTGCTCCATGATAATACACAGCTTGAATCACACACTCAGCAGAACCTCTGACCTCCAATAATAGGTAGGTAAGTAATAGCATAGGAATTTCTCCAATCTTTGTGCAATACTCATGAGAGGCAAGATCGAAGACACTGATTCCAAATGTAGAACTTCTGACCTTGCATGAAAAATAGGTCAGTTAGCTGTTCTTACCCAATTCTGGTAAGAACAAGGATTACCAGTTTCTGTCCTTAAAAGCTAATTGAAGAAAATACAAACAAGCCTGACACAGCATAAAAGGGATGTATTGGTAAAACAAACTAAATGCACAATTATAAACTCAAAGGCCCGGATTCAGAAAGAATATACGACGGCGTATCTCCTGATACGCCGTCGTATCTCTGAGTCCGGCCGTCGTATCTATGCGCCTGATTCATAGAATCAGGTTACGCATAGATCTCCCTAAGATCCGACAGGTGTAAGTGACTTACACTGTCGGATCTTAGGCTGTAATCTCACGCTGGCCGCTAGGTGGCGCTTCCGTTTGTATACACAAGGAATATGCAAATGAGGAGTTACGCCGATTCAGAAACGAACGACCGCCCGGCGCTTTTTTTTTACGTCGTTTTCGTTCGGCTTTTTCCGGCGTATAGTTACCCCTGCTATATGAGGCAAAACCTATGTTAAGTATGGCCGTCGTTCCCGCGCCGAGTTTTGAATTTGTTACGTCGTTTGCGTAAGTCGTTCGCGAATACGGATGGACGTAATTTACGTTCACGTCGAAACCAATGACGTCCTAGCGACGTCATTTAGAGCAATGCACGCTGGGAAATATGACGGACGGCAAGTGCACCGTTCGTTTGGCGTGGGGACACGCCTGATTTAAATTTTACACGCCCCCTAGCCGCGGAATTTGAATTCCGCCGGGGGATTTACGATACGCTGCCGCAAGTTTACAGGCAAGTACTTTCTGAATAAAGCACTTGCCTCAAAAACTTGCTCACCTATCTAAATCCACCCCAAATTGTCTCAAGCTATGTCCAGCAGAAGTATAACCACCTATGTCCCAAGGTGTTCCCAGCATGCAGAATCTGAGTATGTCTCTGTACATGCCAAACCTAATGACATCACTTGCATGACCCTATAACCTCCACACCAAACATGTTTTGTCTTCCACAGGAACCTGAGATTATATTTGTGTTATGGTTATCCATAGATGTTGAGCTGACAGTGCAATTTCTACCTCCAGCACTTAAAAAAAAAAACACAAGTGTAGAGGACCTTCTTGTAAACTTCTGCAAAAATATAAGAAACCAGCGAGGATTTCCATTTTTGTGTGTGATGTTTTGATTTATGGCTGTAGTACTTTTACACTAATACTAGGAGCATAACCACTAGAAGTTATTAGAGACTACATAAAATGGACCATTCTGTAACTTTACAAGTCCATATAAATAATCTACTGACCTATCACAGTACACTGCAAATGTATAATCTTTCATAAAACCCCATTAAAGTGGAACCCATAACAACTTGATAAAAAATAATGTTCTTTAGCAAGGAACATCATTCCACATTAATAATTATGCTACCAAAATGCGTGTGTGCTGTACATTGCCTCCAGCATTGCTCCTGTTATTTCTTGCTGGAGGCTGCCATTTTGCTGAAGCCCAAAGCCCCAGCTGTAAATCATAAAGCGGAACTAAACCTATCGATTTGCCAGTTTAAAAAAACAGTTTGATTTGATTGTGTCCTCAAACTGTCAAATTATCAAATGGCTGGTGTCCTAGCTGATCACATGTGCAGCATCATGGCAGTTGCAGTTCAAACAGAAGCAACTTACTTGGTTGTAAAGGATAAGAGGGTTTAATTTAAATTTTGTAACTAAAGACTTTGTTTAGGTTGAGATGCTGTTATCAGTATGCTCAAGGCAGAAATAAGCATTTCCTCATTGATCTTTCCCCAAGGATCATACTATACATTGTAACTTTAAAGCAAGTAATAAGGTGAGAGGATGAAGCAGTTGCTGAATCTGTGTAAGACATTTGTGAACACTACTAAGAACTGCACTGGTACCAGGATTCATAAGATTGTTTCATCTCTGAAGGGAAGCTTGGTGACATTATTGTTAATACTTATGTCTTGCAACAATGGGGTTCGAAGCTCAGCCTAGCCCTAGACAATATCTGCATAGAGTTTGCATGTTCTTTCTGTGCTTACGCGGTCTTCCTCTCATACTAGAAAAACATGTTGATAGGTTTATTGGCTCCTGTTTAAATTAGACCTGGTATGTGTGTGAGCAGGTTGAAGTGCGGGCTCAGGAAAGTGCATGCTTATGCCCCTTAGGGGCCAACAGAGATATTGCCTAAACACTTGAAATGGTGATAAGGCAGCATTCTCCCTTAAAGGGTCACTAAAGGATTTATTTTTTTAGCTAAATAGCTTCCTTTACCTTACTGCAGTCCTGGTTTCATGTCCTCATTGCTCGTTTTTGCTCTGATGTTGCTGTAAAACTGCTCTGTTCTGCACATTTCCTGGTTGTCTGGCTCCGTATGAAAAAAGTCATGGGAGAGTTTAGTTTTGTTTTCCAAGCCATGACTCTCTATGGCACTGTCCAGCACAGAGGCATAAAATAACATGCAAAGACTAAACTACTTTCAGTTTCGTTTTTGCATCTAAGAGGCACATTATATGATTGATTTTTATCTATTTTTAATTGTTTTTAAAAGAAATCAGTTAACTATTATGTCTCTATACCCTGTAAACAGTCGTTTCAGCAAAGAAAAACATTTCCTTTAGTGATCCTTTAATGGACAATACTGTACTTCTTTCAATGCAGACATCCATCTCTGCTCTCTTTGTTAACTTCTGTAGCATTTCTGAGCCAGTGGTGCTGAGTGCATACTTGACTCCACCAGCAATAACTCATCACTCGCCCAGTGGCCCAGTTGTTATTCACTTGACTCTCCTTCACTTTGTCATTATACTTCTATATACTCCAGAAAGCCAACACCATGCTTTTGCTCCCTGGGGCCTCTCTTTCCCCAGTGACTCTCAGGCCAGGTCCTCAGTATACCCCCTACCACAATCAGAACCTACTGTGATTCACTACGTGGGCCCAAATCACCTCCGCTAAGTCATCTCGCTTCAAGCTTGCATTTGTGGCATGATAGAAGTCTGACAGATATAGCACAGACAGAACAGTACAGCTGGAGCTGCATTCTCTGCAATCCACTGTTTCTCCCCACTCAGCTGGGTGTAGGCTATGCTCATTGAGCAGAGAGACGGATGCTCACATCCCACATGCCAGGTCTAACTTGGCAGAGATCTGCGGCAGTTTTCTATACTGAAAACTTCCACAATAAATTTAATCATTTGGAGTGAGCCCTTGCACCAGTTTCTCTTTCACTCTGAAATAGAAATTGGGATGGATGACGCAGCTGGACCTGAAATAGGTCTATTTGCTTATGCTGGCCATACACTATACGAAAATTCGTCCGACATTCGGTCGTTAAGAAAGATCTTTCGTTTTTCTGCCAGTTAATGGGCACAAAATCGATAATCGTTTGGACGTTTTTGAGCCAAAAAAACGAAGGACAAGTTTGGAAATTTTCTGCCGAACGAACGATAAATCGGAAGGTTAATGTGTTTCCCGTCCGAACTTTCTGCACTAGGTATATGTAAAAAAAAACAAGCCATTTTTTTTTTTTTTTATGTCCACTGAACGATTTATTGGTCATTACATGATGGCACTATCGCTTGCGCTCACGAACGAACTTTCGTTTTTCGAAAGTTCGTTCGGACGATTTTTCGTGGAGTGTATGGCCAGCAATGTGGTGTATGACACAAATGCCAGGAAGTCAGAAAGTAGATTCTGATCACATGGAATAGTTCTTTAAAAAGTTTGCAGAGAGAAAAGGAGATGATGGCTTGTCAGGAAAACTATGGGAGGTAATACATACTTGTAATTATTATACTAAATTGCTTAGCAGGCATGCATATTTCATGGAAAATATATCTGGTGGTTGGTTTGCCTTCACAGCCAAACAATTACTAAGACAAAGAACATCTTGTACTTATACACTGAAGCCCAGCTAAGACTAGCTACACTCCTTGTTTATCATTCAAAGCTTTCTCCATTTTGACTGGGGTGCACCTTTAGAAAAAAATAAATCTTCGTGACATTTGAACACAATAAAGCTCTATGGATAGAATATAGAAGTCATATGGGAATATTTGTGAAAAATCAGACTTGACAGTGGTTGGATTGCATATCAGGGTGGAGCTTATACTGTCCCCCAGTTGAGTCCAGAATGTTTAACAATTTGTGACATCCATTTTTTTTTTCTTTTATAAAGAATGTTTTTCTTTTTTTGTTTACAAACTTTTATTGCAAAAGATAGAGAGCGGTACATAGTTGGATATATATAAAGATACAGCATAATTATAAAAGATGTGGTAAGTTAATATCAGAAACAGAAATATAATATGACACAGCAAAGCAATTGGGGTTAACAGGCTTTACTTAGAGATGGGAAAGAACCATGGAGGATCTTGAAAGAATATTGAGGGAAGCCATGTTAAAAAGAATGTGGTATAATAAAGAAATTAGTTTGTATTAAAGAAGAGAGGTGAATATTCAGACCAGGGGGAGATAATAAAATGCAGTTTATATGTGCATAAATGGTAACAAAATCGACTCTGCTCCTTGGGCATTGACAGACATCGTGACTACTCAACACATCTATGTACAAGGATGCATGAATAATGCTGATTATTGTTTGGAAACAATAGCCCACTTCTGATGGTTGGGTACACTACATGAAGTTTATCTTTTTTGTTCGTTGTTTTCTATTTATTTATTCCACACTTTTGACTAAACCACACTTTATCACAAATTTCCTTCTCTGTTAAAGGAGAAGTACAGCCAAAGCTGATTTGGCTGTACTTCTCCTATAATGGATCACAGGAATGCAGTTCGTTCTGCGCTGCTGTGACCCATTCTCGGTTGACATCACAGTACCGGTCCAGGCTGGGGAAAGATTGCGACCATATGGTCAGGATCCACCCAGGAGCCTGTACCACCAGCTGGGTGGTCGCTCCTGCCCATTCCACAGGTCAGCGTTCCAATGACCGCAGGAGGGGGGGTAGAGCAGGGAACCAGTGACTGACAGTCTAAAGGAGCTCTGAAATCTAAGCAATCAGCGGTCTTTGATTGCTCAGTTCACAGTCTAGCATGGGACCAATGCAGCATTGGTCCAGTGCTGCATCCATCTAGGTAAGTATGATTTAAAAAAAAAAAACTTCTCTTTCAAGTGAGGTGACATAATTCAAAATGTGGCCTAAATTGTGAACTGAGATGGAATGAGGTGAAGTGAAGCTGGACGTAATTTACTAAAGTGTGAAGTAAATCTGGGCCTGATTTATATAGTGTGAAGTAAGATGGGATGAGGTAATGTGTACATGTGGTAATAATAAATATGTAATAATTTGCAGAGATACCTGAATTTATAAATAAGAATACTTATTCGTATGACTGACTGTTCCCTTCCTTTCAATTTTCTGTTTAATAAATTGGATTCTTTTTCTTTCTTTCTTTCTTTCTTTCTTTCTTTCTTTCTTTCTTTCTTTCTTTCTTTCTTTCTTTCTTTCTTTCTTTCTTTCTTTCAATTTCTCTCCATCTTTCTTTCTTTCTCTCCATCTCTCTCTTTTTTTTCCTCTCCATCTTTCTTTTCTCTCTCTCTCTTTTTTTCTCTTTCTTCCTCACTCTATCTCTCTCTCTTTCTTTCTCTTCCTCTCTCTTTTTCGGATTCTCTTTCTTTCCCTCTCTCTCTCTTTTTTTTCTTTCTCTCTTTCTCTCCCTCTCTTTATTTTGTTTATTTCTCTCCCCCACCTCTCTCTCTCTCTTTCTTTATTTCTCTCTCTCTTTCGCTCGCTCCCTCTCTCTTCCTTTTCTTTTTTCCTCTCCCTCTTTCTTTCCCTCCCTCTCTCTTTCTCTTTATTTCTCTCTTTCTCTCTCTCTCCCCCCTCTCTCTTTCTTTCTTTCTCTATCTTTTTTTTCCTTTATTTCCCTATCTCTCTCTCCCTCTCCCTCTCTATTTCTATTTTTTTTCTTTCTTTCTTTCTTTGAATGGTGAAATATCAAATCAGAAACTCTTTACAAGTTTCTGTTTTTATGATCCTATATTTGAGTTAAATATGAATAAAATAAATTAGTTTTCTATGTTAACAGCCATTTCAAGGGTTCAAGTTTGTATATGCAAACTGCTTGCAAAGTGATGATTGCTGGAGATTCAGATGTGGCTCTGGAGACAGAACACTTGTTAGCGCCCTCGATTCAATGAGAACAGATAGGAGGAGAAAAAACGTTATATTACTGTAACCGCAAACTAGAGTTATTATCAATGTCTGGCCTCAGGGGGAATTATGGGGCTCACTCAAAAACCTAAGCATTTCTTGGCAGTGTGTGTTTTTTTTTTAATGGGGTGCATGCCACAAATGCCCGTTTCCTGTCATTATAATGGCAATGGACTCCGGCTGTGTGACTGTCCGAAGCCGCAATGACGTCACTCCTGCGCATGCACAGGGGAGCCGCAGTTTACAGCACAGGACTCAGAAGGAACTGCCGTTCCTTTAGAACGCATGTGCCGGTGATGTCATTGGCTGCATATACAGTGAATATCTCCTAAACGGTGCACATTTAGGAGATACGGTGCCTTTAACAAGTATTCATACATGAAATTTCCAACATTTTGTCATACTACAACCAAAAAGGTAAATGTATTTTATTGGGATTTTATGTGATAGACCAACACAAAGTAGCACATAATTGTGAAGTGGAAAGAAAATGATAAATGGTTTTCAAAATGTTTTTCAAATAAATATGTGAAAATCATGACATGCATTTGTATTCAGCCTCCTTTACTCTGATACCCCTGACTAAAATATAGTGAACACAATTGCTATCAAAAGTCACCTAATTAGTATATAGAGTCCACCTGTGTATAATTTAATCTCAGTATAAATACAGCTGTTCTTTGAAGCCCTCATTTTTGCTAGAGAACCTTAGTGAACAAACAGGATCATAAAGGCCAAGGAGCACACCAGACAGGTCAGGGATAAATTTGTGGATACGTTTAACCACTTTCATACAGGGCATTTTCACCCCCTTCCTGCCCAGACCAATTTTTAGTTTTCAGCACTGTCGCACTTTGAATGACAATTGCCCGGTCGTGCGACGTGGCTCCCAAACAAAATTGACACCCTTTTTTCCCATAAATAGAGCTTTCTTTTGGTGGTATTTGATCACCTCTGCGTTTTTTATTTTTTGCGCTATAAACAAAAGAAGAGCGTCAGTTTTGAAAAAAACACAATGGCCCGGATTCACGTAGAATCGCGTATCTTTGTGCGGGCGTAACGTATCCTATTTACGTTACGCCTCCGCAACTTTGACAGGCAAGTGCCGTATTCTCAAACCAAGGTTGCAGCGGTGTAACGTAAATAGGCCGGCGTAAGCCCGCCTAATTCAAATGTGGTAGATGTGGGCGTGTGTTATGTAAATTTAATGTTACCCCACATAAATGACGCTTTTTACGAACGGCGCATGCGCCGTCCGTGAAAGTATCCCAGTGCATATGCTCCAAATTAACCCGCAAGAAGCCAATGCTTTCGACGTGAAAATAAATGACGCCCAGCCCTATTCGCGAACGACTTACGCAAACGACGTAAAATTTTCAAAATTCGACGCAGGAACAACGTCCATACTTAACATTGGTACGCCTCATCTATGCCTCATATAGCAGGGGTAACTTTACGCCGGGAAAAGCCTAACGTAAACGGCGTATCTGTACTGCGTCGGCCGGGCGTACGTTCGTGAATTGGCGTATCTAGCTGATTTACATAGTTCTAGGCGTAAATCAGTGTACACGCCCTTAGCGGCCAGCGTAAATATGCAGTTAAGATACGACGGCGTAAGAGACTTACGCCAGTCGGATCTAATACAAATCTATGCGTAACTGATTCTAAGAATCAGGCGCATAGATACGACGGCACAGACTCAGAGTTACGACGGCGTATCTGGAGATACGCTGGCGTAACTCGTACGTGAATCCGGGCCAATATCTTTTACTTTTTGACTTAATAAATATCATAATTTTTTTTTTTTTAAACTTTTTTTTTCCTCAGTTTAGGCTGATACGTATTCTTCTACATATTTTTGGCCAAAAAAAATGCAATAAGCGTATTTGATCAGTTTGCGCAAACGTTCTAGCATCTACAAAATAGGGAATAGAATTAAGGCTTTTTTTTTTATAGTAAAGGCGGCGATCTGCGATTTTTTATTGTGACCGTGACATTGCGGAGGACACATCGGACACTTTTGACACGTTTTTGTGACCAGTCACATTTACACAGCGATTAGTGCTATAAAACTGCACTGATTACTGTGTGAATGTGACTGGCAGGGAAGGGGTTAACACTAGGGGGCGCTGAAGGGGTTAAATATGTTCCATAAAGTGTGTTCTAGCTGTAGGGGGACTCACAAGGGGAGGAGATCGATGTGTGTTCCTCTGTACTGGGAACACACAGCTGTCTCCTCACTGCTGACAGGGCATGGATCTGTATGTTTACACACACAGATCCATGGTCCTGCCGTGATTGCGGGCAATTGCGGGCAGTCTGAGGGACGGAGGGTTCCCGCCAACGGCATTTTACTATGACTCGGTAGGGAACGGGTTAAAACAGGGTTAGGTTATAAAAAATTATCCCAAGCTTTGAACTTCTCACAGATCACTGTTCAATCCATCATCCGAAAATGGAAAGAGTATGGCACAACTGCAAACCTACCAAGACATGGCCGTCCACCTAAACTGACAGGCTGGGCAAGGAGAGCATTAATCAGAGAGTCAAGGGGCCCATAGTAACTCTAGAGGAGCTGCAGAGATCCACAGCTCAGGTGAGAGAATCTGTCCGCAGGACAACTATTAGTCATGTTCTCCACAAATCTGGCATTTGTGGAAGAGTGGCAAGAAGAAAGTCATTGTTGAAAGAAAGCCTTAAGAAGTCTTATTTGCAGTTTGCGAGAAGCAATGCGGGGGACACAGCAAACATGTGGAAGAAGGTTCTCGGGTCAGATGAGACCAAAATGTAACTTTTTGGCCTAAAAGCAAAACACTGCACATCACCCTGAACACACCATCCCCACTGTAAAACATGGTGGTGACAGCATCATGTTGTGGGGATGCTTTTCTTCAGCGGGGACAGGGAAGATGGTCAGATTTGATGGGAAGATGGATGGAGCCTATTAGAGTCTGCAAAAGACTTAAAACTGGGGCAGAGGTTCACCTTCAAGCAGGACAACAACCCTAAACATACAGCCAGAGCTACAATGGAATGGTTTAGATCAAATCATAGTCATGTGTTGGAATGGCCCAGTCAAAGTCCAGACCTTAATCCAATTGAGAATCTGTGGCAAAACTTGCTGTTCACAGACGCTCTCCATCCAATCGTTACAGAGCTTGAGCTGTTTTGCAATGAAGAATGGGCAAAAATGTCACTCTCTAGATGTGCAAAGCTGATAGAGACATCCCCAGACTTGCAGCTGTAATTGCAGTGAAATGTGGTCCTACAAAGTATTAACTCAGGAGGGCTGAATACAAATGCACACCACACTTTTCACATATGTATTTTTAAAAAAACAAAACATTTATAGTTTTCCTTCAACGTCACATGTATGTGCCACTTTGTATTGGTCTATCACATAAAATGCCAATAAAATACATTTACGTTTTTTGGTTGTAATATGAAAAAATGTGGAAAATGTCAAGGGGTATGAATACTTTTTCAAGGCCCTGTATTTACAGTGCCTAGGTAAGCCTTATTATAGGCTTAGCTAAAGGCACAAGTCAAAGATGGAAGTTTACTTCCACATTAAATCAGAATTAAACCCTAAAGCAAACATGTATTATATTGCAGTTTATCAATTCTTAGATGTGATGGCTACATGTGTTTTGTTTTTTAGGGTTTCTGTCTTTTATTTTCACTTAGTGATCCTGCTAGTAAGTCTGTTATTTTTAACCTAACAAGCTGTCCTGAAGATGTAGCAGTTAGAGGGCTGAAACAAACCATTTACCAATGACAGGGGTGCTTACAATGATAACAAAAAAATTACAGTATGTGTATAAAACCTTTATCCAAAAGGAAACAACTGTTACTATAATTGCTTATAAAGTTTTTAGCTGAACATTGCATTTTATTGGGTTTTGCTCAGAATTCATTTAATAAACAGGTGCTCAGGCATTTTAAAGTGTACGGTAATTAGAAAGTTTATCTTGTTTTCTATCAAGCTTTTGTCTGCCCTTGTATTAGAGGTTGCATAGATAAACACGTAATGAGAAATATGCAATGTCTGTGATTTTGCAGAGTGGAGTCCATTATTTGCTCTGTTGGATGAATATTTCATTCTCTTTCAGTATTAAACCCCTATTAGGACCACTTACAAGTTTATTACTGATCAGAGTATTGAGCAGCACTTCCATGGAGGATTCCATGCTCAAATAGAATATGTGATGCTGCAGGAGGTTATGTGGAAAAAGTCCCCACCATTTGACATCAATGGTCTTTACCTATAAGGAAGTAGACTATTCACAGTGATGTCAGACCTTTAGGCCCTGGTCACATCTCTCCATTTCTGCTGTCATGCACTTTTGCTAATTTATGTGAATTTTTGTGTTTTTTATCATAGTTGCCAACATTTGAAAAAAGTTTTTAGGAACACTTTTTTTCTGTGTATCCTCTGCAGGTGAGGCATTATGTTAATTAGGGGTGAGGCATTCATCTATTATGGGCATGGTTCTAATGGAGCAAGATAATGAAAAATGCTGTGTTTGAAGCGAACTGTGACCATGGTTTAAAATATACTAAATATTTAATGTGGCTAAAAGGGGGTGTGGTTACATATAGCCGAATTGGTGGTATACAGGTGGTATAGGTGGTATACAGTAGTGCCTGGTTAGGTGGTAGTGGCAGGTTAGGTGATAGTGGCAGGTTAAGTGGTATACAGTAGTGGCAGGTTAGGTGGTAGTGGCAGGTTAGGTGGTAGTGGCAGGTTAGGTGGTATACAGTAGTGCCAGGTTAGGTGGTAGTGCCAGGTTAGGTGGTATACAGT
Source organism: Rana temporaria (assembly GCF_905171775.1). Classification (NCBI taxonomy): domain Eukaryota; kingdom Metazoa; phylum Chordata; class Amphibia; order Anura; family Ranidae; genus Rana; species Rana temporaria. The sequence continues at coordinate 480,491,133 of NC_053490.1, forward strand.
AGTGCCTGGTAAGGTGGTAGTGGCAGGTTAGGTGGTAGTGGCAGGTTAGGTGGTATACAGTAGTGCCTGGATAGGTGGTAGTGGCAGGTTAGGCGTTAGTGCCAGGTTAGGTGGTATACAGTAGTGCCTGGTAAGGTGGTAGTGGCAGGTTAGGTGGTAGTGGCAGGTTAGGTGGTATACAGTAGTGCCAGGTTAGGTGGTATACAGTAGTGCCTGGTTAGGTGGTAGTGCCAGGTTAGGTGGTATACAGTAGTGCCTGGTTAGGTGGTAGTGGCAGGTTAGGTGGTAGTGGCAGGTTAGGTGGTATACAGTAGTGCCTGGTTAGGTGGTAGTGCCTGGTTAGAGTGGTAGTGCCAGAGTAAATACATGACATGAATAGATAAGAGTCCTGTTCCCCATTTCCATCAGCTGCACTAAAAGCATGAATCTATGACTATCCAGTGCCAGGTTAGTACCTATATACCATACCCCCCCCCCTCTCTGAATACTATACCTCCCCTTCTCTGTAAACTGTAACTTCCTCTCTGTAAAATATACCTCCTCCCCCCTGTACCTCAATTGTGTCGTTCCGGCTCTCCATCACAAGCAAGTCTCTCTGCAGGCTGGTCGGGTGTAGTGCGGCCACGAGTGTCAGTCTGGGCCCCGCCCCCTTCCTTCTCCTTTCTCCCATTCACAAGAGCAGCCAGCACAGCCGCATTATTTCCTGGGGTTCGTACGCCACACTTTTGACATATTTATAAAAAATGAAAATCATTTATCATTTTCTTTCCACTTCCCAATTATGTGCAATTTTGTGTTGGTCTATCACATAAAATCCCAATTAATAATCTATAGACCTCCTAACTTTGGATTCACTGCATGGTCTTGTCTGTTAGAGATTGTATATTGCATTTTCTGGTGGCAATAGCAGTTTTCTGGAGGTGAATGTGACCCAAGTCACTGACAAAATGCGTAATGAAAAAACCTTAAAGAAGAGTTCCAAGTATGGCATTTTTTACATGGTTGGACCAATGTAACTATGTACATTATTTTCTATACCTGTGGGATTCTTCTAGTAGACACTGCTATTGGCCTAGGTTCACTCTACGAACCGCATGTAAATCGCATCAGGAATCACACCGCATTCCTATACAATTCACATTTTATTCAGTGTGATGCAATATGAGCCCAGATTGGGCTTAAATCAAATCGCATCACACCAAAGAAGTGCAAGCACCTTTTTTGGAACCACAGCACAACTGCGTTGCATAGTCATTTTGTACCATGCGATCCGGTGCGGGCAAACCACACTGAGATTGTGATGCATTTGCAGTGTAATTTTGTATTCACACCTGCAGCAGATTGCAATGCAGTGCAGGAAATGCACATATAAGTGAACATGGAATAATGGTGATCTCCACTTGCTTCTGGACCTGTGTCGAGCAGATGATATGCTGCCTTCTGAACACAGAGGTTCTGCAGCTCGGCACAAGCGCCATTCACAGAATGCTTTGCATTTTCTTAATGAATGCAAAGCATTATCTAATTGGATGAGGTGGAGAGCATGATATCATGCCCCGTCTCTCCACGTTGTCCAATAAGAAAAATCTTTGCATTCATAATGAAGATGCAAAGTATTTTCTGAATGGCATCTATGTCGAGCGACAGAACCTCCAGTGTGCACAAAGCAGCAGCGCAGCTGCTCAACACAGTTTCTGGAAGAAAGTGGAGATCACTGAAGAAGCGATGTCTACTACAGTGATTTACAGATTCTAGAGGGACCCCACGGGTATGGAATATACTGTACATAGATATATTGGTCCAAGCTGGTCCAATGTAACTATGGATAAAATGCCATACGTAGACTTCTTCTTTAAAACCCATTATTAACCGCTTGCCGTCCAGCGCACGACGATATACGTCTGCTGAATGGCATGGCTGCACAAATGGGCGAACCCGTATATCCTCTTTAAATCGTGGGCTAGTGGACTTAATGTCTGCCGGTGGCCTGCAATCATGACACGGAGAGGCAGAACGGGGAGATGCCTATGTAAAAAAGGCATTTCCCTGTCCTGCCTAGCAACATGACAACAGGGATCTAATGCTCCCGGTGATCGGGAGAAGTGATCTCTGTCATGTTCTAGTGAGCCCACCCCCCCTACATTTAGAACACACTGAGGGAACACAATTAACCCCTTGATCTCCCCCTAGTGTTTAACCCCTTCCCTGCCAGTGACATTTACACATTAAAGTGGTGTTCCAGACAAAATATTTTTTTTTAAGTCAGCAGCTACAAACCCTATAGCTGCTGACTTTTAATAAGGACACTTACCTGTCCAGGGAGCCAGCGGTGTCAGCCCCCTGAGGCCGATGAGTCCATTGAATCAGGTGCCGGCGCCCCCATCCAAACTAAGGGAAACAGGCAGTGGAGCCTTGCGACTTCACTGCCCGTTTCCTACTGTGCATGCGCAAGTCACACAGCGCTTTGTGAATGGATGGCTGTCTTCTGGGACACACACATATGTCCAAGAAGACAGCGTGCCCCATTACCCAGAAGAACACATGAGGGAGGAAGAAAACGAGAAGCTCTGCGGTATAGGAAGTGGCAGGTTAGGAAGACTGCCTAGCAACAGGCGTTTCTGGTAAGTACATTTTTTATTTCAATTTTTTTTTATATATTTTAAGAAACATTTTATTGTAATTTTTTATCTTAGGGTGGACCTCCGCTTTAATCAGTGCATTTTTATAGCACTGATCGCTGTATAAATGTCAGTGGTCCCAAAATAGTGTCAAAAGTGTCTGATCTGTCAATCACAATGTCGCAGTCATGAAAAAATCACAGATCACCGCCATTACTAATTTAAAAAAAAAGAATAATAAAAGTGCCATAAATCTATCCTCTATTTTGTAAATGCTATAACTTTTGCGCAAACCAATCAATAAACACTTATTGTGATTTTTTTTTACCAAAAATATGTAGAAGAATACATATCCGCCTAAACGTAGGAAGAAATTCGCTTTTTTTTATATATTTTGGGGGTATTTATTATAGCAAAAAGTAAAAAAAATAAAAAAATTTTTCTAAATGTTCTGTTTTTTGGTTTATAATGCAAAACCTAAAAACCGCAGAGGTGATCAAATACCACCAAAAGAAAGCTCTATTTGTGGGAAAAAAAGGACGTAATTTTTGTTTGGGTGTCACGTCGCACGACCGCGCAATTGTCAGTTAAAGCGATGCAGTGCTGAATTGCAACAAGTGCTCTGGTCAGGAAGGGGGTAAATCCTTCCGGGCTGAAGTGGTTAAAATAATAGGGCCCCCTGAGTTTAAATAAAATCATATAGATTTATTTTTTCTATAAACCTAACAAAACATTGTAGATGTATTAACAACAGATGGAGAGAATAGAGAGAAAATGTTCCCTAATTATATTATACTGTGCTGCTTTAAAGTACAGGCAGTACTAGGGTACATGGTGTCATTTATTTTGTACAGAGTCTGTTGTTAGTTAATTAGAAGTGTTAAATTATGTGTGACACCCTACAACCAGACCTCATGGGCTCAGCAGTGCCCTCCACCCAATAGTTCCTGACTATATCTCACTTCATCCCTTTGGATTATGAGTAGAGCTGAAATGAATCTGTTCTGTCTCTGATTTTTTTAGTATATTGATACAATTTGTTTTAATGACTGCCATCTTGTGGCCTTTTTTCAAACTTCAGTCATAAATATTTGTTTATCCTCAATAACAGCATACCAACAGAACAGAGGTCTCAGCATACTGCTAGAATGAATATGTACATTTAGCCAAAAGCATCAAACACACGCTGTCCTAATTAATAAATCACTACAGAACTGTAATCGTTTTTTCACAGGCTGTAGAGGCTGCTAAATGCAGACTGAGCTTTTTAATTCAGAATATACTGTACAGTAAATTGTAACTTATTTCACCTTAGTGAAATTCACAACATGGAGCTCTTGACTAATGAGCAATGAGATTAAATGTTCATATTTTTATCCCTTCTTCTTCTTCTTAAGGTGAACTTGTCACTTTACTCACTTAGATCGAAATAACGCGTTCTCTTGATAACCTTCCACACAAATCAATAAAATTACCTTTTTGCTTCCTCACCATCCTGTCTCTGCCTGGCAGAGCTCTGATTAGAAAGTTCTGTGTAAGTTTAGTGTAGGTCTGTGCTGGAGTTTAGATACGCGTAATGAATTTTCCCTCGACCCCCCATGTGACAGCGCTCCGATCTGGAAATTGAAAATTGGAACTGAGCACTCCATTTGAATAGGCGAAGTGACAGGATTACTTTATATAGAACATAAAGTCATATATTATCTATTTGGATCTTTTTCTATTTAGATTTTATTTAGAAAGGTTTTTACATCTTAAATAGTCAAAGAAGACATACAAAACACACTACCAGGGTATAAAAAAATAAAAGCCAATATGCAAAGTAAGGCACCAATAGGGGAAAATAACAAAGAGCCCAAAGCATGTGCATACTGAAGGTGTTTTACCTTAATACAGAGAATGCATTAAGGTTAAAAAAAAAAAACCTGTAGAACCACTTTAAGAGAAAAGGGCAATGGGCATATACACTGCGGCCCGGATTCACGTACAAGAGCGCATCTTTGTGCGGGCGTAACGTATCCTATTTACATTACGCCTCCGCAGCTTTGACAGGCAAGTGCAGTATTCTCTAAGCAAAGTTGCGGCGGCGTAGCGTAAATAGGCCGGCGTAAGCCCGCCTAATTCAAATGTGGAAGATGTGGGCGTGTATTATGTAAATGTATTGTGACCCCACGTAAATGACGCTTCCTCCGAACGGCGCATGCGCCGTCCGTGAAAGTATCCCAGTGCGCATGCTCCAAATTAACCCGCAAAAAGCCTATACTTTTGACGTGAACGTAAATGACGCACAGCCCTATTCGCGAACGACTTACGCAAACAACGTAATCGACGAAAAATTTGTCGCTGGCCCGACGTCCATACTTAACATTGGTACGCCTCATCTACGCCACATATAGCAGGGGTAACTTTACGCCGGAAAAAGCCTAACATAAACGGCGTATCTGTACTGCGTCGGCCGGGCGTACGTTCGTGAATTGGCGTATCTAGCTGATTTACATATTTCTAGGCGTAAATCAGCATACACGCCCCTAGCGGCCAGCATAAATATGCAGTTAAGATACGACGTCGTAGGATACTTACGCTTAGAGAAATTTTGGCGTATCTGATTCTTTGAATCAGGCGACAAGATACGACGCCTCAGACTCAGAGATACGACAGCGTATCTGGAGATATGCCGTCGTATCTCCTACGTGAATCCGGGCCTGCATTTCTATACTCTGTGGTAATGTGTGTTAAAGTGGTTGTAAACCCCTGAAATTAAAAATGAACAAAGCACATCCTTCTATAGTGTGTACTTGCCTCAACCCAAAACATCTAGTGTGATTTCTGTCTGCTCTGTCCTCCCTCTGCTTTTTGCATGAGCCACTTCTCGAAAAATAAAAGTGATACGTCTACGAGGTGTCATGCTCCTCCTTGGATTTAAAGCGGGAGTTCACCCAATTAGTTTTTTTTTCTATTTTCCCCTTAGCTTCATGCTCGTTTTGTCTAGGGGAATCGGCTATTTGTTTTAAAATATGATCCGTACTTACCGTTTTCGAGATGCATCTTCTCCGTCGCTTCCGGGTATGGGTCTTCGGGAGCGGGCGTTCCTTCTTGATTGACAGTCTTCCGAGAGGATTCCGACGGTCGCATCCATCGCGTCACTCGTAGCCGAAAGAAGCCGAACGTCGGTGCGGCTCTATACTGCGCCTGCGCACCGACGTTCGGCTTCTTTCGGAAAATCGTGACGCGATGGATGCGACCGTCGGAAGCCTCTCGGAAGACTGTCAATCAAGAAGGAACGCCCAGTCCCGCAGCCCATACCCAGAAGCGGCGGAGAAGATGCATCTCGTAAACGGGTAAGTACGGATCATATTTTAAAACAAATAGCCGATTCCCCTAGAGAAAACGAGCATGAAGCTAAGGGGAAAATGTGTAAGCTATGGGTGAACCTCCGCTTTAACTCATAGAGGTTGATTTACTAAAGGCAAATATACTGTTAACTGCAAGGGTACCCGCAAGTGCAGTTGCACTAGATCTGAGGGGAAGCTTTGAAATGAGAGAAAGCTCTGCCTATTTCTATCATCCAATCATGTGCAAGCAAAAATGCAGTTGTTTTTTTCAGAGAAACTGCACTTGTGGGTGCACTTGCAATGCACAGACTATTTGACTTTAGTAAATTGACCCCACAGTATACCTGCACATTTATAAAAGTGGCTGCATTCCTGGAGTTCAGCTTTAAATATGGTACATTAAGGAATATTAGACACAGCTAAATTTATGTGAGAATCTTAGTCTAGCTTTATAGTTTACCTTCTTTGAATGCATGGAAATTTGTTATTAATTTTGTACTTGCAAAACGCAGTACAAAATATATGTTTACAGGTTTTCCCCTTGAAATCGCGCATACATCTTTCTTTGTACACAGCAGCTTGAAGTTGCTACAGATCCAGTGCACTTTTATGCACCTGTTGTCAAAAGGTCCCTGTCAGCATGATGATCAGCCCAGTCTATAATACTCTGTTTATCAATCCCTAGGTTTGCTGCGGCCAACTACTGGGCCAGGCAGTAGGCTGTCTATAGGAGCCTATGACACAGCGTTATATGTATACAGTACAGTGGATCATGAAAGGCAGCGACAGCCTCTGACCCGGCATCAGGCCCAAAGGATTAACTGCTTGTACATTAGTAATATTATAGACAGGAATGTAAAGAAGGATTAAATTAGCTCCAGGACTGCACAAAGAAAGAAGTGAATTTTGGTCAGTTTTTTTTTTTATAGAAATTATACTAATTAACATTATTTTAATACAATGCACATTATCCCTGCTAACATGAATAAGGCTTATGGATCACACAGGACTAGTTTTCCCATCAGGAAAACTGCCATGACAGCTTTTGGCTGGGAAAACCGGCCATGTGTATGCTCCATCACAGTTTTCCCGTCAGGAAAATTCCCAGCGGTCTTTTTCCCCTTGTGAAAACCGGTCGCGTGTATGCTTTACCGAGAAAAAAAGGTGCATGCTTAAAACCAAGTTATGAGACGGGAGCGCTCATTCTGGTAAAACTAGCGTTCGGAATGGAGATAGCACATTCGTCACGCTGTAACAGACTGAAAAGCATGAAGACTGAAAAGTGCGAATCGTCTCTCACCAAACTTTTACTAACATGAGGATCAGCAAAAGCAGCCCAAAGGGTGGAGCCGTTTGAATGGAACTACCCCTTTATAGTCCCGTCGTACGTGGTGTACGTCACCGTGCTTTGGACGGAAGGTATTTGGCCTGAACATGTCATACAAGGCAGGCTTGAGAGGAATCCTGTCGGGAAAAACTTCCTTTTTTTTTCCTGCCGAGAAAAACGGTTGTGTGTATGAGGCATAAAAGTGCAAGTAAACCATAACAATGAGATTCCTTTTGTTGCAAAATCCCCAAAACAAGCACTATTTGAAACTCTTGTGTGTGCCTCACTGACACATTCACCCCTATTGGGCTTAATATTAGACCTCTAGGATTAGGACCATTAGGGGTAAAGCATGTCAGAGGCATAGCCACAGATGGGGATTGTACAGAAAGCCAGTGTGACTGAATATATGATTGATGATTGTGATGTCAGTGTGTAGTCTTGAATTCCTTTAATGATTTTCTCTTATTTGTTCCCTTTTTGCTAAATTTACAATTAAAAGTGTTTTGATATATCTGTTTCAGAAATTCAAAAAAAAAAAACCTGTTGATCCTTCCAGAAACTCAAAGAGCTCATAAGTTCATAAGCACTTTGCAGTCTTATATACATGTGTACGTGTGTGTTTGTAAGTGTGTGTATTCCTTTGTGTGTGTTCCTGTGTGTGCATTCCTGTATGTTCCTGTGTGTGTGTGTGTGTGTGTGTATTCCTGTGTGTGTGTGTGTGTGTGTATTCCTGTATGTTCCTGTGTGTGTATTCCTGTGTGTGTGTGTGTGTGTATTCCTGTATGTTCCTGTGTGTGTGTGTGTGTGTGTGTGTGTGTATTCATGTGTGTGTGTGTGTGTGTGTGTGTGTGTGTGTATTCCTGTATGTTCCTGTGTGTGTGTGTGTGTGTGTGTGTGTGTATTCCTGTGTGTGTGTATTCCTGTGTGTGTGTGTTCCTGTGTGTGTATTCCTGTATGTTCCTGTGTGTGTATTCCTGTGGGTGGGTGTTCCTGTGTGTGTGTGTGTGTGTGTGTGTGTGCACATGCTCAATTGTATGAACATAATGTTTATCTGTGGGTCTGCTCAGTTGATGAGCTGCTTGGGTTTGGTTTCACAAATCTTACTCAAAGTTTACACTCCTTGTTAAAGTCAATTAGGTTCAAATTTTGGTATTCAGGTATAGCCATTCGCCCTAGGAAGCAAGATACTGACATAGGGGATATGTACTAATGCCAAAATAAAAAATGAAAATGAAAGAAAACAGTATCTCTCCCTATACAGAACTGTCAGCTCTTGCTAACAGCTATGGAATAGCAATATGGCAGCTGTGAGCCCATCTCTTTTATGAAAAGGCCGCTTGGTTATATATACATTCATATTAGTGACTCTTGCGGCTTAGTTAACCAGGGGTAAAGGATATGCCCTGCATTATAGATTGTTCCTATTTCTGCTGGCGAATCAGCAAACCTTTCCTCCAAAAGTTTTGATTCACAAATATGATGAATTCCAGGGGTTTGCCATTAAACTATCCTGTCCCACAACCACCACCTAGATTCACTTTCATTCTCTAAATATGGCTTTCCAGTGCATGTTTCACTCTGATCCTTGGCTGTAAAGGAAAAGGTTAAAAGAAAAAACATAAGGGGGTACTATACAGAGGTAGTAGAGCCATCAACTCCAATCCTCATAAATGTGACCAGGAGCGTCTCACATCCCCTCTTTTTTACTCTTGAATATGCACTAGACACTTTTATAAACACTTGCTTAAACAATAACTTTTGGAAATATACAGTATATGTACAGTTACGTAGTTCCCAGAAGTGTATAGGTTTATAATATATACCAGTATATATTTTTTGTTCTTCACTGTGGGCCAGATTCAGGAAAGTTTTACGCCGGCGTATCTATCGATACGCTGCATAAGTTAAAAGATGCGCCGTCGTATCTATGCGTGGTATTCTTAAAACAAGTTACGCCTGAATTTTGGCTTAATACGACCGACGTAAGTCTCCTACGCCGTTGTATCTTAGGTGCATATTTACGATGGCCGCTAGGGGCGCTTCCGTTGATTTATTAGTTGAATATGCAAATGAGCAAGATACGCTGATTCACAAACGTACTTGCGCCCGGCACATTACTATACGCTGTTTACGTAAGGCGTACGACCGGCGTAACTTTACCCCTCATAAAGCATGGGTAAGTCATGTTAACGTATGGACGTCGGAACACCCGTTGAAATGTACGTAGTTTACGTAAGTCCTACGTGAATAGGGCTGTGCGTAAATTACGTTTACGTCGTAGGCAGTGTTTGACGTATCTTAGGCATTCTAGCCGACGTGATTTTGAGCATGCGCACTGGGATACGTCCACGGACGGCGCATGCGCAGTTCGTTCGGCCCTTAATTTGCATGGGGTCATGGCTCATTGTAATACAACACGCCCACTGCCTTGATAATTTGAATTAGGCAGGCTTACGCCGGCCCATTTACGCTATGCCGCCGTAACTTAGGGCGCAAGTTCTTTCTGAATATGGTACTCGCCTCTCTAAGTTACGGCGGCGTAGCGTGTATGAGATGCGCTACGCCCACCTAAAATACGCCAGTCTTTCTGAATCTGGCCCTGTGTTTTTATCCTTTGTATATTTATTTATAATTATGTTTAGTTTGTATGTAGCACTGTGGTCCTTTGAGATACGACATTTCGTTCTACTGTATGTCTTCACGTGTAGTAGAATGACAATAAAGCTTGACTTGACTTGATATTAGGAAAAGAAAGGTTAACGATGCAGGAGAGCCTGGGGTTGTACAGAGGTAGTAGAAAGGACAGGTATGCAAGGGGCTAATGGGGAAAATCTACAATCGCAGTCAAGAGGCAGGAGTAAGGAAAGGAGTTACTGGGGCAGTGATATAGAAGTTATAGAGGGGTATGGAGCAAGGAAGGAGCTAATTGGGCACTTACTGTATGCTAGGATAGCGGAGGAGTATGGGTAAGGAAAGTTTTTATGGGACATATAAACTAAGGTAATGGGAGGCTGTGGATGAGGATGGGTGAATATGGCAATTATGGAGGTAGTCCAAAGACATGCTGGTAGGTAAATTGGACCTCGTCCAAATTGGCCCAGTATATATGTTTACATGTGTGTATGACTGTGTGTCCCTAGCGTGTCATGATCCTACCGGGTAAAAATGACCGCACCAGCCAAGCAGATACTGGCTGGAAAAAGCGCCCAGAGGCGATTCAGTTCGCATGCGTTGCGCTATACAAGTCATTCATTCAAGTCATTCATTCATTCAGTAGAGGGTATGGGCAGGGGCGGACTGACCATTTGGGCTCTCGGGCACTGCCTGAGGGCCCCATGCCACTAGGGGGCCCCATCAGGGTTGCCAGCCTCAGTAAAACCAGGAACAGTTTGTAAAAATCCCAAGATTATAGCTGCTCTGCCTCTCCGGTACCTTTTCAGTGTGTGTGTGTGTATTCTGTGTGTGTATACTGTGTATGTATACTGTATGCGTGTGTGTATATACTGTGTGGCCCCATAATCTATTGCCTGGGGGCCCCATAATATATTGCCTGGGGGCTCCATAATCTCCTATTGCCTGGGGGCCCCATAATCTCCTATTGCCCGGGGGCCCCATGAGTTGTAAATCCGCCCCTGGGTATGGGTAAGGGTAAGTTAATGGAGCAGTTATACAGAACCTATAGTGGGGTATGGAGTGAGGAAGGAGTTTATCTGGGGTAGTGGAGGAGTATGGGTAAGGGGAGTTTCATGAGGCACTTGAACCAAGGTGGTGAGGACTATGGATAATGAAGGGGTAAAATAGGGAACATATAAAGGTAGTACATGACATGCTGCTATTTCTTGTCACAACTGTTACTGTGGTTGTTAAGTAGTATTTGTGTTTTAACAAGTCTTTTTTTTTTTTTTTGAAGATGATCCTTTAGGTTTATGTGTGTTTGTGGAACTCTCATATATGGTTAAAGTGGTTTTAAAGGCTAAATGTTTTTTACCTAAATGCATTCTATGCACTAAGGCAGGGATATGCAATTAGCTGACCTCCAGGTATTGCAGAACTACAAGTTCCATGAGGCATAGCAAGACTTTGACAGCCACAAGCATGACACCCAGAGGCAGTGGCACGATGGGACTTGTAGTTGTGAAACAGCTGTAGGTTTACTAATTGCATATCCCTGTACTAAGGTAATAAACCTTCAGTATGCAGCTCCCCACAGCCCCCCTAAAATGTACCCTGAGCCGCGATCCAGCGATGTGCATGAGAGGCATTGCCGGATCTCCGCCTCCAGATTGGCTGAGAGACAGCAGTGGCTCCTGCTGCTGTCAATAACAGCTCACAGTCAGTGAGGAGGGAGCAGGGGGGGAGCCCCATTCTCTGTGTCATGTGACAAAAGGATGGGCCAGGAGCGCCGGTAGAGGACTCAAAAAGACTAGGTCAGGGGCTGTTCTGTGCAACACCATTACACAAAGCAGGTACCGTAGTTATAACATGTTTGTTCTTTTTTTGAAAAAAAAAAAAAAAAATACCATTACACAAAGCAGGTACCATAGTTATAACATGTTTGTTCTTTTTTTGAAAAAGAAAAAAAATATCTATAAAATCGCCATAAAAAATACTTTGTGGATACAAGGACTATGACATATATGTGCAGTGTGCACTCTGAGTAGGTTTAGACTATATTGAACCATGTTCCTTTAGGCCACTTCCAATATTCAGTGCAACTTAGCCACACCCACCTTTTGCAACACGTTTCCTCCTTTCCAGGTTGTTCCCCGTTTTCAACTTCTAAAGTTGGGAGGTATGGGTTTGCACAGTCATAGTGATGTTTGTCTGTCTATTTGCACAATTGCAAATATATATGTCTATCCAAGATGGTCATTCAGAGCTAGTTTTATGGGCAAGCAAAATATTCTTCATACAGTAAAACCTTGGTTTGAGAATAACTTGGTTTGAGAGTGTTTTGCAAGACAAGCAAAATGTTTTAATACATTTTGCCTTGATATACAAGCAATGTCTTGATATAAGAATAGCGTCATGTCACAACTGAGTATACAAAAGAAGAGAGGAGCCTCTAAGGCCTCATACAGACGACCCAACATGTCCGATGAAAACGGTCCGCGGACCGTTTTCATTGGACATGTCCGCTGGGATCATTTGGTCTGATGGCTGTACACACCATCAGACCAAATTCCGCGTGGACAGAATACGCGGTGACGACGTGGTGAGGACGATGACGCGGCGACGTGCGCAAACCCGGAAGTTCAATGCTTCCACGCATGCGTCGAATCAATTTGACGCGATGCGCGGGTTCTCGGGCCAGCGGACATGTCCAATGAGTCGTACTGACCATCGGACATGTCCGGCGGACAGGCTTCCAGTGGACATGTTTCTTAGCATTCTAAGAAACAGTTGTCCGCTGGAAACCTGTCCGGTCGGCCAGAAAATTGTCTGGTCGGCCCTACACACGACCGAACATGTCTGCTGAAACTGGTCCGACGGACCAGTTTCAGCAGACATGTTCGGTCGTGTGTACGAGGCCTAAGTGTAGCAATATGGTTACATTTAATGAAGGTACAACATGCCTCTCTTCTCTTTTATACCCTGTAAAAAAAATGCTTTGATATACAAGTGCTTTGAATTACAAGCATGTTTCTGGAACGAATTATGCTCGCAAACCAAGGTTTTACTGTATAACATTGTGTTTTATGTGTTTTATTGTAATGGTGTTCCCCCTTGATTAAGTATACAATGCTCTCCTCTGATCAGTGCCGGCTGCAAGCTCTGCAGTAATTCCAATACAGCAGTATATGTGCAATGTCTGTACATAGGATCTGGCACTGGAACACTGACCTTAGCTGTTTACATAGTGTACAAACATAAAAAAATACACATTAGGATCCAAGCTTTGTGTATTCATGCTCTTATAATAAATCACACTGTCAGAATATTAATTGCAGTCCAAAACAAATGAAAAATGGTATATCCAGCTGTTTACTGGTATTAGCGCACTCTCTGCTGACTTGTAGCACAAAGCGATCTTTAATGGTGTTTTATGCATAGCTGTCTAGTCACACATAGGAATATGACTCGCTTACTCTAACTTTAGGGTGTTTGATCATGGCAAAAGCAACATTTGCATTCATATGCAGACAGGAACCATCAAAGCGAATGTTTTGCTGAGCATGGATATTATAGAAAAAACAAACAGCTCCCATAGGAATTGTAATGTCTTGCTTTTTTACATTTTAATATTTTTTTTCTGGCAAATTAAAGGCTGGCAAGAGTGTATTGTTTTGTAATTGCAAACTTATTTTATGCATATTTGTAGAATATTTTATTTACATTTGTCTTCAAAGCTTTGCAAGATTACACATTCCCAAGTTCATCATTTTACATAGCAGAACGTGTCTGTGCTTTGTTACTCAGGGCTCCACTTATTATCCCACACAGGGAAGAGGCCAACTCCATCCAAAATTGATTTCTCCGTTTTGGGTGGGACCTGGTGACCTGAATCACCTGCTGGCCTCTCGTATCACTCAGAGAGTGAGGCCCCATACACACGACCGAGTTTCTCGGCAGAATTCAGCCAGAAACTCGGTCCGAGCCGTATTCTGCCGAGAAACTCGGTCGTGTGTACACTTTTCAGCGAGGAAGCCGACGAGTTCCTCGTCGGGCCAAATAGAGAACATGTTCTCTATTTTCTCATTAGTCAATGGGAAAAGTCGGCCCACCTTGGCGGCTTCAACACTGAACTCGACGAGGAACTCGATGTGTTTGGCACGTCGAGTTCCTCGGTCGTGTGTACGGGGCCTCAGGCGTGAAATATGTTCCTCTGTTTCTCCCACAAGGTCATAATGATGATGTCACTAGCTCAAAGCTGGGCTACCCAAATACATTTTTACGGCATTACAAACAGTTCAGAGGATTGTGACACAATCTTCAGTCTTTGTAATACAATGAATCTGTTTCAAATTCGCAAACCAATACCATAGCTCCCAACTGTCCCTGATTTTGAGGAACTGTCCCTGATTTGGAACAAAGTCCCTCTGTCCCTCTTTCCTCCTCATTTGTACCTCATTTTGGTCTGATCTATAGTTTTATATAAAATGCACTATTAACCTATCAAAAAGTGTTTCCCAGTACTAAACCTTTCATCCAATTTCTAAATTGCTGCATTGGTAAATTACAAAAATCAGTAAAAAAGGCATAGTAGTGTTAAAAGAGCACTTGTGGGTTTAACCAATATATTTTTTTTGTACAACTCTCTTTTACGGAGGCGTGGCAGTAGGTGCGTCCTATGACTACATTCTTTTGGCCCTACTTCTCCTGCTGATCATAAGAGTTCACTTGGTGTTGCACTCCTGGACCCTTATTCAGCCAACAGCGGGCTAAAGTCCTCTGTTGGCTGATGTCACTCAGCCAGTCCAGTCTTTGGAGTAATCCCAATTTAAATATCGGGATCCACCCAGATGCCTGCCTGGCAGCTGGATCAGCCTTTCAGCACACTGTTGAGAGCCTGAGCCAGCTGCTCCCACCCCCTTCAAAGCATGGTGATCCAGTGAATGCTAGAGGGGCAGGACAGAAAGCTGTTGCCTGACAGTCACTTGATCCCTGCTCACTGAAGACTGAGAACCGAGTGGTCTTTAAAGTGCTTTCACACTCACAGTGTCCAGGCGTTTTTGCGCCGATTTGCCGGGGGTTTGCCGGGGCTGCCCATTGATTTCAATGGGCAGGGACGCTTTAGGAGCTGTGTATTCTAATATGTATTCTATAATATTCTAATGCACTGCAAAGAAGCTGCTGGCAGGAATTTTTCTGACGCCCTAGCGCACCGCTCCAGTGTGAAAGCCCTCGGGCTTTCACACTGGAGTGAATGGAGCGGCTCTTTCTGCTGCTAGTCATTTTTTTTTCTGTCTCTTGTATTTTAACTCATTTAGACCTATCCTGGTCATGTAAATTTACTGTCCTTGTTCCAACCAATTTCTACCAAACCATGTGTAAGGCATATTGCCCTGATATGTTTGTAAAAACTTGGTAAATGCAGATATGGAAGGGGTTGTGTTGCACATGGGATGAGAGTGACTGGTGTTCTAGGTGCACAGTGTTTTGTTTTTTTCAAAAGATACAGTAGAGTGCTGCAAAAAAAAAACAGCTTTTGAATGGATTGTCAGCAACAATTAACTGATCGTATTACCCCCAGGTAAGGTTATAATCTGAGAAAAAAAGAAAAACTCCACAAAAATAGAAGATGGTAGCCATTGATGATCTATCAATCAGTTGTTGCATGCACAGATTTTTCATTAAAAAGGTTTGTGAGTTTACAGTGCTGTGTACACAGGCAGGGCACTGCAACTCAAGCTAAAGTTTAGTTAATTTTTTTGCCATGCAGCACCAGGGACACCAGATACCTGTACTGAAGTATGTCCAATGTTTGGCTTGCTGCCAAATAGTGTACAAGTTTTCTTCCTGCTGCCACCGGGTCCTCCCCTTTATCTTCTATAAGTGCTGTATAACAAAAAAAAATCAAACCTCAGTTATAAGGTGTTTACCTTGCACCTTGCCTAGGCACATTCCACTGTTGTCACCATTTAAAAACAGGGCTGTGGAAAAAACAAAACAATAGCAGTCAACAACAATTAGGAAATATGTTCTAAAAAAAAAATAGAACTTATGCAACCTGTTATCACTGTAGGGAAGGTGGTCAGGGACATGTTGTAAAAAGACTAAAGGACTTCAGAAGCATTAGAGATGAGAAAAGTATCTCTCCCCCCAATTCTCTAAATTACACATTATTTTTCTACCTATTTGACATGCCAGTGCCTACAAGCGCTACACTAATCTTTCCTGTTGTGGTGTGTCAGCAGTACTCTCTATTCTTTCCCTATCACGGATAATGAACATTATCAATTAGTCTGCTGTACCCTTACTTTTTTATTGTGAGAGGGCTGGCATATGCAAAACCCCCCTCATTGGCCCTTTTAAGCCAGCTGACCTAAGCTCAAAGGCCAGGCCCCGCATTATAGTTAAAAATAATTCCTCCATTAAAGTGTTTATAAACCCCCACCCAAAAAAAGTTCCTGTTCCTTTAAAGCATGCAGCAGTACTGTGCTGTGTAATTTGGCCCCCTGTTTCACCTAAAAAACCTGGCTGATCCTACCTGGTTCTGCCCTCACCCCTGTAAACTGACAATGGTTTCTCATGGCTGCTGAGCCCTGACACCGTGGTCAGTTTACGTGCCTCCGTCATCCGCAGCTCTCCTGTGTCCTTACTTCTGTCCTCACCCCCGTTTCCCTCCCGCTCCTTGATCCTCCCCTCCTACTGCTTTTAGAACAGTTTAATGTTACTACAATCCACTCTGTTAGGTAAAAATATGTGCCCCCACCATATATCCTTTATAAAAAAAAAAGGCAATATCTACCTTATTTCAGAGCACCTCCCGGCGCTCACGTGACTGGCTACTTCTCTCCCCCTATCTTCCTCCCCTCCTGACTGACGTCAGCGGGAACTTCCAGCCTCTCCCGCTGCAGCTGTCAAATAGGAAGAGACGACTGGTCATGTGAGCGCACATATTGCTACCTAACCGTGTGAATTGTAGTAACTCTACAAGTGGCTTTACAACCATTTTGTAATCATTGGGGCTGTAAACATGGACCACGTAGGCTTTGGCCCAAAATCATGATAGTGACTTTCCCAAAACTCATCCCAAACCCTGATATTCAGTAGAGAATCACCACTTTGTGAATACATCAGTTCTGTATATATTTTCTTTAGGAATTTCTGTAAACAACCAATAAACCAACCAACTAATAAACCATTGTTTTGCTATGCAAATATGCAAATGAGGGAGATACGGCGATCCACGAAAGTACGTTTGACCGGCGCAGGCTACGCGATGTGCGCGTAAGCTGAAATTACGGTCTAAAGTTACCCCTCATAAAAGCAGCTTTAACTTTGCACCAGACGTGTGCAGGTCAGCTAAAGCAGCACCGTTAGGGACAAGCTGAGCAGCCACACTTGCAGGACAACAATCTGTATGCCAACATGCCAGGGGCATCCATGGTCATAGCTATACTACTGGCTTTAGATGCGCGCAGAAGGAGGAGGGAACGGAGGAGGAGGAGGGCGCGGGAGAGGAGGGCACGGGAGAGGATATACCGACCGCACATAAACATCTTTGGCATGTGTGATTCGGAGGTGTTTCGCATCTTCAGATTCACCCCTACTGCCATCCTGGAAATAGCCACAACCCTGAAAGATGACATCACCAGCCAGACAAAACGCTCACATGCAGTGGAGCCACTGGTCAAGGTACTGGCAACACTCCATTTCCTTGCCAGTGGCTCTTTTCAGCGTACAAGTGGAGTGGTGGCTGGGATGGCACAATCCTCCATTAGCAGATGTGTGCACCAGGTTATCCCCGCAATCCTCAGACGCATGGCCAACCAAATCATCAGACCCACCCAGGAAGACCTGCGGATGAAGGCAATGCGTGATTTCTACCGAATTGCAGAATTCCCACGCACCATTGATTGCACACATGTGGCACTACGGCCCCCCGTGACACAGAGCACCTATACCGTAATCAGAAGCACTGGCATTCCATCAACGTACAGGTGATAGTCGATGCCCAATGCCTCATATGGCACGTCCGTGCCAAACACCCAGGGTCCAGCCACGACAGCTACATATTCCGTCAGAGCCTCATCCCAATGGAATTCGAACAGAACATGTATGGGGACAGCTGGCTGGTTGGTGAGTGACATGGGTGTCAGGCATGACTGTCCCACCCCATGATGCAGACATCACGAGGGGCACATGCATGACTAACATCCTCCTGTCTTTTCCCTTCCAGGTGACTCTGCATATGCACTTGGACCCCATCTCATGACTCCATTCCGGAATCCCCAAACCCCTGGAGAGGAAAGATACAATGAAGCACACGCACGTACCCATGGAGTGGTGGCCTCCTGAAGTCCCGTTTCCGTTGCCTGGATAAGTCTGGGGGTACCCTGTTGTAGTCCTCAAACTTTGTGTGCCAGATCATCGGTGCATGTTGCATGCTGCACAACTTCGCCGTGAGAAGTGGCCTGGAGATTGACATACGTGATGACCTGACCCCCGAACCAGACAATCCCCCCATAACTGAGGATACCCCGTCTTCTGAGGGAAGAGCAGTCAGGAGATGCCTCGCAGTAGGCATCTTTGCACATTAAACACACACATTAATCATGGCACAAGGAGAATGCATGCATGCACACGACTGTGGTCCCTAGCACACACACCCCACATCCTCATCAAATTGGATTAGCACAAGTCCACCATGCAGGACTTGGGAGCAGCAACGCCACGCCAAGGCTCCAATTATGTCACTGTACATTCATACACCATTTA
Source organism: Rana temporaria (assembly GCF_905171775.1). Classification (NCBI taxonomy): domain Eukaryota; kingdom Metazoa; phylum Chordata; class Amphibia; order Anura; family Ranidae; genus Rana; species Rana temporaria. The sequence goes on from NC_053490.1 coordinate 480,509,798, forward strand.
CACGGACCTGGGGATCACTTCTCCCTGGTCCTGGGGATCCCTTCTCCACCACAACCGAGGGTGACACCCCTTTTCCGTCAGGAATGTCCCCCCCACAATCATACATCATTCACACTGTAGTCCGCCTGGGCTACAAAAATAAAAAAACAACATAATCACAGTAAAAGAACAAATAAACATAAAACACTCAAAAAAAAAAAAAAAAAACCTAACGGCGCTGGCGTGCCCCACGCCTGGGGTGGCCACGGCCACGGCCCCAGCTCCTCAGGAGAGACTCATGGGGGGGAATCAGGGGAAGGAGGAGCATCCCCTGGTCTCTGCCCACCTGGCGGCCTGCCCTCCAACGCCAGGGTGATTCTGGTGAGGCCCACATCGATGGCTGCTGTGTTGGCCTGGACAGCCTGGGTCAGGGCGCGCACCTCCTGACCCACGCCTGCTGTGGTGGTCTGCAGGTCGTTGAGGCAGGTAATCCCAGCCAGGGAGTTGCAAGAAATGTCCTGCACTGACTCCTTGATGGAGTCCAGGCTCTACTCCATGCAGCCCAAAGTCTGAGTAACCTCACCCAGATGGCGGGTCTGACGGGCCTGGTCCCTCCTTAGATTTTCAGGAAGAACCTCTGCCACCCCCCTTGTCTTGCGGGTCGCCTTCCTGCCTCCTGATGAGGCTTGTGGCCTGGGAGAAGGGGAGACCCCTGAGGGGGAAGCCCTGTTGGGGGAGGAGTGGAAGGGGCTAGCCCTGATGGAGGCCTGACTGGTGCCAACACCAGGGCTAGACTCCTCCAAATGGAGCGTGACCTCATTGGCAGAGATCACCTCCTCATGAGGAGAGCTGTGGCCACTCCCCTGCACAGAGGACTCCGGGCATTCCTGGGGGTCTGCATCAGACTCATTTCCGGGGGATGGTGCAGACTGGCCAGATGGCCCAGCACCCTCCTGCACATCTGTGGATGACAGAAAACATACACAGGTTGGAGGATCCACAGACTTGTCACATATTCCCTCCCCCCCCCCACACATGCTACACACCAGATAGAAAAAAATAAAAAACACTTACCTGTCCTCAAGACCTCTTCAATGGAGTCAAAGCCAGGCAGTCCCTCCACTTGCTGCCTGTGGAGGCACTGGGCAACCAGCCGCTCCTCAGCAGTGAGCCTGATAGTGGATGGTGGTCCCCCTCCAGTGCCCCTGGCATGAGCGACCATCTTTGCCAGCTTACCTCTAACCAGGAGCCTGAGATCATTGATATTTTTAAGGATCTGATTGGGGGTCCTGGTCTCACTCCCCGATGCATTTACATTGTCTGCAATCAGTTGCAGGATCTGCCTCCTCCTGGCCGGGGTGGTGTCCTGACTCTCAGGCCCATGGAGGTAACGATCATATTGGGTCATGGCCCTGGCAATGATCTCCTTCTCCCGCAGAGAGAAGTTCAGCTTCCTCTTCCTCTTTGTCATCTGTGCAAAACACACTTTCCAAAAACACTCTCCAAAAACACTTTCCAAAAACACTCTCCAAAAACACTCTCCAAAAAACACTCTCCAAAAAACACTCTCCAAAAACACACCGACACAAACCAACAAACACCAACAGACAACGGAACAAAAGTACCTTGCTTCAGGGGGGAAAACAAATGGATGTACTTTTGCAATTGAAGGGCGTATGTTTGGGCGTATTTATGCCCTGGGCGTATCTCACTAATTACGCCAGGCCTAGTTCATATCTCACTGATTACGCCGGGCGGAGTTCTGAGCATGCGTAGAGAGGCGCTGATCATTGTCAGCGTCATGCGCGCATGCGCAGTCCGGCCGCCCCTTCATTTGCATGGGGTCACGGCTCATTTCAATGGAACACGCCCACTTCCTTCCCACTTTCAATTACACCTGCTTACGCCTCGTAATTTACGTTACGCCGGCGCATAGTTGGACGCAAATACTCTGTGGATATGGTACTTGCCTCTCTACATTGATCCGGCGTAACGTAAATGAGATGCGCTACGCCGGTGTATATATGCGCCGATGTACGTGGATCTACCCCTATATACTTTATAATAGGTGTGCTATGGGACACAGACTCATAGACAATTCTTGAGGTCCCAGCCAATCTTGTTCTAGAGAGGCCCAAGTGTGGTTGGAAACGCATACAAAAAAAATAAGCTGAATTGGAGCCCTGTAATCTCTAACTTGCTAAAATAGCACACTATACTGATTTATGAACACCCCATCATTTTCATTCTCCTGTGAATAATCTGCCTAATTTAACTGTCGATGGTGATTACTGGGATATGTACAATTTGCCTTTATGTGGCCAGGTAAAATATTTCCATTGGCCCCAATACATTAAGTGGTTGGGGTTATTTAATTAATTTAGTTAATTACTGTGTTGGTTGTATGCCATCACTTTTTCAAAGTGACATTTGCAACAAATGCAAGTCCAGAAAAAAATTATTCACTGAGCCACTAAAATTGTCCAGGAAACAATTATCCAGGAAACAATTATCCAGGAAACCTCAGAATTTAAGTTATGCTTAATCTACATAAACCAGATTAAAGAGACACCTCATGGAGTACTGGAGATGTACTTCCTGAACGGTGTGACTTCATTCTCTGTTCTCTGTATCACCATTTGCATTCACAATTCCATGGTAGGTTTAATTGAATCAGCTTGTTAGAGACAGAGATAATAATTTGGACATTTTTATACATAAGGCTTTCTGTTTGAGAGAGATAGAAAACAACAGGTGATGGGTGTGTTTGGGAATAGCTACAGATCATGCATCACAAGCAGAGTTTTCAGATTACCAGATTACCAGAATAGAGACTGGTGTTCTCCAGCAATGACTAGGTTAAAAACTGAATCACAGAGCAGGTAGGCCCCGTACACACGTCCGAGAAACTCTACGGGTAAAACACATCGTTTTGCTCGTCGAGTTCCTTGTGAAGCCGCCGAGGATCTTGGCGAGCCAACTTTTCCCATTGACTAACAAGGAAATAGAGAACATGTTCTCTTTTTGGCCCGACGAGATCCTCGTCAGTTTCCTCGGCGAAAATTGTACACACAACCGGTTTTCTCGGCAGAATACGTCTTCCATCGAGTTTCTGGCTGAATTCTGCCGAGAAACTCGGTGGTGTGTACGGGGCCGTAGACTGTGTCTCCTGTATGCATCTCAATATTTCAGTTTTTTAAACTGAATGCCTACCTTGTTTATATATAAATATATCGGTTTGAAAAAAAAATAGAACATGTTTTAAAATTTTCCTATGGATAAAAAAAGATAGAAAAAAAACAATCGTCTGTGTGGAAGTCCATCGGTCAAAGATCCACGCATGCTCAGAATCAAGTTCACGCATGCTCAGAAGCATTGAACTTAATTTTTCTCAGCACGTCGTAGTGTTTTACGTCACCGCGTTTGTACACGGTCAGATTTTTGACCGATGGTGTGTAGGCAAGACTAATGAAAGTCAGCTTCATCGGATATCCGACGAAAAAATCCATCGGATTAGATTCCATCAGATATCCAATCGTGTGTACAGGGCTTTAGAATTGTAAATTAGACAAGAGTTAATAGATATTGGGCTTGTCTTCTTAACCACTTGCCTACTGTGCACATACACCCCCTTCCTGCCCAGACCAAATTTTAGCTTCCGGCACTGCGTCGCTTTAACTGACAATTGCGCAGTCGTGCGACAATTGACATCCTTTTTTTCCCACAAATAGAGCTTTCTTTTGGTGGTATTTTATCGCCTGTGCGGTTTTTATTTTTTGGGCTATAAACAAAAAAAGAGCGTAAATTTAGAAAAAAAACACAATGGGCCACATCCACAAAGAAGTTACGGTGGCGTATCTATTGATACACCGCGTAACTTCTAGGCTGCTCCGGCGTATCTTTGTTTTGTATCCACAAAACAAGATACGCCTGAATGGGGGCTAGATCCGACTGACGTACATCTTAGTACGCCATCGGATCTTAGGTGCATATTTACACTGGCCGCTAGGTGGCGCTTCCGTTGATTTCCGTGTAGAGTATGCAAATTAGCTAGATACACCGATTCACAGAACGTACGTCCGGCCGGCGCATTTTTTTACGTCGTTTACATAAGGCTTTTCTCGGCGTAACGTTACCCCTGCTCTATGAGGTGTACGCAATGTTAAGTATGGACGTCGGGCCAGCGTCAAATTTTCCGTTGTGTACGTCGTTTGCGTAAAACGTTCGCGAATTAGGCTTTGCGTAAATTACGTTCACGTCGAAAGCATTGACTATTTGCAACGTGATTTCGAGCATGCGCACCGGGATACCCCCACGGACGGCGCATGCGCCGTAAAAAAAAACGTCATTTACATGGGGTCAAGTAGAATTCACATAAAACACACCCACATCTTTGTCATTTGAATTCCACACCCTTACGCCGACACATTTACGCTACGCCGCCGTAACTTTAGACCCAAGTGCTTTGTGAATACAGCACTTGCCTCTAAAAGTAGCGGTGGCGTAGCGTAACTACGATACGATACGCCTGCTTAAAATTACGCCGAGCTACGTGGATCTGGCCCAGTATTTTTTACTTTTTGCTATAATAGATATCCCATTTTTTCTTATCTCAGTTTAGGCCGCTACGTATTCTTCTACATTTTTTTGGTAAAAATAAATAAATAAATAAATAAAATCGCAATAACCGTATAGTGACTGGTTTGCGCAAAAGTTATATTGCCTACAATATAGGGGACATAATTATGATTTTTTTTTTTTTTTTACTAGGAATGGGACTATTCACATTTATACAGTGCTATAAATATGCATTGATTACTGTATAAATGTGGCAGGGAAGGGGTTAAATGTGTAGCCTAGTGAGTGTTCTAACTGTAGGGAGAGGGCTGGGGGAGGTGACCGATCTGTGTCCCTATGTACAAGGGACACAGCATCGGTCTCCTCTCCCTGACAGGACGTGGATCTCTGTGTTTACAATGGTATTTAGGAGCCAGAGGTCCTGCTCAGTTACTGGGCCATCGCGGCCGCCGGGCACGCGCATTGTGTTCCCAGTAACGCGACGGGTGCGCGTGCGCCCCCTACTGGCTTTAAATGACAGGACGTCATATGACGTCCTGTCAGAACAATGGAGTCTTCCGCCCGCTGTCATTTGACGGCGTGCGGTTGACTAGTGGTTAAAATCCTAAACTATGTAGAAATCCAAATACATCACCTATAATCTATGGACATTCTGGGCCAAATTCTCAAAAGAGATACGCAGACTTAACTGCTGTTCAGCTTGCGTATCCCTGTGCCTAACTTTGGAAACGATTCTCAAAAGGCTTTTTCCAAAGTTAGGCAGAAAATCTGACATGTGTAAGACACTTACACGGTCAGATTTTAGGATGCAGTACCGCATCCGCCACTGGGGGCATTTCTCATTGAAATGCAGCTTTGCGTATGCAAATGAGGACTTAAGCAGATTTTCAAAGCATTTCAGCACTTTGATTTCTGCCTAAGTTCCGAATTTGCCGGCGCAAAACTAGGGCTGGTTTTATAATGTGGAAAGTTAGCCAAACCTTGTAAAGGCCCATTCCAGCGACGGCATTTGGTATGCATTCCTGAGGGAGAACTCCACGGCAATTTTAAAATTCAAAACCGGCATGGGTTCCCCCCCAGGAGCATACCAGGCCCTTAGGTCTGGTATGGGTTGTAAGGAGACCCCCCCACGCCGAAAAATTGACGTAGGGGGTCCCCCTACAATCCATACCAGACCCGTATCCAAAGCACGCTACCCGGCCGGTCAGGAATGGGAGTGGGGACGAGCGAGCGCCCCCCCCCCTCCTGAGCCGTGCCAGGCCGCATGCCCTCAACATGGGGGGGTTGGGTGCTCTGGGGCAGGGGGGCGCACTGCGGGCCCCCCCACCCCAGAGCACCCTGTCCCCATGTTGATGAGGACAGGACCTCTTCCCGACAACCCTTGCCATTGGTTGTCGGGGTATGCGGGCGGGGGCTTATCGGAATCTGGGAGTCCCCTTTAATAAGGGGGCCCCCAGATACCGGCCCCCCACCCTAAGTGAATGGATATGGGGTACATCGTACCCCTATCCATTCACCTGGAGGCAAAAAGTAAAATGTAGTAAACACACAACACAAGGCTTTTTAAAATAATTTATTATTCTGCTCCGGATGCCCCCCTGTCTTCGTTATTAGCTCAATTACCAGGGGGGGCTTCTTCTTCCACTCTCCGGGGGTCTTCTCCGCTCTCCGGGGGGGGGGGTTTCTTCTTCCGCTCTCCGGGGGGGGCTTCTCCGGACTCCGGGGGGCTTCTTCCATCTTCTCCCCTCTTCCGCTGTTGACTCGGCGAACCCCGGTTCTTCTGCAGCTCTCCGGTGCCTTCTTCTTCAGCGCTGGCTGCCTGCTATGTTTGTGTGTTAGCTCGATTTCAAACAGGCAGCCGGCGCGGTCTTCTGTGACGCCAGGGTCTTCTGTTCTTCCGATGTTGCCTCGTCGCCTGTTGTCGCTGTAATGATGGAAGCGTGCCTTGCATCACATTTATATAGGCATCACCGTCCCATCATGCTCCGGTAGGTACCCACGTGGTGGGTGCCTACCCACGTGCACCCACCACGTGGGTACCTGCCGGAGCATGATGGGACGATGATGCCTATATTAATGTGATGCAAGGCGCGCTTCCATCATTACAGCGACAACAGGCGACGAGGCAACATCGGAAGAACAGAAGACCAGAAGACCCTGGCGTCACAGAAGACCGCGCCGGCTGCCTGTTTGAAATCGAGCTAACACACAAACATAGCAGGCAGCCAGCGCTGAAGAAGAAGGCACCGGAGAGCTGCAGAAGAACCGGGGTTCGCCGAGTCAACAGCGGAAGAGGGGAGAAGATGGAAGAAGCCCCCCGGAGTCCGGAGAAGCCCCCCCCGGAGAGCGGAAGAAGAAGCCCCCCCTGGTAATTGAGCTAATAACGAAGACAGGGGGGGCATCCGGAGCAGAATAATAAATTATTTTAAAAAGCCTTGTGTTGTGTGTTTACTACATTTTACTTTTTGCCTCCAGGTGAATGGATAGGGGTACGATGTACCCCATATCCATTCACTTAGGGTGGGGGGCCGGTATCTGGGGGCCCCCTTATTAAAGGGGACTCCCAGATTCCGATAAGCCCCCGCCCGCATACCCCGACAACCAATGGCAAGGGTTGTCGGGAAGAGGTCCTGTCCTCATCAACATGGGGACAGGGTGCTCTGGGGTGGGGGGGCCCGCAGTGCGCCCCCCTGCCCCAGAGCACCCAACCCCCCCATGTTGAGGGCATGCGGCCTGGCACGGCTCAGGAGGGGGGGGGACGCTCGCTCGTCCCCACTCCCATTCCTGACCGGCCGGGTAGCGTGCTTTGGATACGGGTCTGGTATGGATTGTAGGGGGACCCCCTACGTAAATTTTTCGGCGTGGGGGGGTCTCCTTACAACCCATACCAGACCTAAGGGCCTGGTATGCTCCTGGGGGGGGAACCCATGCCGTTTTTTTCTTTGAAAATTGGCATGGAGTTCTCCCTCTCAGGAATGCATGCTGAGCGACGCTGACATTTTTTTTTATAATTATTTGTTTTCCCGGCGCGTCTTTTTTTTTCACCCGTCGCAACTTTAGTGTCCCGTCGAAATTCTCAAAGCCGACCGGCGTTAATTACGTTCGCGCGCTGCACGTCGGGAAAATTACGTCACACGCATGCGCAGTACGGCCGGCGCGGGAGCGCGCCTCATTTAAATTTTAAACGCCCCCAGGAGAGGAGGACCGCCTTACGACGGCGGCACTTAAGTTACACAGCGTGTAATTTCTACCTAAGTGCTTTGACGATCAGGCACTTAGGTAGAAATTTTAAGTCAGTGTAACTTAACTGCTGAAATTTAAGTTACGCAGACTTTTTGAGAATTTGGCCCTCTATATCATAATGTGCCTAATATGCCAGAAAGGAATTATTACATTTTGGTTATATGTTTAGGGCAATTGTTTATTGAAAATCATACCATCTGTGCAGATATCTAGCAGAACCCATTATTTAGACTCTAGGAATTGTTTATACGGCTAAAATCGAAAATAAATATTCGTTGAGTGTGTCCAAAGTTCATTTGAAACATTTCTGAGAGACATCAGAATTCCGTCTACTCAGTGATAATTTAAAATACATATGATTATGAGTCATTCAAATTATATATTATATTCCAGGTCATAGATACAATTATGATTTTAATGTCTACTGACCCAATGATAATTCTGTCATAAGGTAAAAATATAATATTTTGATGTAGAACAAATTAGAAGTAAGAATTGTTTTAAGATACCAATCAGTATTATGAAAGACATATAAATCGTGACTATAGCTGTATAAAAATATACATATAGCATGTGTTTTTCAAAGATAAACAAGTATTCATAGGATATACACAAGAATTAGATACAGTATTTATCCATATAGATAATCATTTTATGTGATATTGATTAATCAAAATGATAAAATTATACTGAGTGTATTGTATATTGTCAGAGTCTCTGAATTATATATATATATATATATATATATATATATATATATATATATATATATATATATATATATATATATATATATATATATATATATATTCATCAGCAGCAATATACAAACAGATACACATTATGAAAATAGAACATATTATTTAACAGAACACATTTGTCTGCCCTCAGATATATCTCGTGGTTGAAGGTGAACCTGAATTCACAGAAGTTAATCATTAGATTTTTTTCCAACCAATGGAAAATAAGTCATACCTTTTGGGCTGAGCTTGTTATATTTTTTTATTATCCTATTGTTGGAAATGGTATTTAGGAGCCAGATAGATGCCATGAGAAGACACTCAATCACAAACGTAGACACCACACATTCCATTCATCAACTCATACTGTACCTTTACATTCATGAAGTTCCTGGAAACCTTATGCTTTGGAACTCGGAGGTCGCAGAAGTAATTCCTCTTTAAGAGTAGCCATCTTGAAAGCCACGGCAGGCATTCTAAAAACTCTGGTAGCCAGCAATCCAGACCAGCAGCCATTTTGGAATGGGTAATTAGGTTGTGTTGATTTTTTACCTTATATTCATTTGTGTTTTACAAACGTCACAGGTCCTAGAAGATTGCCCAGCGAATCACAGTGCACAGTGCAGCTCGCGCATGTGCAGTGCGTGCCCGGATGTGAAGCCACAGCCAGGCACCCACAGTAGTGATGCCAGCATCGCAGAGAGGAGGGGTAGAGGAGCGGGGCTCTGTTCGCCCGCACCGCTGGACCATAGGACAGGTAAGTGTCCGATTACTAAAAGACACTTTTTGTAGCTGCTGACTTTTAAATGGGTGGAACTCCGCTTTCATTTTATCTCATCCCTATTTTTTTTATATCATGTATATGCATACCTTATAGTTTTCAAATTTTCTTGTATTGTTATGTATTTTATATTTCTTATTTATTTTTTTCTATTAGTATACTAATTGATCTAGAGTTATTAATGTAATAATGTCTTATTAAGGGGTTAAAAAGTTTTTTATTTAAGCGTTTTATTAAAGTTTGCCAATGCCCCTTCTGTGTCATGCAAAGATATTTGACGGACAGCCATTGAAGGGTAATCCCTCTTTGGAGCCTGTTTTGCCTATTTAAAAGCTGACATGGAGACAGAGGATGGACCTGAAGAAGAAGGCCACTGCCTCTTAAACGCATTGTCCTGGCAATCCTTTTGTGTACTCTACCAGCTGCCGAGTCACGTGGTGGCACCTTGATAGAATGCCCAGAGAGTCTGGGCTCAGCCTTGTGTTGGTGTGAGGCTTGTTGGCGGCTCTGGGCTGACACACACACACTCTTAGCCCTCTGCTGTGAAGTGCTGACAGTTCAGCACAGAGACCTGACTGAGGATTTTAAGCCTGATTCTTTATTTGTTTGTGAGTTTAATGATTTTATTTGCTCTTTTATCCTAAACGTATTAAGGGTTTTGCAATGGAGCCTGTGGGCTCTTGCTCCTCTTTGCATCTTAAAATGTTTGAGTGTCTTTTATCAATCAAGGCAGAGCTAAACCACACCTCCAAACTCATTAATTAGACTCCAGGGGGCAGATCCACAGAGCGAGTACGCCGGCGTATCTACTGATATGCCGGCGTACTTTCAAATTTCCTGCATCGTATCTTTAGTTTGAATCCTCAAACCAAGATACAACGGCATCTGGGTTAGATCCGACAGGCGTATGGCTTCGTACGCCTTCGGATCTTAGATGCAATACTTCGGTGTGCGCTGGGTGGAGTTCTTGTCGTTTTCCGCCTCGAGTATGCAAATGAGCTATTTCCGACGATCCACGAACGTACGCGCAGCCGTCACATTCTCTTACGTCGTCTCTAGTCGGCTTTTTCCGGCGTATAGTTAAAGCTGGTATTTCGTCGCGTATAGTTAGACCTGCCATGTTAAGTATGGCCGTCGTTCCCGCGTTTATTTAGAATTTTTTTTTTTTGTGTAAGTCGTCCGTGAACCGGGATGGACGTAATTCACGTCTATGTTAAAAAATATGACGTCCTTGCGACGTCATTTAGCGCAATGCACGGCGGGAAATTAAGGGACGGTGCATGCGCATCGTCCCCGCGCCTCATTTAAATGAAACACGCCCCCTACTCGCCGATTTGAATTAGGCACCCTTACGCCGCGAGAGATAGACTACGCCGCCGTAACTTACGGCGCAAATTCTTTGTGGATTCGAAGTTTAAAAAAGTAAGTTACAGCGGCGTAGCGTATCTCCCATACGCTGCGCCGGTGCAGATCTCTGTTGATCTGCCCCCAGGTGTGCAAACTACTGACGCCAATAGGCTTACGCTGAAGTAGTCTATGGGTTCACTTTCTTTTTTCTCCAGCACTATGAATGTTTAATGGGAGTGTTCGATAAAGACACAATGAATTTGAATTGTTTGTGTGTTATCAGCGTAAGCATATTGTGAATGTATTGTGTTAAAGCCATCAAGCATTTGTAACACGCTTGGTTCTAACGGTGACTTATGCACCAAATTCATGTAGGCTCTAAAATGTGGCACTTTTACATTAAATGCACTAAATAAAAGTGGAGGTAATTATGACCAACTTTTTGGGGGGGTACAGAGAGAGAAAAGCTAAGTCAGGTATTATTTGTGAAAGTGTCTCACATGCATTCTAAAAGTGGAGCCAAATTCAAGTACAAACTCAAGACAGGTATTTAAATTTGACGCATTCTCCTCCACTTTTAGAGACACTTTTGCTAAATCTGCCTGATCTAGTCTTTTTTGAATTCCAGGAATTGTGTTTGTCTATTGTTGTGTGAAGATGTGAGATATGTGAGAATCACATCACATTTTATGGCAAATTATTACAGAAAAACAGTTAATTCCAACATTCACATACTTTTTCTTGTCATTGTATATAGTTTTTTTCATAAACTTTGTTCTGTTTAAAAAAATGTTTTTTTTTAATATAAATTATTTTCAAAACAATTTTAAAAACAATTGTGCAACATCCATGGTAAACTACGTAGACTTACTTTGTAAATAATTTTAATAGTAGCTTTATTCCGTCTTGTAACACACTGACTCCTGAGATTTGACTTTTCAGTATTTTTTCCCTTTTCCTTTAATAAACATATGTTTTGTGCTTCATTGTCCTTAGTAACTCTTAATGGCATCTGTCACATTGGACCCATGCCTACAACCTACATTCTGAGAAGACATTCTCTTCTTGCATCTAAACTCATTGGTTCTGGCTGTTTTTGCTCCTGTAATATAACATCCCATATTGTTTCTCCATCTGTTCTCCTGCCTCCTTCTTCCAGAACTCTTCATACCTTTATCATACTGAAAATAAACACAAGGATTAAAAGCTTTGAAATTTTAGTGGTATGGCAGCAGGAGATATTAGGGGACATCTCACAGGTTTCAGTTCACCACTATGTTTATCAAAGCAACAAAAGGGTTTTAAAGCAGAACTCCAGGCACACATTAATTCAGCTCTGTATTCGTTAATACATAAATAATCTTTTTTTTTTTAAATACAGTGACAATGCCTGAATTTGATATTATATTGGCTGTTTGCAGTCCCTGTACAGCAGAGCAAAAACTGTGCAAAGAAAAAGCAGCATACAGAGCCAATCATTGTATGCATTGGCAAGAAAGATGCTGATAGGGGGAGAGGGAGGTGATGACCAGAATTCCTCTGAGAGTGGTGAGGACTCTCCAGGTTCACAGGGAAAATCTTACCACAGAACAGTTAAAAGACCCCACCCTAAAAAAGGCACAGGAAAATGTGGTGAAAATAGATGGCGAGTTAGTGAACCCAGATAAGACTTGCACTTACCCGTACATCATTGCGGAAAGGGACCTACTGTATCGAGTGGCTCAAAGGGGAGAATAAACCATTGAGCAACTTGTGGTGCCCAAACCTTACAGGAGATAATGGAAAAAATGGGTGAGGTAAATTACAAGGTCAGCGAAGAGTCCCCCGATGTGGGGCTTTTCAGGCAACAGTAGTTACAGTAGAGATAATATATATAAAGTAGTTTTAATATTCAAGTAGAAAAAAACATTAACAATATAATAATTAAAAACATAGGACATCAGTAAAGAAGTTGAAAAGATGATCCACAAAGTGAGTACAAGGCCAAACGCGTTTCAGGATTTCCCTTCTTCAGGGGCCGAAGTCAGTGTGTAGCTGGTATGTATCAGTTCAGGAATTTTCAACTTTGCAGATCGCAAACGGGTGTCCCAAACAAGGCGCAGAGATTACCCCAGATGGTGAAGTGTGGGAATGGAAAGCTGATGTCTAATATCCCCAAAAGCAGAGCCCTGGACCCAAAACTGCCGAAGCCTAAAAATGTATTGCCCCCATAGATAAAGAGTGAACTTCATAAGTTGGCCAGAGGGGTCAGGATAGAGCACAGTAAGCTTGGGATTTTAAGCTGTCATTTTACACAAGAGACACCTCCGCCGTCTGCCATGTCAGGGACATGACATGGCAGACGGCGGAGGTGTCTCTTGTGTAAAATGACAGCTTAAAATCCCAAGCTTACTGTGCTCTATCCTGACCCCTCTGGCCAACTTATGAAGTTCACCCTTTATCTATGGGGGCAATAAATGTTTAGGCTTCGGGAGTTTTGGGTCCAGGGCTCTGCTTTTGGGGATATTAGACATCAGCTTTCCATTCCCACACTTCACCATCTGGGGTAATCTCTGCGCCTTGTTTGGGACACCCATTTGCGATATGCAAAGTTGAAAATTCCTGAACTGATACATACCAGCTCCACACTGACTTCGGCCCCTGAAGAAGGGAAATCCCGAAACGTGTTGGGCCTTGTACTCACTTTGTGGATCATCTTTTCAACTTCTTTACTGATGTCCTTTGTTTTTAATTATTATATTGTTATGTTTTTTTCTACTTGAATATTAAAACTACTTTTTATATATTATCTCTACTGTAACTACTGTTGCCTCAAAAGCCCCACATCGGGGGACTCCTCGCTTTCCTTGCTATTTTGGGGTGTTGGCAACCATCAAGATCACACACCAAAGATGTTCCATTTATACTAAATTACAAGGTCAGACAACCAGGAAGGCAAAAGCCAGAACAGATCTTTCACATTAATCTGTTGAAAGCTTGGAGGGATAGGGAATCCCTGGTTGCAGAAACGTTGTCACCAGCTCAGTCTGATTGCGTGATTCCTGAAGTTGGAATAGCAATCGCCTTTTTGAAACCCCAACAACGGGAGGTTAAGGAGTTTGTGCTCCGCAACAAAGAGGTTTTCTCTGAGCTGCTGGGACAAACAACTGGGGTAGAACATGATATTATCACCCTGCCCGGTGAAAGGGTGAAACTAAAACCCTATCGCATACCAGAGGCCCGACGGGAGACAATACGTGAGGAAGTACAAAGAATGCTTGAGTTGGGGGTGATAGAGGAGTCCCAGAGTGATTGGTCCAGTTCTATAGTATTGGTGCCTAAACCGGATGGGAGCTGGCGATTTTGTAACGATTTTTGACAGCTGAACAAAGTTACAAAATTGGACACCTAGCCCATGCCAAGCATAGATGAGTTGATTGACCGTCTGGAAACCACCCGATACATACAACTCTCAATCTCACAAAATGGTATTGGCAAATTCCCCTGGCTGAGTCGGTCAAGGAGAAAACGGTGTTTGTAACCCCAGACGGGGCATTCCAATATAAAATAATGCAGTTTGGGTTACAGAATGCACCGGCAACATTCCAGCAGAAAGATTCTGAAGCCCCATCAGAAGCTTTTTCCATCTGAAAATTTGAGAACCAGGTCTCAATCTTTGGTTGGAGGAAATTCCGACAACAAAAATCAGATGGAGCATACACACGGTGGGAATTTCTGTCCAAAAGCTCACTTTTCTTGTCGGAATTTCCAATTGTGTGCATGCAGCATTAGGTGGTCAGCAAGTGGATATGCCGAGGGGAGTAGATACCTGTATAATGCAGGTGTTCAGATTGTGCAGCGCGACTTGCGCATGCGCAGTAGGGAACCAGGTAGTGAAGCCACAAGGCTTCACTTCTTGATTCCCTTGCCGAAGATGGTGGCAGCAGCACCCGAGGGCCAAGGGACAGATCGGCTTTAGGTGCCAACATCGCTTGCGCCCTGGACAGGTAAGTGTCCATATTTTAAAAGTCTGTAGCTGCATTATTTTGTAGCTGCTGACTTTAAAAACAAAAAAATGGGCGGAACTCCGCTTTAACATGCTACCTAGGGTTTTACCTTTATTCCAACTGATCCAAGTAAGGGTTTTTTCACCTTGCTACATTCCCCAATGTTTAAATATTGTATGTATGTTACAAATGTCACCAGTGAATCTCCTGTATCATGTGACCAAACTGCTTTTGGGCTTGCACTTCCACATTTCCAAAAGTATTATCGGGCTATTGCATTATGTCATATTGTTGACTGTAAATACGCATACCACACCAAGCTTTGGGTGCAATGCTGACTTGTCTGTAACTCCATGGATCCCAAGATCCTTCAGTCTTCTGTCTATACTCACCTTACCCTTCACAATAGCATTGTTGCCTATATGGGATACGCTGCATCAGGGGCGTTGCTAGGTGGCAAAAAGATCACGGGCTTCAGCCTGAGGTCGTAGTCCAGAAGTGGTGGGGGGAAATGGTGTATGTGACGCAGGCTTTTTTTGGCTGGCCTGTGACCTACATACACTGACCTACCTGACCTACATACACTGACAGTAGTTACCTACCTACACTGACGGTAGTGACCTACCTACACTGACGGTAGTGACCTACCTACACTGACCTAACTGACCTACCTACACTGACCTAACTGACCTATGTACACTGACGGTAGTGACCTACCTACATTGACCTACCTACACTAATGTTAGTGACCTATATACACTGACCGTAGTGACCTACCTACACTGACCTACCTACACTGACTTTAATGACCTACATACACTCACCTACCTACACTGACGGTAGTGACATATATACACTGACGGTAGTGACCTATATACACAAACCGTAGTGAACTACCTACACTGACCGTAGTGACCTACTTACACTGACCTACCTACACTGACCGTAGTGACATACATACACTGACCTACCTACAATGATGGTAGTGGCCTATATACACTGACCTACCTACACTAATGGTAATGACATATTTACACTGACCTATCTGACATACACTGACCTACCTACACTGACCTAACTACACTGACCTGACCTACACTGACCTGACCTGACCTACCTACACTGACATTTACATACACATTACACTGTGTGTGCTGTCTGACCTACTTCCGCTCAGCGGTGTCACAGCAGGCACTACTGCAGTCAGACAGTCATTCCGTGAGGGGAGGAGAGCCGGGGAGGAGAGGAGAGCGACGAGCGGGGATTTGGCGCGGCCGCCACATTGTAATTTCCGCCTTCTGGAGTCCGCAGCGTCTATGATGGATGTCACACATCCCGCGGTCCAGGCATTGGACCAGTGGGATGTCCATCATAGGTGTTGCCCAGGCTCCAGAGGGCGGGACCTGCTATGAAACTCATAGAGTCGGCAGGACTCGGCCACATTCGGCAAGGCTCGGATCTGGTCCGGATCAGCTCGGTCCCAGCGACACGCCCGCACTCGGCGGCGCTTGGGATCAGATCGGTCCTGGCGCTCACCGCTCTAGGCTAATAATGGAGTCCTAAATGCCTGAGACTCTGGGTTTTTCGGGGACCCATTCGGGGCTCCAGCCTCCCAAGCCCGGGCCTCCCAACGCCCCTGCGCTGTATCACCAAAATAACTGGGTGTACAATTCACCATTAATACCTTTGCTTGATCATCATTATTTTCTACCAGGATACCTAGAAAAGGGTTTTCGCTCATGGCTACCACACCATCATTGCTGCATCATATCATTAAAGCCATTGATGGACCTAGTAAACACTTCCTCCACTTCCTCAATGAACAAGTGATATTATAATCATTTAAGGCAATTTATAAGATCTCTTCCTAAACGACTTAGGTAGTTTAGAGAACTTACCCCACTTAAATTTATGCTGGTGGGGATGTGGCATGATAGTCATGCATGTGCATATTTGGTGCCATTGTCCAGTAATTAATTCCTATTGATATCACTGATTGCTTGAATCCAACGCTGCACTCTAGATCCAAACCCTTGGACCATATTATTTCACTTATACAAATTAACCAAAAGGCCAATCTAAACCCTTTAATACCCGACACCTTCTAAATGCTGCTAAATTTCTCATTCCTGATTATTGGGGGCAAAATGCTACTCTGTTCATTACTCAATGGTTTCAGAGAATAGATGGCATTAGCCATTTCCTGTTCATCTCCTAATTCTCACAGAAACATATTGTCCAGTTGCTGCATTCAAGTTGTGGTGCCAGCTGCTCAATTTGTTTCTTCTTCTTCCTTTCTCTTTCCTCTTCTATAATATTCTTCTAACAATCATATATAACCTACATGGAGACGCAAACAATATTGTTCCCCATGTCACCAGATTGCAGACAAAAGCAAATAGGGTGAATTTATGCAGTGAATGGGGGGGGACTAATGCAGCTATCCTTAAATTCATCAATAACATGCTCAGCAGGTATATTGTTTTTTTCTGAATGTAATTCATTTTTGTACTTTAAAAATAAAAAATAAATGTACATATTAAATATCACAGTGAAAGAATAATAAAGGGTAATTCACAAAATATGACAAACATTAGAAAGAAAGTTGTTTGAACACCGTATTTTGGATTCCAATAAAAATGTTATTGAATACTCTTTAGAATTACTAACTGTATCAAACTGAAGTCAAACAATGCACCAAATCAAAAAAGAAATTCAAATGTGAAGTTGAGTTTCAAAGCATTTCTTTCAAGAATTTAAAGATATTCTGTAGATAATGTGAGGGTCTACCAAATGAAAAGGCATACAAAAGTAAATCCATTCAACATTCATAAAAAACACCACAAGCTTAGTGACTATCTCCCATCCTGCACCAATCTCTAGGTCATCTGGCGGTGTTTATTACAGAAAAAAATTGGAGAAATTTGGAGGGTAAGGGAAGGGTCAATAGGTGAGAAATGAGAAATAGGGGAAAAGTAAAGATTTAAGCCCAGTACACACGATCGGATATCTGATGGAATCTAATCCGTTGGATTTTTTCGTTGGATATCCGATGAAGCTGACTTTCATCAGTCTTGCCTACACACCATCGGTCAAAGATCGGACCATGTCCAAATGCGGTGATGTAAAACACTACGACGTGCTGAGAAAAATTAAGTTCAATGCTTCCGAGCAGGTGTCGACTTGATTCTGAGAATGCATGGATCTTTGACCGATGGACTTCCACACAGACGATCGTTTTTTTATCCATAGGAAAATTTTAAAAAATGTTCTATTTTTTTTCACCGATGGGGCCCACACACAATCGATTTGTCTGATGAAAACGGTCCATCGGTCCGTTCTCATCAGACAAACCGATCGTGTTTACAGAAAAATATAGGAAATCGATGATAGTGCTGATGGAAAAATACACAGAAGAAATCCTTAATCAGTGCTCCTTTCACCAAGGGGGGCGGTCACCACATGGGGGGATATTAACTCCCCTTTTGGGGATGCATTTACCACAAGTATGAAAATAAAGGGCTTGGAATATATATCCGTGTTTATTATGGAAGATGCACTCTCCACCAGCAGGTAAGCTTTGTTCAATCAAACCGCAATCACATATAATAGAAAAAACTCATATAGTGTGACATTGTTTTAAGCATGTTTATTGAGCCGAAAACATCCCCTTTTAAAATGTGCGTACCACAATATAAAAGTTTCAAGTAAAAAGGTATTAGTACTGTGCCTGTATGCCTCTCCTTGCCATAACAGTGAAGCTGCTGGTGCTTTATTTCTCCCCTGGTACAGCCTCCGGGACCAGGAACAGGGGAGAAATAAAGCACCAGCAGCTTCACTGTTATGGCAAGAAGAGGCATACAGGCACAGTACTAATACCTTTTTGCTTGAAACTTTTATATTGTGGTACACACATTTTAAAAGGGGATATTTGGGGCTCAATAAACATGCTTAAAACGATGTCACACTATATGAGTTTTTTCTATTATATGTGATTGCGGTTTGATTGAACAAAGCTTACCTGCTGGTGGAAAGTGCATCTTCCAGGATAAACATGCATCCCCAAAGGGGGAGTTAATATCCCCCCACATGGTGACCGCCCCCCTTGGTGAAAGGACCACTGATTAAGGATTTCTTCTGTGTATTTTTCCATCAGCACTATCATCGATTTCCTATATTTTTGTTGATATATAGAAGTGTTTCAAACGCCAGTTTGGAAGTAGCGCTGCTACAGTTTTGCATTGGACTTTGGGAATTTATGCTTTAATTTTTTTGTTTTACTGTTTACTTTAGATGTTGTTTTTTATGCAGCTGCTGCAATTTACATTTATCTGACAGTCTGTGGCCAATTCTCTTGATTGTGCAGTCCTAAGCGTTGAGCTGTGCTAAATTGAAGGAGGGGCGATACTAGCACTCATTGGAGCTGATCGTGTGTACAAGGCTTAAGAAGTAAAATATAAAAAGGGAATACAATCCTTGATGGGTATCACCTACTGGGAAATGATTGGCATTGGCTCTCCAATGATAAGAACCTGAATGTCATTATAGTATTTAGGCAACAAAATATTAAGTCCTTCTACACAGTAATGTCCTGAACACCTTTGTAGGAAACAATGAAAGCAATCAAGGCTCAGGCTAAGAGAATGGAAAATGTTAGGAGTATTGGGAAATCAGAGAGAGGTGGCAATTATCTAGGTCTACCAGCACACATACATATAATCAGAACAGGGTGGATTTATCTGAGACTTTCTTAGAAAGGCATGCAGCCCAGCAGGGTTTCCACTGTAGGCTAATCGATCAGATATAAGTGATCCAGATGGTTACTGGTTGTCTATCTTGCACAGAGCGCAGTAGAAATTGTTAATCAAGAGTCATGCATGTGCAGTAGATTAGTTGTCAATCACATCATCCATCCTAGCCTACCCATATAATATTTGTGCTGTTATCTATCAATGGGAAAGTTGATGGCTCTTGCCTATGCTGATTATTAGTCTTTTCTACAGATAACCATCAGGCATGTACACAGAAAGAAAAAATATTGATTATTCATTTGATTATTTCACCAAAAATGTTCATTGGATACAAAGAAAAGGTAATTTGATCAAATTTTAAGTTTCTATCAAAAACAATCTGTTGTTTTCAATTAAAATAATTGTTTATTAATCAAATCACCAATTTAGTGAAATTGGTTGCTGAAGCATATGAGGTGTCTAAGTAGACCTTATGTAGACTTTACAATGTAATTTAACATAACATGTATAACATGGGTGACCAATTAAAGCTTAACTGGTTACAGGTTTCTTTTTATGCTTGAACTGTGTTCACTTAAGCCTCGTACACACAACCGTTTTTGCAGTTGGGAAAACTGCCATGAGAGCTTTTGGCCGGGAAAACCAGCCGTGTGTATGCACCATCGCAGGAGATTTTGTCTTGACAGTGTGTATGCAAAGCAAGCTTGTCTAGTTCCTCAACAAGCCTTGGTCGAGGTCGTGTGTACAAGGCTTAAGACTTCTAGTAAATATGGTAAACCTATCAACAGTAAGTGAATTTAAAACACTTCTCCAAGTAAGTATTTTTTTTCAACTTTCCTCCATCCGGCCGAATGCCATGTTCAATTATGATTTTATTTGTATTTGTTTTGTTTTTAATACTTCCATTCTGTAATGGAAAAAATGTCTGTGAGGTCTAAATGATGTAATCACTTGCCTTCAAAATACTTCTGTTTCAGCAGTAAAGGCAAGTAATGCCAGCCAACTTCACAGAGCGGCACCCTGCAGAACTTGTGGCAGGTGTTGCGAGGATCCGTCAACCAGTGCACAGATATCTGGAGTGATTAGTCTTCTTAACTAGAAAGACTGCCACAAAAATAGTTAGCAAGCAGCATTTCAAAATGATTTGAGGAAGAAAGGAGCCTTCTTCATGATGAAGCAGTGCAATAATGCCTTGGGCACTTGCTTCAATATGTTTTTATTCTGACACTTGAACTTTTTCTGCCATCAGTTTTCCACATTTTCAAGTTCTATGTTCCTATAATACTTCCCTGTGTATTGCTATTTTATATGGAAAACGATTCAGATTGCCCCTAGTTCTAGTAAGAATCACTGAAACCAATGGGTATGGATTAATTTGTATCAAGCTGAATTCAACAGCATCTCTGTACACTGTGCTGGCACCAACAAAAAAAACAACTGTTCTCCACTCTCTTAAAACAGATCCAATAGAAAGTGGATTTTTACATTCCTTGCAGGCTGGTTTATGCAAGCCAATCAAATTAGGTCAACTGCAGTACATGTCCCAATAAAAAAACATCCATTGTATTAACTTTACAAAGACAAATAAATCTATTTACAGAATAATGACTTCCCATGTCACATGGGCCCAAGAGGTTGTTTGCAATACTGATTTCTGTCCTCAGAAAATATCTATTTGCCCATCAGCCGATTTCTTAGTAGTGAAATGTCACAATTTTTTAAGGCAAAGCCCTAGATTAACAAAGTTCATCTGACCAGGGGATCAGCAGTCAGCATTCATTTTTTGATAGAAAAAAAAGTAAAGTTCAATAATAAAGTCAATCTCTGCCACTGAAATAAACATGTGTGACTCCAGTGTGTCCATCAGTTTTTCATTTTAAAAATAATGGAAGAAAAGAAATTGCCAAATTCACTGAACAGAAGGTGTCAACTTCCCGCATGAAACTGCAAAGTATGCTGTGCTTTTAAATCTAGCTGTTGAATTATCTTCAGTTCCAATACGTAATTGGAGAAAAAAGGAGACTCTGGCAATTAAATAGAAAAGAAAGATTGTATATCCAAATTAAAAATTAGTTTTAATTATAAAGCAATGTATAATTTATCATGAAATTTAATTAAGCTTAGCTTTCCCAGATCAATAATGGGATGGAATGTGAAAATAAGGTATTCAAATTTATTTTTCACATCAGTTCTGAAAGACAGTCACAGTCTTAAAGCAATCTATACTAAAAATGAATTATATAAAATGAGGGCAAAAGATAAAGGAAGCATCCAGGATCCCCCAACACTGGGAGTATACTATTGTGTATATACTAACTTCAGCTAGTAAGTCATCACTAAGGGCTCTTTCACACGTCCGTTCCGTTCGTCCGTTTTTTGGACGTCCGTTAACGGACCGCAATGATTCCCTATGGGCTAGCGTCCGTTAGCGGATGAGCATCCGCTAACGTCTGTTAGCATCCGTCTGCGTTAAGTTCCGTTTTTTTGGACGGAAGAAAACCCTATTTTTCTTCCGTCTAAAAAACGGAACGAACGAAAAACGGACGTTAACGGATGATCCGTTTATCATCCGTTCCGCTAACATCAGTTTTTCTATGTAAAAAGCCCCCCAAAAAAAAAAAAAAAACAGATGAAAAAACGGATGGAAAAACTGATGCAAAAACCGATGAAAAACTGACGAAAAACTGACGAAAAACTGATGGAAAAACGGATCAACTGATGAAAAAAAAACTGATCTGAAAAACTGAACGGACGTGTGAAAGAGCCCTTAGTGTCCCCTCACACCTCACCGGTAATTGTAAAATTTGAAGGAAAGATTTACTTACCAATATCGAGATGTAGTGGATGTCGACAAATAGAGGAGGTATCAGAAAGAGGTTGGGGGAGGCAAGTGACAAAGGCAGAGCTTGCCTACACTACATTAGAGTTGAGCGGACACCTGGATGTTCGGGTTCGACGGGTTCGGCCGAACTGCGGAAAAAAGTCCGGGGTCGGGACCCGAACTTGACCCGAACTTGACCCCGAACCCATTGAAGTCAATGGGGACCCAAACTTTTCAGTACTAAAATGTCTCTAAAAAAACTAATGGAAAGGGCTAGAGGGCTACAAATGGCAGCAAAATGTTGGTAAGAGCATGGCAAGTACTCTGCAAACAAATGTGGAAAGGGAAATAACTTAAAATAACATAAAATACATAGAAATAAAAAAAAATCTTGACCTAGGAGAACGAGGTACATATGGAGTAGGAGGTTGAGGTGGCGGTGGATGTGGCAGTGTAGGTGGAAGCGGCGGTGGAGGAGGACGAGGTAGCCAACACAGGTTTTTGTTTTTAATTTATTTATTTTTTAAATGGAGGAATATGGAGGATATGGAGAAAACACTGCAAACACTGTAGGAAACACTGCAAAATATATTTTTTTGCCCTAAATGGGTGTTTTTTGAATAGCACAATAGAAGAACACTAGCTAAAGTGTTTATCTCACACATACAGATATGGAGGAAACACTGCAAACACTGGAGGAAACAGTGCCCTATCAAATGCAACTTCACCATGCCCCATCAATTGCAGTGCCCCATCAAATGCAGCATCGCTGTGCCCCATGAATTGCAGCGTCACCGTGCACCATGAATTGCAGCGTCACCGTGCCCCATCAAATGCAGCACCACTGTGCCCCATCAAATGCAGCGCCACTGTGCCCCATCAAATGCAGCGTCACCGTGGCCCTTTAAATGCAGTTTCACTGTGCCCCATCAAAAGCAGCATCACCTTGCCCCATCACTCCAGACTCACCATTGCCTTGATGCTGGTTCACACACAGCGGGCATCTCCCACTGTGTGTTACGGAGCTGGGTCTGTGTTTGGCGGCTCAGTGTAACAAGATCCCGCCCCCCCTAGACCGGCTTGTGTGATAGGCAGATCACTGAATCAATCTACTATCACACGAGCCAGGCTAGGGGGGCGGGACCTTGTAACACGGAGCCGCCGAACACAGACCCAGCTCCGTAACACACAGTGGGAGTTGTCCCCTGTGTGCATGTGAGGAGGAGATGGCTGCAGCTTCAGTCCAGCCATGCCGCCCTGTGTCCTCCGGCTGACAGTTTCCTGGCTGATCGCTTCAGCCAGGAAACGGTCAGCCTGCTCCATCTCTGTACCTCACTCACCCTGCACTAAATTCCACTCGCAAAATGCGAGCAGGCGAGTGGAATTTTTGAGGGCTGCTCTAAATGATGCTCTGTAAAATTCATACTTTCCATTCACAGAACACCATGTATTTTATTAATGGTTTACAGAATACAATGCATTTATTAAATAGACAGGGCAGAGGGGGTGGATAAATGACACTGGTGCCTCCATCTGAGAGCAGCAGCTCTCATAGCCGCAGTGGGCTGGAAGTACATTCACTCTGAAGCAACTTGAGACTTTATATACACCAAGATCATTTCAGAAATTGTGCACGTGAAAACCATTGGAGACTTTTTAGAAGCAAAAAAAATAAAACATTTTGGTTCTACAATGCTACCATTGCTCATTTGCAGTCTGGGGCAAACTCCTGGAAACACTGTAGGTATTTATTATCCCAATATTTCGATTCTTAGGCACTGCTCTTGTTTTCTAACGTGTTCCCAGATTTCCAAATAGGCTAGGATTACTATAGGACAGTTTTCTTTCTGAGATATGCCCCTGCAATATACATTAAAGAAACGTTTTTGCCATGCAAACCACCATTTGTTTTGCCAAAAACTGCTAATGTGGATCAAAAAACATATAGAGTGATCTATAACAAATGATGATGGCAGTAGTCATAATGTCCCCCCTGTATGGTGTCTCATTTTGAACTAATAACCCATAAACAAATACACATTATACTGAACTTTTTAAGTGTGCAAAATGATTCCATTGGCTTGTAATTTAAAATTTGATAATTTTCAACAAATAAATAAATGTTACCGTATTTATCGGGGTATTGCGCGTTTCGGTGTATAGCGCGCACCCCTAATGTGGACCCGCATTCCTGTAAAAAAATTTTTTTAGTACTTACAGTTTTGGTGTCTTGCGCGGTGTCCATCGGCGGCCTCGTCGGGTCCGGCGTCCGTCTGCGGCCATCGTGGTGTCCTCCCCGCTCGATCCCCGCTTCCCGCGCTGAGTTTGAACCACTGCGCCGGCATATACCGAGCGCAGTACACTCGGGTATAGTCGGGCAGGCTCGGCTCCTCTCGCGGTCGCGTCCTGTACGTCCAGGACGTGACCGCGAGAGGAGCCGAGCCTGCCCGACTATACCCGAGTGTACTGCGCTCGGTATATTGCGCACCCACGATTTTGCCCTGATTTTCAGGGCAAAAAAGTGCACGGTATACGCCGATAAATACGGTAATTAATTTACTTTGATATTTTAAGTACCTTATTTCATTGTCTTTAGTTCATAAAACACACCTTTTACATTTACAAAGATAATGTATAATATTGAGTAATCTAGACAAACCTTTTAAGGTATGTGCATTTCCATATTCTAATTGAGTTACATTTACTTAAAAAAAAATATCTTTTCTTTTGACTGAAATTGTGGAAAGCAGATGTTTGCCAAACATCCAACAGCGGAAGTTTTAAAGCTGTAATTTTAAAGAGTTTGATGTCTTTTGGAACTTTGAAAAGCTGCACAAGGCAGTTCCCATAAGTTTGATGCCCATCAGGACAAAAGAGCACCACCAATGACAAGAATTTTTCCAAGTCACTACAAAGCCATGCAATGGCACTGAAAGGTAAAAATAAAAATTGAACAAATTATCGTTCACATGCTTTAGATCAGGGGTAGGCCACCTCGGCACTCCATCTGTGGTGAAACTACAAATTCCATCAAGCCTCTGCCTCTAGGAGTCATGCTTGTGATTGTCAGGGTCTTGTAATGTCTCATGGGACTTGTAGTTTCAAAACAGCTGGAGGGCAGAGGTTGCCCACCCCTGCTTTAGATGTTGCTTAACATACCATCCAAAATGTTTATTTTATTTGCCTATTAATATATTTATGATAAATGGACATATATTCATTGTATACACCTATTGAGACAACTCACTTGTGCGCATGCAAAGTTTGCACTTACTGCATTTGGCGGAACGCAACCAAGATGCAGGGTGAGGGACCGCTGGCTGTTAAGCTTAAAAACTGTTTTGTGCAACAAAAATGTATGTTTCTGCCATTCGGTTTTGACGTTATTGCATATTAAATTTTAGATTATGTGACCTTAAGCCCCACCCAATTGGCACCTCATGTTATTAAAATTTAAAAACAAAGATAGCATTATTGTGCTGCATCTGTGCTGATTTGTGCTGCAAAAATTAACATTTGTGCCATTTGGTTTCAGAGATATTACTCATAATAGTTGATGAAACCCTGCACTTTGTACCCCATGCTATTGAATTTTAAAAACAATTATACCATTTGTTTGTGCTGATTTGTGCCACAAAGAATGATGAGTCCCGCCCACTTTGCACCCAATGTTATTAAAATGTAAAAAGAAAGATAGCATTCATTTGCACTGCATCTGTGCTGCAAAAACGAGCATATGTGCTGGTTTTGTTTCAGAGATATTGCACATTATATTTGATGAAACCTCTCCCACTTTGCACCACATGTTATTACATTTTAAAAACAATTATACCTGTCAGAACCTGGACTTAAACCTGGGACCTCAGCTGCGTCTGGATGAGCCACCTGGGGTGCTGGACAATTACCTGGACAATTCCTTGAATGATCCTGCTGTGAATCTTATTTGACTTGAACTTTGAACACTTTGCTCCTCCCATGAACTTCCTGATTTAAGCCATGTCTCTGTACTTCCTGGTTGCCAGAATATTGTACCTTGTCCAGCCAATATCTCGCTTTTGTCTCTCCTGCTGCTGTCTGTATCTTCACTACTATTCATTACCAACATTTGGCTTGCTCCTTGACTACGCTTCTGATTAATACCTATCTGCTATATCTGCTACAGCACCCCGGCTGACTCACCTGCTGGTGGGGCGAACCCGAGGACCACGACCTGGTGCTAACATGCAGAAAAATCCATCTCCGCCATCCGGAGCTCTGGTGAACATTGGTTAGTACTTAGATTCCGCGCCTCAAGTGAGCCTGTGTCATCTGCCAGGGTGACCTGTCTGTGTTCCTATCCTGCTGGTTCCCGTGTGAGCTTCCACTGCTATATCAACTGGTCTTCATGCCTGACCCCTTGATCACAACAATACCATTTGTTTGTGCTGCGTTTGTAGGAAAGGGGAAGGGGAGTATAGGGGGGGGAGGGTCAGGATAGGACAAGCCAGTCACCATAGTATAAACATGTATCTGGGAAAGTATTCCCCAATATTTCTTTCCATTTGGTAATGGTAATGGTCTTGGAGAAGGAGTCTTGAGAGTGGTAATTGTTATAAAATAACAATGCCCCTTTTTTAAGTACTGTCAACTAAACTTATTTTTGTTTGACATTAGACTTATCATGTTTTCAACGTTGTTGTTTTAAGTAAAGCCAACACATTTTTTCAGTTTATAGACTTAAGTTAAGAATGCATATAAAGTTTAAATTAGGAATGTACCATATTTGCCGGCGTATAAGACGACTGGGCGTATAAGACGACCCCCTAATTTTCCAGCTAAAATGTTGGTTTTGGGATATACTCAACATATAAGACGACCCCCTTCCTACTAGTCATGCCTCGCCTCACCTCACTGTGCCATTACATGCCTCACTGTGCCATTACATGCCTCACTGTGCCACCATTACATGCCAGACTGTACCACCATTACATGCCTCACTGTGCCACCATTACATGCCTTACTGTGCCACTATTACATGCCTCACTGTTCCACCATTACATGCCTCACTGTGCCGCCATTACATGCCTCACTGTGCCACCATTACATGCCAGGCTGTGCCACCATTACATGCCTCACTGTGCCACCATTACATGCCTCACTGTGCCACTATTACATGCCTCACTGTGCCACTGCATACCTCACTGTGCCATTGCATGTGTCGACGATCCCTTACCTCGTGCTGTTCCGTGATATGTGGAACACTCAGCTTCACAGCAGACACTGTGTTCAGTGTTTCGCCTATCACGGATGCCCTCTCGTCAGAGACCGAGGACGAGAGGGCATCTGTGATAGGCGGAACACTGAACAGAGGCTCTGGTGGGAAGCTGAGTGTTCCGCCTATCACGGAACAGCAGAAGGAAGAGGCGTGGTTTTGGAAAAATGGACGACTGCGGTCTGACTGAGAGTCTGCATGTTAGGTTACCGGCGTATAAGACGACCCCTGACTTTTAAGAATAATTCCATGGGTTAAAAAGTCGTCTTATACGCCGGAAAATACGGTATGTATTCCTAACTTAAACCTATGTAGCCAGATTGAGTAAGACTTATGACGGTGTATCAGTGGATACGCCGTCGTAAGTCCGAATCTGCGCCGTCGTATCTTTAAGCATATTCTTAAACTGAGATACGCTTAAATGTTGCTAAGATACGACCGGTGTAAGTCTCCTATGCCGTCGTATCTTATCTGCATATTTACGCTGGCCGCTAGAGGCGTGTACCTGGATTTACGCCTAGAATATGCAAATGAGCAAGATACGCCTATTCACGAACGTACTTGCGCCCGATACGCTGTTTACGTAAGGCGTTTTTCCGGCGTAAGGATAAACCACCAAAAAGATGGCGCAGCCCTTACAAGGTATAGACGACGGAAAAGCCGTCGTATTTTACGTAGTTTGCGTAAGCGTATGTGAATGGGGCTGGGCGTAGGTTACATTCACGCCGAAAGCAAGTAGTATTTGCGACGTGATTCTAAGCATGCTCGCGCATGCGCCGTACCAACGGCCCTCATTTACATGGAGCATGCCCCCTACCTGCCTAATTTGAATTAGGCGGGGTTACGCCGGGCCATTTGCGCTACGCCGACGTAACTTAGGAGGCAAGTGCTTTGTGAATACAGTACTTGCCTCACTATGTTACGTCGGCGTAGTGCAAATGGGATGCGCTACGCCGAACTAAAGATGCGCCCGTCTTACTTAATATGGCTAATGGTCTATAAACTGGAAAACTCTAGTTGGCTTTACTTAAACCTATAAATAAACAAATAGAAAAAGCGCCTTAGAATAAACTGTTTTAATGTAGTTTCAATAATTAATATCCAACACTTACATGTTAACTTAGTGTTAAATGAAGTGATGTTCATATGGAATGGGGTCGACACCCTAACTGGTGCAGGATCCAGGGTCATTAGGTAAGTCCAGGAGTGTTCTGATTCCCGGCTGTAAAAGCCGCACGGTGCCAGGGTAGAAGCCGGCTGTGTCCGTTAGTAGAGATGGCGACTGTGAACCCGTGGAGCAGCGTGTGACGTCAGCTGGATCAGATGAACATGGGGAACCACAATGCATTTCAGAGCATGCGCAAGTCAAGAATAGAGCATGCTCTCTTCTTTGTTGACTTGACAAAGGAGCGTGCATGCTCTATTCTACAGTGAACTTAATCTTTTCACTCAAAAACAGTCATAAAAGTTCTCATTGTTTTTTTATAGATTTATAAAAGCATCATTATATAAAAATGCAGGCTCCCTGAACTAATACAAAAACAATAAAGTCATAGATATTCAAACAAAGTAGACCTTTCCCAGCCATTGAATGTACTGTGCTATCGGGGTGATTAAACTCAAGTGGTAGGTGCCATTAAAAAGAGTTGCACCAGTCCAAAACTGTATTTTAAGGGCATGGCAGTCTACTTTTATTTAGGACAAAGTTCATACAGATAGCTCTTCCCATGTAGGGGGGTTCTCACCATCACTGCAAAGACATAAGACTTAGCCTCCTGCCTCTTTTGTGGCAGCTTTATTGCTCCAAGTACCTCTGCAGGGTCATCCTGACCATCAAACACCTTCTGGTTTTCCTGACTATCAAACACATCCCAGGGTTATGTGCAGATGCTGTATTTTAGCTCTGTATCTTTCCTAGCTGTGCTTGTCCCTCCTGGACTCTCTCTACAGCCTCCTTGCTGCTCCCATCCAACATGGACTTCCCCTCAGCCTTGGGCCTTCCTCTGTCCCAACCTGACCTTGATGCATGGCAGCCTCTCACGCGGCTTCCCTCAGACACGCAGAGCTCTAACTCTGATGCCGCGTACACACGGTCGTTTTTTGTGATGAAATAAAACAAAGTTTTTAAAAACGTCATTTAAAATGATCGTGTGTGGGCTTCGCATCGTTTTTTGTCTTCTAAAAAACGACCAAAAAAAAATTTGAACATGCTTCGATTTTTTATGTCGTTTTTCAAAATGTCGTTTTTTGTGTCATAAAAAATGATCGTGTGTGGGCTAAAACGACGTTTTTAAACCCGCGCATGCTCAGAAGCAAGTTATGATGCGAGCTTGAATGGAACAGAGTGCCGTTGTACCTGTTTTACGTAACCACGCTTTGCGAGAGCATTTTCAGAAAACGATGGTGTGTGGGCAACGTCGTTTTTAAAAATGAAGTTTGAAAAACGTCGTTTTTTTTCATGATAAAAACTACATTTTTTTCCAAGACAAAAAACGACCATGTGTACGCGGCATGACTCTTTTATGAAGCCAGCACACACCTGAACCATCAGTGTGCTTGCTTCTCTCAAAATCTGGCATAAACCACCAATTTACCAAGTAGCATGGGGTCACCCTGCTACAATACACATTCATAAAAAAGTTGCCACAATGCTCACAGGTGGATGGCGACAAGTTCTTGAAACATTTTGCAGATATACTGTAAACTACTTCTTGTTAAGTCCAATTTAGGTTTTATATGATACTGTATTTTTATGGGTCATGGAGTGAATTGCAATGGAAGATTTTCTTTTATATATACTGATTGTGCACCTTTCATGTTGGGCAATTAATCTTTGCTTGGAGCTCCAGTTTAGATGAATGCTGTTGGTTATCCATTGTTTTAAAACTGACATGTACTGGTGTGAAAAAATTCTAAATCTGAAATCAGCCAAGGACACTGCTGTTCAATTAGGAAGCCTCATTCAATTACTATCTTTGAATCAAACATAGTAATAAAAAAAACTAGAGGTTTCAACCCTTCCCTGCTCAATGCAAAACTTGGCTTGGAGTTTACAGATTTTTTGCCAATTATTAACTTTGTAAAGCCTACACAAAATGAAAAGTAATAGGAATTC
Organism: Rana temporaria; assembly: GCF_905171775.1. Classification (NCBI taxonomy): domain Eukaryota; kingdom Metazoa; phylum Chordata; class Amphibia; order Anura; family Ranidae; genus Rana; species Rana temporaria. The sequence continues at coordinate 480,540,390 of NC_053490.1, forward strand.
TGTCTAATATGGAGAACAAGAACAATTTATTGATACTGTTTATTAATTTTGAAAAACAGAAATCTAAAACACTATTGAAAGTGCAAGGAAATCAGAGGCAATTGTAAAGAAAGATGGTTCATAATTAATAAACAGCACATTATACGATGATATCACTTTTTCTTACTAAACTGACTTCTCATGTATTGATATATTTATGTTCAAACCATAAAATGCCTGCCTTACTTTTATAGTGATATTTCAGTATTCTAGTGAATCCCCGCTGATGTTTATGACTGTTCATTACTCCTGAGAATGAATTCCAAGTAAACACAGCAGCCTTGGTGAATTATGTGAAAAGGAACCTGAAAAGGATTACTGTTTAAACCATATATTCTCAGCTCATTTATGCAGCAGAGTCTATTCAGTGATTGCTACAGAACTGCCTCTACTACCACCTGTGATTAGTGTTGGTACATCTACAATGGTACCTTTTTGATGTTAAAAAAATGTTTTTGCCTTATGCCCTGTACACACGATTGGATATCTGATGGAATCTAATCCGATGGATTTTTTTCGTTGCATATCCGATGAAGCTGACTTTCATCAGTCTTGCCTACACACCATCAGTCAAAAATCCGACCGTTTCCAACGCGAAGTTTCCAAATGAAGTTCAATGTTTTCTTCTTCGGCAGGCTGCGTGATTGATGATGGATTTACATCGGGGGACACTGTTTTTTTGTTTTGTTTTTTAATAAAGGAATTTTCAAAAACTGTGTTTTTATTACTGATCTGGGGGCCCCCTTCTTAAAGGCAGCTTCCAGATTCCAATAAGCTCCCTGCCCACATAACCTCACAACCACAGCCCAGGGTTGTGGTGAAGAGACCCTTGCCCCTATTAACATGGGGCAAACATGCAGAACCCCTCCGTCCCAAAGCACCCACCCCCCATGTTGAGGGAATGTGGCCTGGTATGATTCAGGAGCGCTCACTCACTCACCCCCCCCCTTTCCTGACAAGCCAGGCCGCATGCTCGGATAAGGATAATAGATTTTGGAGGGGGCCCAGACCATTTTTATTTTTACAATTTTTTTGCCGGCAAATGTTTTTTTTCATTCAGCTGTCAATGGGGAAGCTGATGACTCATTGGTTGTTAAGGGCACCCACGGAAGGCTTCCCGCTCCCGAACCTTAACAACCAGCTCTTACTGTGCCCTGATTGGGAAAAGCGCAGGCCGCAGAATGCACTGTGCACCCTCCGAACACCTGGCAAATTCAGGTGTTCTCTGAACGAGGTGAATAGCCAAAGTTTGGCACAAACTCATGCTCGGGCCGAACCGTTCGCCCAACACTATTTTTTTATTATTTGTGAACTCTTGTATCCCAGTGCAAGATAGATGACTCTGTTGTTTGGAGCTAGTGCTACCAGTAAGTGTTGCTATGCATTAGCATATTGTGCTAGCATTGGTGCAAAAACTAATTACAAATTAATGTCATTTAGCTCTTAACTAGCTACTAACTTCAGAATTTTCAAAGCCTTCCAAAGCTTTTCATAAACGTAAGCAATAGCAATACATTTCTTGATGCAATTATTTCTAAACCATTTTCATTTCAGACATTTGTCACCCAGGGAACCACCTAACTACCTATACCACCTAACTATGAATGAGCACTTTGTGTAAAATATTCACATATGGCTCAGGTCAGTTCAATGATGTCACATTAAGCATGTGGCAGAAAGAATGTTAGCTAAACATCTGTTCCCTGTCCCTTAAACTCATGTTCAGGTTTGAATTTGTGAATAAAGTTCAAGTAATCAGAAAAGTTATTCATCACACCTAAAAATTATTTTTAAAAAATCTCAGAATAATTAAAAAAATTAAACACTTATTTTTAATTGAAGTAAAATCATAAAAATGCCAGCATAGCTAAACCTTAAAGTTAAATAACATAACACAATGAGGCGGATTCATTTACTTTTATAGCATTCTGAAAATATTTAAAGCGACCCTGTTCCAAAATAATATAGCTTGTACCTGAAAAAAATAACGCATATACCTGTTGCCCACACCAATAAATGTTTTGTACTTTTTAAGGGCTAAAACATGGGAAATGTGCATGTTTAGCAGAGATTCACATCTCTTTTTTCATTTTGGCCTGATATAAAATGTAATGTCAGTGGATATTTCAGGCTGTGCACAGACTAAGAAGAGTCTGCCTGTTCTATTCTTTATTTGAATTTGTAAACATGAAGTCTGAAGCAAATTATTGTCTTCATTACAAAAATTGTATCTCTTTTATTCAAATTTATAATAAGCTCCTGAAATATTTTAACTTGTTTACAATGAGCTCACATATACTTGTGGCGTCATGGAGGTGGGCCTTTTTTTTGAGGCACCACATATATGAGCTCCGGGGTTTGTGCTGAAAGAGTTCAAAGCGTTCTGTCACTAACAGCTCCTGGTCTCATACAGCTCCCAATCACATGATTGCCGTGATAGCTTGCTGTTATAACCGTGATCACTTGATACAACCCACCCATGTATTCTCTTTTTCTCTCTGAATACTGTATACATTGTATGTTTTTCACCTAGCTAGAGAAGAAGAATGTTAACAAACAAAAAAATCTGTGTGCACTAAATAAACAAATGAGGGCTTGATTTAGGATAACGTCCAGTACAGTGTCATGGCCAAGGCTACGGTCAAAAGGTCATGGTCAAGATTAAGGGTGTGCCTTAGATAGGAACAAAAGAAAGGTTATTTTTTAGAACTCTGCCAACTTATCAACAAACTGAGCCTGAATTTGAATATGAATTTTTGATGACTCCGGGTATCCTACAGAATACCCCACCAGGTACAGACCTACCCAATTTGAAAAAGTCTTGCAGAAGGCACTCCAAAACACCTCGGACACTATCACTGAAAAACTGATGCGGGAGATCCGTGAAGTAGGCCGTCGTACATCAGTATTGGAACAAAGGATGGATGAAATGGATGGCATAACTACAAATCGCAATGACAAATTGAAAACACTCAAGGAAGAAAATTCTTCCCTCTATACTGTACATCCTTAGGACGAATTTGTACTCACTGGCTGATGACTACTCACCATCCATTGGATACTAGCTCCACATAGGAGCCAAACTTACTACTTTTCAGCAAAAGCTTCTCTCCTTCCTAAAAGTCATCAGATTTTATTATCTCCCCCCCAAATCCACATCTGACCTGGCCTTAATACCCTTACCCCCCCCCCCTCCTAATTTACCCACCAATTTTACACTTCTCCAGAACATAATCACAAATACCCACAATCTATTTCTAGACCTTCAGGCTACTTTACCACATAACCATGACTTCCCTAAATGTACTAACACTCAATGTGCAAGGACTCCCCCCCAAAACGAACAAAAGCTTTCCAATCTTTTTCTTCTCTATCAGCACATGTAGTATGTTTACAAGAAACGCATTTTACCACTCAATCCTCCCCTAAATGTTGTCACTGTTGATATCCCCAAGTATTTAAAGCCCTAGCATCCACTAAACAAAGAGGAGTCCTGATTGCATTTCACCACACTACTCCATTTACCCTCCATACCGAGATCAAAGATCCGGAAGGTCGATACCTATTACTTAACCACTTAAGGACCACCTCCTGCACATATACGTCGGCAGAATGGCACGGCTGGGCACATGCATGTACCTGTACGTCCTCTTTAAGTGCCCAGCCGTGGGGACCCACAGACCCAATTGCCGCTGGAGTCCCGCGATCGGTCCCCGGAGCTGAAGAACGAGGAGAGATGTGTGTAAATACAGCTTCCCCGTTCTTCACTGTGGTGCTGTCATTGATCGTGTGTTCCCTGATGTCACAATGATGTCACATGTCCAGCCCCGCCCCCTACAGTTAGAAACACATATGAGGTCACACTTAACCCCTTCAGCGCCCCCTAATGATTAACTCCCAACTGCAATTGTCATTTTCACAGTAAACAATGCATTTTTATAGCATTTTTTGCTGTGAAAATTACAATTGTCCCAAAAATGTGTCAAAATTGTCCGATGTGTCCGCCATAATGTCGCGCTCATGAAAAAAAAATATTTTGTAAACACTATAAATTGTGCGCAAACCAATCGATAAACGCTTATTGCGATTTTTTTACCAAAAATAGGTAGAAGAATACGTATCGGCCTAAACTGAGGAAAAAAAACGTTTTTTAAGGGATATTTATTATAGCAAAAAGTTAAAAATATTGCATTTTTTTAAAAATTGTCACTCTATTTTTGTTTATAGCGCAAAAAATAAAAACCGCAGAGGTGATCAAATACCACCAAAAGAAAGCTCTATTTGTGGGGAAAAAAGGACGCCAATTTTGTTTGGGAGCCACGTCGCACGACCGCGCAATTATCAGTTAAAGCGACGCAGTGCCGAATCGCAAAAACTGTCCGGGTCCTTTACCTGCATTTTGGTCCGGGTCTTAAGTGGTTAAAGGTCTATTACTAGATACTGAGTTCACCATTGTCTCCTATTATGTCCCCCAACAAATCCACTTTCTTTCCTCTCTCATCTGTTTACAGGAGTAGATTTTCACAAAAGAGGCACCCTCATAATGTGGAGATTCTAATCAAGTACCATACAAAATTTTGGACAAATCCCCTACACCTCCAACAATACACCGACCCACTTATCAACATCTGCTTAACCAACACTCCCCCCTTGACACATGGCGTAAACAACATCCTAGGAAAAGATAATACACCCACTATTCCCACCCGTACAAACAATTTTCCTGTATTGATCTATTGATCATCTACTCGTTAATATCAATTCCTCACCACTAATACTTAACTCACAAATAATCCCATGTGCTTGGTCTGATCACAATGCAACATTGACTACATTCTCTTCCCTTATGCCAAAACCCAATTACCGTACCTGGAACATAAATGACAGCTTACTAGCAACACCAACTTATAGACAAAACATAGAAAAAGCCATTCAAGAATATATAACAAATAATACCTTGAAAGATATAAGTCCCCTGATGCTTTGGGAAGCCCACAAACCAACAATAAAATAAGTTTGTATCAGCCAAGCAGCCTACCACCCAAAACAAAATAAACTAATTTAAAAGCAGTTAGATGAAGCATTTTATAAAGCTTCAGAAATTTTTCAAACTACGCCCTCCCCATTAAATAAACTAGCTTATGATAAAAAAATGTCTAATTCCAATTTTGCTTTAACAGAGTCAGCGGAGAAGATTCTTCGCAAAACTAAACACACACTATATATGAAAGCAAATAAACCAACCACCTTCTTAGCCTTGACTCTACGTAGAACTGATAATCTGCAGAAACCAATCCGACTACAAATTACAATAAAACACTTTCTCTAGTAATCCACTGAAGATCGTAAATTAATTTAGCAGAAAACTCACTGACCTCTCACTGACCTCTATAGAGATACCCATAAATTTGATCAAACACATCTTACCTCCTTATTATCCAATATCCAACTTCCCTCCCTCTCCATTGAGCAACATGAACCCCTTGAAAAGCCTATCGCAAATATTGAAGTACAATCCACAATAAAAACCCTGAAACTACACAAACGACCAGGCCCCGATGGCTTCTCAGCCACTTATTATAAATGTTTTTCTACCTTACTTCCCCCTTCTAACAGAAGCATTTAACTCGCTTCTCTTAAGACATTCCTTCTGCCCAGAAACCTTATTGGTCTTCATTTCCATAATTCCAAAACCGAACTCTGATGACACAACTTGGTCCAATTATAGACCTATATCTATACTCAACTTGGATATTAAATTATTAGCTAAGATACTTTCAAATAGACTTAACCCAACACTCATACACAAAGATAAAACAGGTTTCATTCCATCTAGACAAAAGCGAGATAATATTCGTCAAGCAACCCTCCTCGCCCATATGGCATGTACCCATGACCCATGGCTCATCCCTGTCTGCTTCCTCTCTATAGACATACAGAAAGCATTTGGTTATTTATCTTGGCATTATCTTAAATCTATCCTTCACAGATGGTTTTGGAACACATTTTCTACAATGTATTGCATCATTATATAACAACCCGAAAGCATATGTATCTTATTTAAGATTTCGCTCTGAACCCATAGGTATTGAAAAATGATCCAGGCATGGTTGCCCTCTGTCCCAGCTCCTCTTTGCCCTGGCAATAGAACCCCTAGCTCAATATATCCTCACCAATGCCTCAAATTAGGCGGTCACCAACATAAGTCATGCATGTTTGCTGACAACGTTTTGATCTTTCTCACGTCTCCCCTAACTTCAGCACCAAATCTTATTGACACACTTAATAAATGTGGTTCTATATACAGTCTGAAAATAAATTCCCATAAACCCAAAGGTTTAAATATTTCACTTTCGTTATAATTACAAACACAATTACAAGCATCTCTTCCTCTTAACTGGTCGACAACACACATTACATACCAAGGAATCTCATTCACGGCAGATACAGCAAATTTATAGAAAGCAAATTACCCACCCTTAATGACTCAATTAACTACTTTAATGAAAAACTGGTCCTCTTTACCATTAGTATGGATGGGCAGAATAACTGTTATTAAGATTTCAATTTGACCTAAGATCTTATACCCTTTTAGAACTCTCCCAATTCAAGTCCCAGCACACTTGCTCTGTAATCTCCTATGTAAAGTTGCTCAATTTATATGGGGTAAACTTAAACCCCGTCTACCACAATCTATTCTATACACTCCTCGAACCCGAGGTGGACTGAGTGTTCCTAATTTTAGTAAATATTATTATGCTGCCCAGCTTGCTCAGCTCCCTAAGTATCACGCTATCAAAGCGATTCCCCTATGGGTCTTGAGTGAATCAGTCGATTGCACCCCTCTCTTTAGAAAATCTCCTATGGCTCATACCTGCACTTTGCCGCACAATCTCAAATCCAGTCACCAAACATAGCTTAGCCATTTGGGACAGACTTAAATCTCGCTCCAATCCTAACATAACCCCTTCCTCTCTTTTCTACACAACACAGCTTTTTTTTCTGCTTGGAATTCCCCATCCTCTTCAGCTTGGTCTAAAGCAAAGAAACCTTTAGGTATTTACAAATAAAGAACTTCATACAGCAAAATAATCGCCCAAAAACAACTAATTCTATCTATACTACATTTGAACAAACTTGCATTTCAGACACACATAGACATGTTCTAATCTCAGATTTATACCACCAACTACTGTCACATACCACTTCATCCCCTCCATCTTATACATCTAAATGGGAATCTGATTTGAACCTCAGTCTGTCAAACAAGTGACAGTTACAGGTGTCGAGGCAAACCATATAACAATGCTTAAAATGGTTAGCTTTTAGTTGTGTGGTTTAAACTTTATACAAACTAAAATAAACAGTTATAATTGGATATTTAAAGTTTTAAACTTAAAATGACATCTTTGGAGTGAAAGGATGAGAAAGTCGAGTAGTAGGACATGTGCAGATATAAGTTTTTATACAATAAAATAGTCTATCAAGGGTTGACAGACAACACATTTTGGAGGGTTATGCACAATACATCTTTCCCCACAGCTTGAATTTATTGTGGCATACAATGTAACTAACTATAGCTAAAGCAGGCCATACGGAGTGAATTTCTTTCCTGCAACTCAGCAGCTGCTGAGGGAGGGAAGGTGAGGAAATTGTATTCCCTTGACTTTAAAGGGGCCTTTGCCTGCATGTCTGCACAAGTCATTACAGATTGACAATTTCATTTTTTTTTACTTCATGCCAGCTGGCTCTCCCAGGGACCACCCAAATTCAGGAATCTAAAATGACATGTCCACCTATGAGCCCCCTCACAGGGTGACAATTCCACTGTGTGATTTTGCTGCATAATGAACAGGAAAATCTATTAAATGTAATTTAAAAAATAATATATCTACTGGCAGGATCAACAGGTAATAAAACTATGTTAAAAGGAAAGCAAAATCTAATGTAATAATGCTAGGTAAAGGATACGTTCACTTCTAGGAGCATTGTACATATTGCACCAATATTTAGGGTGTAACATGCTCCTGTGCAGGCCCGGACTGGCCATAGGGCAGACCGGACATTTGCCCGGTGGGCCGGGGCCGCCCATTCCGTGGTTGATGTTCAGGCCACGCCCACCGGGAGGTAAGTGGCGGCTGCGGCCTGAACATGGATAACACAGGCCGTGGCCACCACTCGCCTACCGCTATGCGGCTGTGCCTGTGTCTTCTCACACACAAGGGAATTAGCGGCTGCATGGGCTGAGCTGTGTATCTCTCTCACACACAGCTCAGCCTCAGAGCCGCTCTGACAGTTCCGCTCTCCGCTTCCCCTCCTCCAGCCATGGGTGTCCACGCGGTGGGGCAAGGGGGAGAGCTGCGGGCTGCTGTCAGGATGTTTACCCTGCTCACCCCCCTCTCATGTTGGCAGCACGGGGAAGAGAAGGCTTTCCTGCCTGTTCTTCTTTTCTGGCCATTGGCCACAGCGGAGGGCCAATCAGAAGAAACTAGAGGGGCATCATGGGAAATGTAGTCCCAGAGATAGGTATCGCAATTGTTCTCAGCAGGGAGCAAACTACAGTCCCCAGCATGCACTCTGCTGGGGGGGAGAGAAAACCTGGAAACAAGCTGAGGAGTGCTTGTAGCAGCTACTACAGAAGACATGGAAAATGAGAGGACTGTGCTGGGGGAACTAATAGCCCCAGCATCCCCTGAGAGAGCTACACTGCACCACACCACCCGAGACAGCCACGCTGCACCACACCACCCGAGAGAGCCATGCTGCACCACACCACCAGAGAGAGCCACACTGCACCGCACCACCAGAGAGGGCCACATTATACTGCACCACCAGATAGAGCCACGCTGTACCGCACCACCAGAGAGATCCACACTGTACCGCACCACCAGAGAGAGCACCATGCTGTACCGCACCACCAGAGAGAGAGCCACGCTGTACTGCACCACCAGAGGGAGCCACACTGTACCACACCACCAGAGAGAGAGCCATGCTGCACCACACCACCAGAGAGAGCAACGCTGTACCGCACCACCAGAAAGAGAGCAGGTCAGTGTCACTGGGAAGTGTGGGCACAGTAGGAGACAGACAGTACTAGCATTGTATGGCCACAATAGGACTGGAACACAGAGAGCTACACTGCACCACACCACCCGAGACAGCCACTCTGCACCACACCACCCGAGAGAGCCATGCTGCACCACACCACCAGAGAGAGCCACACTGCACCGCACCACCAGAGAGGGCCACATTATACTGCACCACCAGAGAGAGCCACGCTGTACCGCACCACCAGAGAGATCCACACTGTACCGCACCACCAGAGAGAGCACCATGCTGTACCGCACCACCAGAGAGAGAGCCACGCTGTACTGCACCACCAGAGGGAGCCACACTGTACCACACCACCAGAGAGAGAGCCATGCTGCACCACACCACCAGAGAGAGCAACGCTGTACCGCACCACCAGAAAGAGAGCAGGTCAGTGTCACTGGGAAGTGTGGGCACAGTAGGAGACAGACAGTACTAGCATTGTATGGCCACAATAGGACTGGAACACTGTAATATAAAATGGACTGCACTGTAATCATATCACAGTGTCCCTGCACATTACAGTGTGGAAGACCAACCTCAGCCACCCCCGCGAATGTCTTCCGACCCCCCTCCCCCGGTCCCTGGAAGAGTTGGCTGGTCAGTCTAAAATGCCCGGGCCTAGTTTTTGTCCCAGTCCGGGCCTGCTTCTGTGTACCTGTCTCCCACCGCCAGAGCTCCCCTCTCTGTAAGAGCAGGCTTGGGATATTCTCCCTTTACCCGCTGTCACATTTCAAAAATTGCTCAGCTGTGTAGGGCTCCACATGCACAGCTCCATCATTCATTCACAGGAATCTGTGAATAAATAAACTACAAGTCCTGTGCACAATAGCAGAAGCATACTTACAGTATCAGTGAACTGAGATCATGCAGACAAGTCCACTCGTAGTTCATTCACACTGATTACAGCTCAGGAACTGTCTGCCCATACAGAGGTACTGGCAGAGACTTCTAGACAGTGTGTGCAGGAGCTTGGCATTGCACCCATGATGCACTAATCATGGGTGCAATGTTCTGCAGGCTTAAGTGAAAAAAATAATAAATGCATATTTTTTTTCTGCAAAATATGTGCATTTTTTATTTATTCACAAAGGTATACTTAGCCTGGATAATATATGTTTTTTTTTTTATTCTGCCCCTATTTCCACTTAAAAATCTATCCTTTCATGGCACGTGGCAATGACCCCCTTAATTCAACTGTGAAATCAGCTTGGGCATGTGGATGACCCTTCTATCAAACTGGAGCTCTGCTATAAATAAAAGGGCTCCCATAGTTCCATTCTCATAATTTTCCTTTAAACTAACACAGGTATATGCAGTCACAACAAGACCCTTTGACAGTGTTGTTACCGTAGGCGATTTTTAGACCAGGTCAGATTCACTTTATGCGATTCAATCAAATTCTCATTTATCAGATTTAGTTTGATTGCCCAAGCCAGACCAATATGTTTCTAATTGTTAAATGCACAACTCTGAGCTAAAATTCTAAGCAATTACTTTCTTTATTACATATTTATGCAAAGATGTCCGATCTTGACGTTATTGTTTTTCCAAGCATTAATTACAATAAGTAAACCCTTTGAGCACTTCTGCAACAAAGGAAATGTTCATCTCAAGAGGTTTTCAACAGATAAAGCCATTTCACTGCAAATAATAAAGGTATCTCTGCTTTCTGTTGTGCGCGAAGCACATTCGCATACAATATTATTTTTAAAGTGAATAAGAGTAAAAGGCAGCACTGTCCTTTTTTTTTTTTCCTTTTTCATAAAATGGCACAATGAACTAAAGCAAAGCATAATCGCCTTGTATTTCTAACAAATATTTAATGGCTTTTTGCTGGGGGGTTTGGACTTTTGATGTTAAGATATCCTGTGTAATTTACGTGAAGAATGGCTTTTAAGAATGTTTATCTCAACATGAATATGCAAATAGCTACAGGAAATATAAAAGTGAAATGGTGGAGTAACCCAGGTGAAGTCTTTCATCTGCAATGATAATGCTTCCTGTACAATGGATTCTTCTGGCAATCAGATGCTTTCAAATTTACAGTCTTTTCCTGAGTTATGTATAGCTTGACAACTTGCATTATTTTTTTTTATTTAAAAAAAAAAAGCTTTATTGTTCAAAATTCTGTGCACAATAAATTGTTTTTAGCTTTTCATAGGCTGGTCAACGATGGCATTTATTCCCTCAAGAATAGCGATTGTGGTGATATTTTCCTATTCTCACACAACTCTAGCGTCAGGATCCACTGTGATACTCTCCCAATGGTGAATGCAGTGTACATTTCATACTTCAGATACTTTATTCACAGAACATTATTACAATAGGACTTGCTCACAGGGAAATTCAACAACAATCTTGATATATCCATGTGCCTCAACGTATTTAAAATAATTCATTGTTGGTCTAAAAGCAAACCTTTCTTCTGCCTAAATGACTAAACTAAGCTCACCCCTGAATCCTGGGAACTAGGGTTGTATTTCCATTACTGGAACTAACCTGTAGTGCACAAAGCAACAAACCTCTGCTAGAGATGAGTACAGAATGTATTGTTTTACTGATCCTCACCTCAGTGGTGTAACTAGAACCTTCAGGGCCCAGATGCAAGAAACCATGAAGGGCCCCCCTTACCCCTGAACAGGGCCATTTTCTCCAGGCCCGGTGGCAGAATAACAGGGCTCGGTCACAAGTGGGTGGCTGCATATAAAGGAATTGATTTCTCCATTTCCCCCTGCTTCTCCTCCTCTACCTCCCTCAGGCATTCAGCGGCTGCAGGAGGAAAATGGAGAGATCAGTTCCTCTATGCCGGTGTTTCTCAATCTTTTTGCAGTCAGGGCATCCTTGAAGTATATCCTTAGGTGAATGAGGCTGCACTGCAACCACCCTGCAACTGTGTGCATTGCATGCAGTTGCAGCATAGTGAAAATGCATTTAAGGGTTTAAAACAGGTGGTCAGGAGGCAACATATTGCTTCTTTACTAGCAATGATTGTACACTTAACCCCCCTGGCGGTATTCCCGAGTCTGACTCGGGGTTAGATTTTTGTGCTAGGATCGGTAACCCCCGAGTCAGACTCGGGCTCGCCTCTCTGGATCCACAGGCAGTGTTTACTTACCTTGTCCCTGGATCCAGCGATGCCACCGCGCTGTGTAAACGAGTGGGACCTCGCTCGATTCACACAGTGCCTCTTTGCACCGCCGATCTCCGTTCCCTGCGACGTTACGACGCACGGGAGCGGAGAACGGCGCCAAATTCAAAAACGTAAACAAACACATTACATACAGTATACTGTAATCTTATAGATTACAGTACTGTATGTAAAAAAATACACCCCCCCCTTGTCCCTAGTGGTCTGCCCAGTGTCCTGCATGTACTTTCATAAAATAAAAACTGTTCTTTCTGCCTGCAAACTGTAGATTGTCCATAGCAACCAAAAGTGTCCCTTTATGTCAAAAATGGTTTTAGAGCAGCTAGAAAACAGCGATAATAAATTATAATCACTTGCAGAATTGTGCGATAGCGATTTGTGGGGAAATTCGTCATACAAAAATAAAAGTAATGACAGCGACAATTCTGCAACTGAGCAAATTTCAGTGATTTTGAGTTGATTACATTATTGAATCATTTTTATTATAATTATATTATTACTTGTTATAATTATTTATAATTATTTATTATATTATAATTTATAATTTTGTTTTTAAAAAAAATTCATATCCGGGATGCCTACTAGACTCTGATTTGGACAGATTTAAGTGAGTTATTCCTAAGAATTACAGGCCTACAATGTAAAACGCCAAATTTCCTTGCAAATAATGGTACCGCTTTCAGCACCTTTTTTCTGAAAGAATCATACCGCCAGGGAGGTTAAAGGGGGTCAGGATTAAACACGCATACATAAAATATGCATGCATACATGTAAACACACACATATATAAACATACACACACATAATACACACATATTGTATATATACACACACTCATATAAATACACACATATATATATATATATATATATATATATATATATATATATATATATATATATATAAACACACACATATATATAAATGCACATATGCGCACACATATAAACTCATGCACACACACCTACATGCATACATGTACATGCTGTGACAGGAAGCCAGGTAAATCTGGGGGTGTTGTCACAGACGGGAGATACATTTCTGCCTTGTTTAGAAAATTTACCAATTACTATCAGGTGTCGGCTGCAGAGGTAGCCAGAAAGGTTTAAGGACGTTGAATAGCTTCAGCTGTTCAGAATGAGAAAATTAAGGCCTCTATAAGTTGTCCAGAGGATTACTACTGAATGCTGCATCCTGAGGCTTGTTGAGTTAAGGAGAGCAGTGAGCTGAGGAAGACTTGGTGAAGTGCTTGTTGATATTTTTGCTGTGTTTAATAAGAAAATCAAAAAGACTATTGTTTTCTGCTGGAAGACCAGCAGTGTCTGCCCAGCAGTAGGCTGTGCCAGACTACATAGGTAGGTTCCTGTGTTGTGAAGGTAGATGGCCTAAGTGGCCAGGGTTTATTTTATGTTTTGTTTTGTTTTGTTTATGCTGTTTTGATGTTGCACTTGTTTCCAGCAATATGGAAGAATAAACCATAACCCTTGTTTTTCAACCACCCACGGCTGCCTCTCTGTATAATTCAGTGTGTAGTGAACCCACTCAGGAGGTCACACACCCCGCTACCGAGCTAACCCCTTACAATGCACATATACACACATACATGTGCACACATACACACACATACATACTTGCCTGTACACACATACATGCATGTACACACATACATGCACATACACACATACATGCACATACATGCACATACATACACACATACATCGCCCCCCCCCGGTGTTTGGCGACCATGGTTAATCTGCAATATTCTGCAGAAACCATTTGGGGTCTGAGGCGATCTGCCGCAATACTACCAGCCATCACCAAAAAATCCCTAAAAATTTAACAACTTTTGAGAATCGATCGACGATCGACTGTCAAAAATTTCAGCCATTTGCCCCAGCACATATCATGTGCTTTGATCAACACAAGATCGGCAGTAAAACACAGATTAGAAATCTATGATTTCATTCTACAAAACGATTTAGACTGCCTCTTTATTAAAGAGAGCTGGCTCACAGCCGACTGTAACACCATTCTAGGCGAACTGGTGCCAGAAAATTATCGCATTATAACCGAAAACAGAGTGGGGCAAAGAGGAGGAGGCCTGGCAGTGATCCACAAAACTAACCTCGCGATCACAAAACCAATCCTTCAAAACCCCCTTCCTTTCATGGAAACCCTCACTCTGCAACTACAAACAAATCCCCAGGAGACCGTCGGTATTCTACTCTGCTATAGACCACCTGGTCCAAAATCGCAACTTACATCATCATTGACGGAGTTTATCTCCACTTATACCCTTAACAGCAAACACCTGTTGCTGCTTGGGGACTTCAATCTCTGGGCCAATTCTTCACAGGATCCCGTGGCCGACGCCTGTATCGATCACCTGGAAGGATTAGGGCTACAGCAATCAGTATGTGGGCCCACACATACTTCAGGTCACACGCTCGATCTTATTTTCAGACAAGATCTGGAAATAAACATTTTGGAAAATGAACCGTTGCCATGGACAGATTACCATGCAATTAAATTCATAATTTCCAAAATCCCCCCCTTAACAAAAACATCAAAACCAGTGACAACACACTAGACTAGATGTCAGAAGAAGCTCCATTCGGAACTCTTCAAAACCACATTAAGAGAAAAAATAAAATCGATTCACCCTCATCAAACGGCCTCAGAAACACTGGATGCCATAAACACAGCACTATCACAGTCAGCCGACTTGATAGCTCCGAAACGTAAAACCTGCATCCGGAAAAACACCTCAAGCTGGTTTAACAACCAGCTGTCGCTATTGAAGCAAGAGCGCAGAAGGGCGGAAGCCGCCTGGAAAAGAAGCTCTTCAGAAGAAAACTTCACCATCTACAAGACAACAACAAGAAAATACCACAAAGAAATTTTTAAAGCCAAGAAAAAAAAAATTTCCAAGGCTATCAACAGCGCCCTAAACCGCCCCCGCGAACTCTTTAAGATGGTCACTCAGACCATGAATCCCGTCTGTCGTGAAGCCCCCAATTCGGACACCCAAGAGTTCTGCAATGAATTGTCGGATTACTGCATTAATAAAATTGAGGGAATCCGTGAAAGCATTCAGCAAAACAACACCCCCCTCAACCCCCCCCCCCCCCCGCAATTATTCACCCAACACCCACAGAAATTCACCACAATCAGGAAAGTTCACTCTAGAACCCAGCTCCATCGATGCCACAAAAAATATCATTGGTACTTTGCGAAATAGCACAGCGCCAAATGATATCATTCCCACCAAACTGCTGAAGGAATGCGCCGACATCCTGGCACCTCCTATCACACAGCTTATAATCCAGTTTTTCAAAGAGGGCATAGTGCCCCACCAGTTGAAAGAGGGCATAATCCAACCCATCTTGAAGAAACCCACCTTAGACCCCAAGGACCCACTTCATCGCCGTCCCATAACAGGCCTAAACGTTCTCTCCAAGGTCATGGAGAAAGTAGTGGTACAACAGCTGCAACAGCATCTAGATACCCACAGCCCACTTGATCCATTTCAATCTGGCTTCCGTCCCGGAAACGGTACGGAAACAGCATTACTCAAAATATGGGACGACGCTCTAGAGGCCGCAGACAAAGGAGAATCTTGTCTCCTAGTTCTGTTGGACCTAAGCGCTGCCTTCGACACTGTAGACCACAAACTATTACTGACTCGGCTAGCTGACGTAGCCAAAGTCGCAGAAGGTGATTTATCTTGGTTCTCCTCTTTTTTGGAAAACCGGTCACAAACAGTTAAATTGGGACCCTTCACTTCTGAGAAATGCACGGTATCGTACGGAGTCCCTCAAGGATCTCCTCTATCGCCGGTGCTGTTTAACATCTACCTTCGTCCTCTTTTTGAAATCATTAACAGCCAAAAACTGCTTTATCACTCATATGCAGACGACACGCAACTGTATTTCCGCATTTGCAACAAAAAGGATCACCACCTCAATCTAGAGACATGCCTCTCTTTGATAGAAGACTGGATGACAAAGAGTTATCTTAAACTCAATGGAGCGAAAACAGAACTTCTCCTGTTTCACGCCAAGCGTATGAATCAACCTGCAACAACTTGGTCCCCCCCGCCCATTTTGGGCAAAATCATCACCCCTAGCGCCAAAGTCAAAAGTCTCGGAGTCATCTTCGACTCCTACATGACAATGGATGCACAAATAGGGTCAGTAGTCAGCGGATCTCACCATCTACTGCGCCTACTACGCAGACTTACTCCTTTCATTCCCAAAGAAGACATAGCAGTCGTGGTGGGAGCAATTGTAAACTCCAGACTGGATTATGCAAATGCCCTTTACCTCGGACTCCCCAAGTACCAAATCGCTCGTCTGCAAGTCGTTCAAAATACGGCCGCCAGACTAGTGACTGGGAAAAAACCATGGGAATCAATCTCACCTTCCCTGAGATCCCTTCATTGGCTGCCAGTAAAGGACAGAATTGTTTTTAAAGCACTCTGTCTAACCCATAGATGTATCTATGGGAATGCTCCCCATTATCTATGCGAAAAAATAAAAGCTCACAACTCCAATCGCGTTCTGCGATCCACCAACCAAAATCTACTCCAGATACCGAAAGCCAATTACAAGTCCAAAGGAGAAAGAAGATTCGCGGTCCAAGGTCCCAGACTATGGAACGCTTTACCAACCAGCATTCGGTTGGAGGAAAATCACTTAGCATTCAAGAAAAAGCTCAAGACGCATCTCTTTTGATATCAAAAGAGACAGGAACAACAAGCGCCCAGAGGCGATTAAGTTCGCATGTGCCGCGCTATATAAGTTTTCATTCATTCATACATGCACATACACACATACATGCACATACATGCATGCACATTCACACACATACATACACACACACACATAAACACACATACAGTAGACAGATAGCATTTTAAAAAATGGCAATGCTTTACCTCACCTCTTCCTGCCAGGTACTGCACTGTAGGGGGAGACAAAGAGCACAGCCCACACTGTGCTTTCAATTTAGGTCAAATCAGTGGGAAGAGCTCCACGCACAGTGCCGATTACAGTTCGGCTGAGGATCAGGGAGCCTGGTCTCAGTTGCCTTTGAAGCTCTCCTACCAAGGTATACAGCGACCCCTATACTTCCACGACTGCCTCACCTGACTTAAAAGTTTGTGACAATTTAAAAAAAATGCTTAAAAGAGATTGCTGTTCTATATTGATGATAGAAAAAGAAAAATGTGACCAATAACTTTAATGTGAAAAAGATAGCTCCTTCAATCTACCACCTTTAGACACAGATGTAGAGTGCTAGTTTGTGAAATCAGACCCTGCTATGAAGTATAAGTTGGCAGACAGTTCATTTCAGAGAGTTCGTTCTCTACAGAGCACTACAACCCCTTGGCAAAAACCCTGACTTCCGTGGAAAAGGGAGGTAAGCATGCCTTCCAAGTTCCAATGATGCAATAGTGCTCTTGGTTGTGAAGCCAATTACCAGACTGGAACACTGTCACATTTATGGAACATCTAAAAGAGTGACTTTTACAAAGTCTTGTTTACAAAGTAACATCTTTTGGTTTAGATGCACTCTACAGTGGGGACCACTGTACCTTAAAGTGATTGTAAAGGATAATTTAAAAAAAATAATAGCAAACATGTCATACTTACCTCCACTGTGCAGCTCGTTTTGCATAGAGTGGCCCTGAACATCCTTTTCTGGGGTCCCTTGGTGGCTCTCGTGGCTCCTGCCCGCATTAGATAACCCCCTCGGAAAAGTGCTCTCCCAGGGGGTTACCTTGCGGGCACGCTCCCGAGTCCAGCATTTGCGTCCATAGACACAAATACTCGACCCTGCCCCCCCAGTGCCCACATCATTGGATTTGATTGAAGGCAGCGGGAGCCAATAGCTGTGCTGCTATCAAGCTATCCAATCAAGAGGAGGGACCCCGTGGAAAAAAGGACAGCGCGTCCCCGCCGAGGAGAAGAAGGGGCTCAGGTGAGTTAAATGGGGGGGCTGGGGGGCCAGTGACTGGCAGGTGTTTTTTCACCTTAATGCATAGGATGTATTAAGGTGAAAAAAACACAAGCCTTTACAACCCCTTTAACTCCTTAAGGTTTAGCGGAAATCAAAAACATAAAAATGATCACAGGCTCATATATTACAGTTATTATAAGGGGTCCGTAGTGTTAATTCTTCAGGAGAAATCTTCCTGTGTATATATAAAATATATGACAGCACAGAGGTAGGCTTTGATGCCATACTGCCACATATAGAGTATGTGCAAGAAATGCCTTTTACAGGCAGTACTCGGGTTACAAACAAGATAGGGTCTGTAGGTTTGTTCTTAAATTTATTTGTATGTAAGTTGGAACAGGTACATTTTTTAAGTCTAACCCGGCCAAAAAAAGTTTGGGTTGTTGTGGAAACAAGGATTGGTGATAAAGATTTCTTCTCAATTCCTGTTGTCTCCCTCCATTTGTATGAGTCGTATGTAAGTCTGATGTTTGTAACTTGGGTACTGTCTGTTTAGTGTATCTAAACCCAAATGACAAAAATATTATATATTGTAGCCTTTCAGTACATCTATACAGTTATAGAGATTACACCTGTAGTGCATAAGACTGAAGAGGCAGAGCAATTCTGGTTGATTTAAGAACACTCAGATAAAGATAAGTTAAGTGACCTTTAACACCACTGTAAAGTGGAAAGCATTATTAACTTACTGATTGCTTTTATGTGTTGTCTTAAATTTATATTTAAAGATACTGTATATTGCACAATACTAGGGGAGAGAGGAAATAATAAAGGTGGGGGCATTATAATATTACATACATTTGCAACTGGAATATGTGAAAAGATATTCCAATATTTTCAGGTAAGAAGTGTGAGAATTACTTAATGTGCCAATATTTTTTTATAAATAAACTATAACAATGAAAATAAAGCAGACACCTACATACCCCAGAATATATTATTACATTATAAAGCCTTTAGAGCACCAAAGTAACTCTGAACCCCTCATAGTTAAATTATGTAAATCCTGACTCAAGTAGAGAAAGTCATGTTCCAGGACAACCATGCTGCACCTGTGGATGTCTGTCACTCTGTCACGGGTTCTTTACCTTTTTATAATTATAAAATCCATTCAAAATAATTGTCACCATCACCAGTCCACCATTAGCACCAGTATAGCTTCAAAAGTTCTTAATATAATCTTTTTACATAATGCAGTATATTCTTTTAAGGGTTAGGTAAAAAGTGAAATTATGTGCAGCGCTCAAAACATGGAAATTCATATGTATACAGACTAATGTACTAACGTGCAATGACCACAAAAACTAATAATAATGAAAATAAGATGTGAAATTCACACCCAAATCAAAGTCCATGTGCCATCATACAAAAGTTGTTTTAAAACATAAACATAGCAGTCAATAAATAAATGGTGAAAATAAATTACGTGACATCAATGTTGAGGTGAGGACACAGACAATAGAACCACCACCGGTTAGCGAGGAGGCTTACCAGAGTGAGAGGACCCAAACAGGCATATATGCTTAGTGAGTCAACAAGGCTTATGGTGCAACCACCAAAATATTGAACCTCCACGTCTGGGTTCCAGATCAAGTTGTAAGGCAATCCAATAGGTCAAGAGATGTCACCAAGAAACAGTCTTCAGAAGCAGCCAACTTGTCAGACCAAATCCTCTCAAGTGTTCAAAAATAACATGACCAAAATAGAAAATACTCCTCAGTGTGAATCCGTATAAGTGTAAAATTTATGAAAAGAAAATTGGAAACGCTCACATTTAGAAAGTGGATCAAGCGCTTAAAATTGAAGTTTGTGGGTAACGCAATGATATCAGCAGGGCTCGGCCCTGACGCGTTTAGTCTAAAGAGACATCATCTGGGGTCCTGAGGGTCGTGGGGCGGTGTCCTGGGTTATGGGACTTTATTGAAAAGAAAATATGACAATCACTTTGTTTACTTTTCATATAGATCACTAAAAGCAGAAATGCTGAAACCGGGTCCTAATTGATTTATTATATTGATTTATTGTATATAAAAATAGCATACTATAATTACACAAGCTATGTAAAACTAGTGAGATTTTTTCTGTTGATTTTGTGAAATTAGAAAATGGGATCAAGATAAAATTACCGACAATGGGGTTGATTTACTAAAATGGGGGAGTACAAAATCTGGCAGAGCTGTGCATGGTAGTCAATCAGTTTTTAACTTCAGCTTGTTTAATTAAAGTGACATTAAACCATCAGGTTTTTTTTAACAAAAATAACAAACATGTTACACTTACCTGCTCTGTGCAGCCCCTATCCTCTTTTTAGGGGGTCCCCCACAGGCGCAACAGGCCCCTCCTCTTTGCCACTTTCCATGGGGGCACCCCTGCATGCTCACTCCCGTCGGCCAGTCTGCGTCTACTGACATAAACCGAGCGACTTGGCCCTGTCCCCCACTCCCTTGCCACAGCATTTGATTGAAAGCAGTGGTAGCCAATGGCTGCCGCTGCTAAAAATCTGCCCAATGAGGAGGGAGACAGCTGCTGCTCTAGTGCACAATGCTGGAGAAGATCAGGCTCAGGTAATAATAATGGGGGCTGGGGGGCTCCTGCAGCACAGGAGGTTTTTTATCTTAATGCATAGAATGCATTATGGTAAAATAAACTTGTGGCTTTAGAACCACTTTAAGCTTTGACCAAAAAAAAATCTGGAGGCTGATTGGTTTCTATGCAGAGCTGGATTTTTTTGTAAATAAACCTCAACGTTACTAGCATGTGATCTGATACATGAAATCTATTTTTGCACTTTGATTTAAAGTTCAGTAATGCAAAGAATCCTGTTTCAATTGTTTTGCAATTATAGAGAGATTCAGTCCAATACTGCCATCATTTAGTTCCCAGACCCCAAGGGGTAAATTTGCCCACAGTTAAGAACCCTTGCTCCAGGGGATGTGTGGGCCAAGTTTGATTTTTTTTTCTGGGATATTATCTAAACATACAGTATATCCTGATACTGTAGCTGGCGTCTTTTATTGTGGTTATTAAAATAATATTATTTCAAATTTTTCCACAAAACAAGAAATAGAATCATGTGCAGCCCTTAAAAGTTGTTCATGGTCCACTAAGTTCCCTAAAATGTGTATGCATATCCATCACTTCACTTCACAGACCCCATTTGGTTAGACGTTCACCCGTCAAACAATCAGTGAAAAATCTATGGGTACCTGTCACAGAAGTGTCAGAATGTTCAGGTCAGCTTGCATAACTAGATTCCTGCACAAGCACCTGTGCATTGCCATGTATCTTAGCTTAGATGTGTGCGTGTTCATGCTCATAGTTCCATCAAGCAGCATATTTAAAGATAAATCCTGACAGTCCTCAGTGCTGAAAGGTCTTTAGATGTATACCTGACCTGTTATTAGAGATATTGAAATCTGTTCCTGATTCTTAATCCACTAGTGACTCTTAGGCCCCGTACTCACGACCAAACATGTCTGCTGAAACTGGTCCGCAGACCAGTTTCAGCAGACATGTCTGGCCGTGTGTTGGCCCGAGCGGACCATTTTCGGGCGGATCGGACAGGTTTCCAGCGGACAACTGTTTCCTGGACTTGCTTTAAAACAGTCCGCTGGAAACCTGTCCGCCCGGACATGTACGGTCGTCTGTACAGAACTACCGTACATGTCCTGCCGCCCGCCATCCCTCGCATGCGTCGAATGACTTTGACGCATGCGTGGAAGCATTTTAAAGGCGGGCCGCCCACGTCGCCGCGTCATTGTCGCGGCGGCACCGCGTCATCGACGCGGCGACACCGCGGACACGCCCCGCGTATTGTTTACGCGCGGACTTGTGTTCGATGGTGTGTATAGCCATCGAACAGAAGTCCCCGGGCAGTCCCCGGCCAGACATGTCCGATGGAAACGGTCTGCAGACCGTTTTCATCGGACATGTCCTGCCGTGAGTACAAGGCCTTAGTTGTGTGCTAATCTGCTCCTGTACTGATCTCAACAGTTTTTCGCCAACTACATCTTCCACTTTATGCTCTGGAATATACTGCCCACCCATTGCTGATATCAGCTTGTTCCTGACAGACTTCCATCAGTGATATTAATTTTTCTGTCATTTCATACTACACAATGACAGTGCTTTTAAAGTCCAGTGCCATCAGCACTATACACTGGCATTTGTGCCACTACTTCACCCCCACTCTTCCTGTCCTCCTGCTAAAAGACATTTGGATTGGAGCAGTGAGAGAGTCCTCATCATCTTGAGATTCCCATCCAGTGATGTGACAGGAGGCAACCAAAGACCAGACCGGACTAAGTAAATCATTTTTTGTCTTGGTCTTAATGTCTGTTCTCTTCCAATCCCCTCTACATCAGCACTCAGACTGCACAAGAGAGAGGGGCAGCACTGCACTGCACATTATTCTAAAATTCCAACATTTATATATAGGAGAGCCCCCACACTTAGAACTAGGTTGGTACACAATATATTGGAACACCCAGTAAGAAAACAACCTCCTTTGTTGGAAAGGGGTTTTATATCCATAAAGTATGTCTCCCTTCTGGGACAGTTAACAATAATTTAAGAACAATTGAATTCTCATAAAATAAGATGCATATAACTTATGCAAGTAAAGATTTCATGTCATGTGATACCACCCATGTGTCCTACATGCTGGATTGCCCATTTGCACTCCAGTATGTAGGTAGCACAACAGAAAATTATCTGTCAGAATTGGGGGAATATATTATTAAAATAAAAATGGGTTCACCAAATATGTGTGTATGTTGCCATTTTAAAGAATTTCACAAATAAAACCCTATATAGTATAAATAGGGTTACGAACCACTGGAGAGGTTCAAATATAAAACTGCAGATCTCAAGAAATAAAACAAAATGGACCTATTAATTGGAAACCCTGTGGGATTAAAAATAAGGATATACAACAGATTAAATTGTTTTATAGCTAATGACTAATTGTTTTTCGTGTTCAACATTTTTATTGAAAGAAATGTGCAAAGAACAGAAACATAATACAACTTATAAAATGCAAAAATATACACTCCAATTACAATAGAGACGTTGTATTTTCCATAAGATGTGATTCAATTATGGACTAACAACAATAGTTAAGCATTAACGGGAACATATGCTGGTAGTAAGTCGTAAGGAAGTCTTATGAACAATCCCCAGACCATCTGGGAGAAAATTTGCATTTACGATCCTGATGCAGGTGCGTAGAGCGAAAAAAGACTCAAGAACCAAGAAAGAATACATATGGAGAAAGGGGCAAATAATGGGGAGAAGGGGTACCCCTAACCATCCCTGAAGATTTTTTGAGAGATGAAATGCACTGAAAAGGAACAAGACACTGTGATGGCATCCCACACTAGTGGAGTGCACACATACACTATAGCAGGAGAAGCTGGCAGTGCGCAGCACCTATAAATTATGAGCGTTTGGTTCATGAGTGCTAGGCCAAACACTTTACTAGTAAGTAGATCTGATAAATAAATGGTTTTACACAATGAAGACTAGGCAGTGGAGTCCTCCCGACGTGTTTCGTGGTCAAAGCACATCGTCTTTACCCCAGACGATGTGCTTTGACCACGAAACGTGTCGGGAGGACTCCACTGCTGCTCCATTTACATGCATGAGCTCTTTAAACTTCAGCCAAATGTAAGTTTGATAGCTGTGAATAAATATTCAATTTTAATCTATCAAACGGAATTACGCTATGTGGCCACTCTTCTATCTTTTCTATATACACCATTAATACACTGAGCAAACCAGTTTGTGGATTCCATCACAAGTACAGTTTCCAGCTTGTTCCTATATACTCATCCCATTGAAGGATTCTTTGACCGGTTTGGCATATGATTCCTGCCAAGGATCGTTCATGACATCCGTCATACAAAGCTTTGTCTGACCCTCAGTGGCATATGTCATTGTCGGTCAATGAGTTCCGGTAAGCCTGCATTTTTCTCGGTGGTGGGATTGTCACACTGAAGAAGTCACGCATTTGCATCTATTCACTCACTCACCTGATCCAATTTTTTGATGATGATGAACTTTTTT
The DNA here is from genome assembly GCF_905171775.1 of Rana temporaria. NCBI lineage: Eukaryota > Metazoa > Chordata > Amphibia > Anura > Ranidae > Rana > Rana temporaria. The sequence goes on from NC_053490.1 coordinate 480,564,760, forward strand.
TATTACTCATTTGTTCACTACAGTTTTGTGTTTTATTATTGATCATTAGGTGCAGAGATCACCTGCATCACGTGCCACCAAGGCACATTCTCTATTTCTCTTAATAGAAGGACTCATATATGATTTATGCACATTTATTCATTATCGTTATATGTGTTATAATTTTACATTGTATGGTATTTGATTTTCGTCACTGCTAGTCACTTTAAGCGCTATACTTATATATTCCTGGGTGATGTATGAAGGTCTAGCAACAGGGTGAACATGGTGGATGTTAGTAACTAGTAGCAACCATTCGCTACACTTGTTTAACTACAGTACAGCAAATTCAGATCACCAAACTGACTGTGCTTTCTTGCAGGGCTGTGTAAATCCCAAGACTGAATAGAGAGAAATGCAACTGATGAATTAGCTTGTGTACACGTTTTTCAACTAATATATCTGGTAAAATAGTTAATGTACACATGTTTTAACTATTTATTTAGCTGTGTCTCTGGAGTTTTAACTTTTGCTGAGAAAAATAAATCCTCCCAGGGTGATGCACATTTCAAGGATTTTAACAAAGTTTGTAGTGAATTTCTACCAAAATAGCTATCAAAATAGCTGCTTGTTTCACTGTATCCTTTGCAGACTAATTATGAATGGGAGAGCCTGGTTCATTATAATCATCTGATGCACTCTTAGTGTTCTGATGAGAAAAGCTGTGGTGTCTGCATCCCTAGGGTATTTAACCTTGTAGAGTATCTCACCAAACTAGTACAAACCAAAATAATAGGGTAGCACTAGTTTAAATTTTCACAAAATCGCAAAAAAGTAACAGCAAAGGTATGATCCCAACAGTATTCTCACCAGCACTAACAATACTGCACTTCTGGAATTGATGTGCTACGTAATGATCAAATCTCTGCCCCAACGCATTTTGTCACCATGACACATTACTTTTTCAGAGGAATCCCCTGTTACTTATATGCAATTTTATGGAAAATGTGCGTATATTTTTATATTGTGGGTTGAATAAAATTTTAAAATGGTGAAGCACTTTGTAGCATTCATCTTCTCTTTGAGCTATATGGCAGAAGGAGCGAAGGAGACTGGAGATGCCACTTGCTGGAGAGTTGTAGAGTTCATATTAAATAATCTGGAGTGTCCAAAAGAGAAGAGGAGGTAAAAGGTGCAGGAAGAAAAAGGAACCTATTCAAAGGAGACATATGGCAGTTATAACCTTACATTATATGGGCGTCATAAAAAAAAGGTGAGTGCACACTGGTGGTGGTGTTTTCACAAAAAGTATAGCATGCTCGGGTTGTATATCCACTTTAACCCTGTAAGATTTGGCTACCCAATGATACTGTATCTCACAACACTAAAACTTCTATTGTTGGGGAAGCCTCAAATTTGACCTGACAAACTTCTGGAAAAATAGGTGAGCCATTCACACAGCAGGAAGTGACATTTCTGGAGGCATTCTCCAAAATACCAGAATGACTCCAGGTTGCATTTTACAGAAAATGACAGTGGCTACAGACTGAAAAGGTAAGGCAATTTTAATAACATAATAATATAGCAATTGTGTTGCCTGTATTCTTTTTCTTTTACTATTTGCTATATTTTTTCAATAAAGTGTAGTCATCATTTAAAGAAAACATGATTTTTCCTTTAGGGCAAAACTGCAGGTTTATGTTAACCCTCCATCCTTCTCAAATTATACTAAGGCCCCATTCATACCTCAGCATTTTGTAGTATGAAGCTCGAAGCTCCAAAATGCTAGAGGCCAAACACCTGAAGCTCCAAAAGTTCTGGGACTTTTTCTGTAGCTTGAATCTGGCAGAATTGAGCATTTTTGGCATGTTTTTATTCCCATAGAAATTCATGGAAATGCCTGTTATTGTGTTCATTTGCACATTTTGTTGGACATTTTAGCCTGATTTTCTGCTTAAATTAAAAAACTAAAAACATAAAATATCAATAGAATATGAATAAATAAATAAATGTAAAATAAATACACAAATTAGTACAAATTATCATAAATAAATAAAATAAATGAATAACGTTTAATAATTCATAAACAATACTGAACCCCTATTCATAAACAAATATTACATAAATTATTATTATTATTATTAACATTATTATTAATAATAATACAATAATAATAAATAAATCTGAAAATGAATAATAATACAAATAATGTATTTATTTAATTTGTGTTAGGGTAAGAGTGTTTTGTTTTGTATAACTTTTTTAAGGGTTAGGGGTTAAAGTTAGGGGTTAATTATTTATTTATTATTACCTAGTATTCATTTATTGAATTCATTTATGATTATCTTATATATTTGTGTATTTATTTTACATGTATTTATTCATTTATTATTAGTAGTGGTAGTAATAGTAATATAAGAAGTAGTAGTAGTAGTAGTAGTAGTAGTAGTAGTAGTAGTAGTATTAACACCCTAACAAAATGGCCAGGCTGGATACAGTATGCACATGACATGGGCTAAGGACAAGAGAAATGGAATGGGAAAGCTGGGGGCGTAACAGACCCATGAGGTCCCCAGTGTAGTCGCATATGGTTTTAGCTACGGAAGAATAAGGAGCTAGAACGTGAACCTTGACCAGACCAGAGTGTTTTTTTTTTATCTCCCCTTACTCTTTCTTATTATTACTACCTCACGAATCTCCTCTGGAGTCTCTTTTTACAGCTTTGATAGTGTGGAGTAGGATGCCTGCATTTAATGTGGACATAGGGATGGAAGGGAGGGGTAGGGGGGGGGGAGTAATAGAAATGGGGCAATATAAGAGAGGAGGGATTTGAAGTAGAATTAGGATAGAGGTTGAACACTGTCACCAAGAGGATATTGTGTGTTTTTTTTTATTTATGTTTCCTTAACCATTACTATATGGGAGGGGGGATTATGGAGATGGGCATGTCACTTAAAGTGGGAGGGGAAGTAGGTCAGAAGGACTGTTAGAAGGTAAACACGGGGGACGATATTTCCATTATAAGGTATAAATAGATATCTTTAACACCATGGCCATTAGTGGCCTCCTACGAGGTTGTGGTGGAGGGGGGGAAGGACAAATAAATCACATGGATGTAGGCAAGGGGATTCTCCCCCCTTCTTTTTGGATATTTTATCCACACTTTAGTTTTTTTGTTTTTTCCTTTCTAAATTTGCGCGGTGTAATTCCAGTTTTTTTTAAATGGGCCATGAGGGCCGACACATATAATCACAGGCGATCAATAGTCAAATACGAGGCACAATTTTAATTAATTATTATTTTTTATTTTTTTTAACCAATATTTCAATAAGTGCTGAATCCTTTTTTTTATTATTATCACCTAAAAAGATTAGACACAATGGCCATTAGTGGCCTCCTTGGAAGAAGGATGGGGGGTCTTTATTTTTCTTCTCTCTTTTCACACAAAAAGATCAGTCACAGTGGCCACTAGAGGCCTCTTTGATAATAGGATGGTGGAGGTTTCTTTCCCTCCCCCCCCCCTTTCTCTCCCTCTCTCTTGTCCTTTTCCTTTTCTCTTGGGGTATAGGGTGTAGGGTCAGAACAGACATACTCCACCATAGCTAGGGGAGATGTGGAGGAGGGTAGGTGAATCTTAATTTATCCCTTTTTAAATTTTTTCTTTAAATTTCTTTTTTGTTTAATTTTTGTTTTTTTTGTTTTGTTCGTTTGTTTTGAGAGGGGGGGGGGCAGAATAATCGATAATGTTTTTGATAAGACAATTCTGTCTAGTTTTTCTCCTGCAATGTATGGTTGTTTATTATGTAAATTATGGAACATAAGAAAGTATAATGTTGTATGGAATGTTGTTGTTAATAATAATAAAAAATTTTGATTAAAAAAAAAAAACACCCTAACAAAACAAAACAAAAAATAACCTTAACCTCAAATCATAACGCTAACCCCAACTCCTAACCTTTAACTCTAACCCATTACCCTAACGGATTTATGATAAATGAATAATAAAAATAAAAAAAATAATAAAAGCTAATGGAAAAGAAAAAAAAGTTTAAATACCTAGCAACAAATGATAAAACAGATGAGTCTTATGTTTTTTTGTCTAGCTAAGGGTAGACACCAAAGTAGACGCACCTCATCCCGAAATTTAATTAGAAAAAAGAAGAGGGAGAAATGGGACTATAGCGGTGCTAGATTATGTGATACCATAACAATGGAAGACTCAAATACAATTTGAAAAACAAATACAAAAAGATTTATGTTTAATTATACAAAATTAACAAGAAATAGAGCGATAACACAATAGCGGTCATTCACAATCAAGTGGTTCTGAGTAGTGGTTGCATTAAAGATTTAGTTGTAGGTTGAGTAGACATAAGTTATCCCGACATTTTTCGCCTTTAGGTTTCATTAGGAGATGTATGCATCAACCATGAACAGAGAAGGCAACTATACGAATATGAAAAGAAACAAGAGAAATTATAATATAAAAATGACACATATAAATTTATATTTATTTTGGGGATTTCCCTGTTGACAGGTACACCAATGAGAGAAGGACTTACCACCAAGGGCCCTAGTGCCCCTATGCAGAAAGAAAATGCCACAGGGGCTTGGGAAAGGGAGAATGCCACCAAACCGGCAGGAGCCAACACAATCTCGGGCAACTATGCGACCACAGTGAGCGCTCTAATGACCTGGCCACCAAAGAAAAATAAAAATAATCAAAAATGTAATTAAGGAGTGCCACTGAGAAAGACTTATTAACATACGCAAAGAACAGCAACCATAAAAAGGGTTGCATAGAAAATATTCATATATAAATTACAAAGATCTCAATCAGAGGTACTTCAAGATTCAAGATTCGGAATATAGCAGAAAAGGGGGCGCCTGTATATAGAGATACTGGGTGTATCCATGAAAAAACTTTTTGGGGGAAATTTTACTCCTGAAAACAGAGCATAAAAAACAATAAGGAATAGAATGAGTGGAAATAAATAAAAACGTTAATCAAAGGAGAATGTAATCTAATGTGGATGAAAAGGAAATACGTATGATTGGAATGGATATAATGGATACAAATGTATTTATTTAAATTGTAATTATTTAAGAGAGATGACAGGTAATTAATGAATAATGAAATGTAAAGAAATAATTAAATAGTGAGAGATATGTATATAGTGTATGCATAATACACACACAGCAATGACTAAGTGAGTAGACATATTATGCATTATATATAGTAAAAAATATATAGTGATAATGGAAAGGGATGATGAAAAAATGTGTATATACATATTTCCTGACAGACTCCATGGCAGACAATGTGTGGGTTAACCCCGCCTCCTCTCCACTGCTATATGACCCCCTACCCATAAGTTTGAGCTCACCTTCCTGGACTTTCCTGGTGTTCCTTTTTTGTCCTCCTCCACGGACATCTGCATCTCGTAGTCTCTGTACAATATCCAAGTCAGGAGGATTGTTTTCCTGTTCTCGGTACCAAGCTGTGTAGTGCAACCCAGGGCCCAGCTAGGAGAGGGCAAGTGGTTATGGGCTTTTTTTACCCCTATGGTGGAAGGAGGTGGCCCCTTGGTAACTGATTGATGTTAGACAGAAGAACTTCGGCTGGCAAGGTCTGGAATATTTTTACTACAGTTTTCAGATTCATGGCAGACGGTTTTTGTATATTGTTCGTTATTCCCCATGTCATTCTGAGCATTTTGGTGTCTTTCCCGTCCCGTGGAATGCCATCTCTCTTCCGGGTTTCCGTCCGTTCTGCGCATGCCCGGAGCCTCGTGGAGAACGAGGCTTGGTTTCACGCATGCGCAATGTGGCAGGCAGGCCCGAGGCCGCACAGGCGCACTATGGCTGACCTAGGCACAGGCGCGTGACGGAGGCTGGCCGTGATGTCATCCCAGTGGGGATGTTAAAATTCTGGGAGCCCCTTTGACAGGTTGTATACCTGTGGGCTCTCAGCGACAGCCTTCCCGAAGCGGCACCACTCTGGGGCAAGGTAAGGCCTGGTAGCTCTCCATCTCCCTTCCCCTTAAAGGTGTAGAGCGTAATATAAAAAAAAAGGGGGGAGGGGGGATGGGATACAGAAAAGGATACATATGTGTATTTATATGGATATGTATGTTCTTTTTTTATTTAGTATTCTTATCCTGGTGCCTAGCCCGTGTGGTGTGTGTCTCCAACGCTGTGTGATGATCGATCGTTCAATAACATGGACAGGTCTCAGCCTTTGTCTGGCCAGCCCTCTCACACAAGGTATGTGCGTTTGAGGGGAGGGGGGTGATTGGCACAAAATGTATTTGTGGAATGCACTAAATTTCTATCCCGGTTTCCCTTCCTCGTCCCTGTCTCTCTTAAAGCCCTGTTAGTTCAGATCATCGGGACAAGGACCTTGCCAGGCCTCAACACCATCACTCATCATCTAGGTACAGACGTAACACTCTGTCTGGGTCCCAACACCAAAGGAGACGTTCCCATTCCCCCTCCAAGCATAGGAGATGTTCCCATTCCTCCTCTAGCCACCGCCACCACCACCGCGATAGTCGCTCTGACTACAGAGCCTGCTGGGGATGTAAGACCAAAGTCTCGGAGGGCAAATCGCAATGCAACCCATGTTATGCCCGAGCGGTCGGTGAGAAAGAGACGGAAAGACAAAACCATGGAGTCTCTCAGGAAAGGAAAATTTCGGTAAGTATTGGTAATACATTTTCCGTTATATATTAGTGAAAAACAGATTCTTATAGACAAGTCACAGCAGGAGGGTTAACCTCTGATTCAGGGTGGATACAGACAATTTATCTATTGGCTAATAAAAAGAAACACCAAAGCTAAAAAATCATGCATAAAAACTTGCAAGTCGCGCATAAAAACTAATTAAAAACACGCAAAAAAACACAAAAAAAAACACTGAGGCCTCGTACAGATGAGGGAACATGTCCGATGAAAACGGTCCGCGGATCCATTTCATCGGACATGTCCGCTCGGAGATTTCGGTCTGATGGCTGTACACACCATAAAACCGAAATCCCCGCGGACAGAGAACGCGGTGACGTAGACGACACCGTCGTTCTATATCGCGTGAGTTCAATGCTTTCACGCATGCGTCGAATCAATTCGACGCATGCGCGGGATTTCGGTCCGCTGGTTAGATGTACTAACCAGCGGACATGTCCGACGGACAGCTCTCCAGCGGACAAGTTTCTTAGCATGCTAAGAAACTTTAGTCCGCTGGAAATCTGTCCGCTAGCCTATACACACAATCGGATCTGTCCTCTGAAACTGGTTCGCGGACCAGTTTCAGCGGACATGTCCGGTTGTGTGTACGAGGTCTGAGAGATGCTACTCTCAGGTGCGAATGCAGTCTTGTGCCGCGTACACACAATCGGAATTTCCGATGAAAAGAGTCCGATGGACTTTTTTCATCGGAAATTCTGATCGTGTGTGGGCCCCATAGGAGATTCCTATCGTCTGTGTGCAACACCGACGGAGAAAAAACCCATGCATGCTCAGAATCAATTCGACGCATGCTCAGAAGCATTGAACTTAATTTTTCTCGGCTCATCGTACTGTTTTACGTCACTGCGTTTTGGACGGTCGGAATTTAGTCTGACAGTGTGTAGGCAAGACTGATAAAAGTCAGCTTCCTTGGAATTCCGACGAAAAAATCCATCGGATTTTATTCCATCAGAAATCCAATCGTGTGTACACGGCTTTACAGTTATATTCCACTTTCCCACTACTCTGGTCAGCGCCAACAGCCAAAAGGCAACGGAGGAAAATGTGGCAGAGGACTGAAAGCAAAGTTAGCACATGCTTCTATTGAGGGTGAAAGTAGACTCGTTGCTTTGCCCTGCAATTTTAAAGGAAAATTATGCGTTTGAACCATAGACTGTATAAGTTAATGCTATCAACTTATAAGAAAAAAATTATCATGAGATTTTTCTATGCTTTAAATATTGGTTTACCTTGTTCACCCCTGTTGTTCTTGCTTATTCAAATACTTCAGCAATTGAAAAGCACTAATAGTAAAATAATTGACAACACATTTTTAATCTTGTTGCATGCTAATTAAAAATATGCTGTTTTGTTTAAAAGAAACAAAGCGCCTCTCTAAATTTTGGCAAAGAGCTAGAAGGACGAAGGGAACAATGACATTTTTTTCTGAATTGAAAAGGATATAGAAATGTTTTAAAAGTTCCTTTAAGCCCCGGGGAGTCATTATAGAGGGATAAAACCTAATCAAGTGCATTTTATTACAATTAATTTTTTAAAAAGCTTTAATTTCCTTTTGTGATAATTACCACAAAGAATGTAATCATTTTAATCTATTACTGTCTGCTCATGTTGTCAGGCACGTTAAAGGCAACCTTGGAACAAAAGAAATGAATATTGCCTCTCTTATTCTCTTGTGTTTTTTGGGGGGGAATATTCAGTGAAAGAATTGAAAACGACATTGTACTTTACAAAGCTTTTTGCTAACATTATGGTGAATGTAAACCTTACTCACCACGGCATAAGGCAGCGGGGTCAGAGGCAGAGATGTGAACCAAAAGCCACAGCAACAGAGATTTCAATTAAACCCCTTTTAGATGTCATGTTAAAGATCTGGCTGCTCCATTCATCCCTTGAAGTGGTAATTTATAATGCAACTGGGTATAATCTCACTTTTGCTGGTATGAAAGAGGTATTAGAAATAATAGTCCAAATGGAAGAATAGTCTGCTTTCTACAGGGCCCTGGTGTGTTTGCTTCCACTTTCATAGGGAATTTAAAGCAGAACTACAAAAATGCACGTATGAGTTTTTTTTTTTTTTTAAACAGTAAAACTGAATACAAAGATGAGACACATAAATTGATAGCTAGTTTACCTGCCAAATGATTTTGTTGATCCAGCTGTAAGATTTTCACAGCTCCGCCATACCACAGAGCACTGTTTGCTAGGGCAGGAGATCCGATTTGCTGAAACTCAGTAACAAGTTTAGTAACAAGATGGGTAAAGTAGTTATTCCTGCACTACAGTGGAAACTGTGGGCCAGATTCAGATAGGAGATTGGGTGTCGTATCTCTAAGGCCTGCCGGTCGTATCTATGCGACTGATTCAGAGAATCAGTTACGCATAGATATCCCTAAGATCCGACAGGTGTAACTGTGTTACACCGTCGGATCTTAGGCTGCAATTCCAGGCCGGTCGCTAGGTGGCGCTTCCGTATCTTTTACGCATTGAATATGCAAATGAGGAGTTACGCCGATTCAGAAACGAACAACCGCCCGGCGCATTTTTTTTACGTAGTTTGTGTTCAGCTTTTTCCGGCGGAAAGTTACCCCTGCTATATGAGGGGTATGTGCGGCGTATCCTATGTTAAGTATGGCCGTCGTTCCCGCGCCGAGTTTTGAAATTTTTACTTCGTTTGCGTAAGTCGTTCGCGAATACAGCCGGACGTAATTTACGTTAACGTCGAAACCAATGACGTCCTTGCGACGTCATTTGGAGCAATGCACGCTGGGATATTTTGCGGACTGCGCATGCGCAGTTCGTTCGGCGTGGGGACGCGCCTGATTTAAATATTACACGCCCCCTCCATGCCGAATTTGAATTTGGCCAGGGGATTTACGCTACGCCGCCGCAACTTTACAGGCAAGTGCTTTCTGAATAAAGCACTTGCCTCAAAAACTTGCGGCCGCGTAACGTAAATCAGATAGTTTACGCAGATCTAAAGATCCGCTAACCTATCTGAATCCGGCCCTATGTGTGCAGAGGGTAAAGGTGTACCAACTACCGTATGGGCCAACCATTACCAACAGTGAGACATGGAAAAAATCAAGAGATGGTGTTGCGCTCCAATAGCATAGACTGGTGTAATTGGTAAAAATGTATAAATAACCAAAATAGTATACTTGATAAATGAATGTGCAAAAATGCAAATAGACTGACTGAAAGATAAAAATCGCTATGAATGCTAAGATAAGGTGCATCCAAAGATGTACTGAATGAATGTGCAAACAGTGCAGATAAGGTGACTCAGGTGCATAAATAAAATCACAACGTAGAGATAATAGTATATGCAGTCGCAGAGGAAATCACAGGATGGTGTTAAGCTCCAATCAAAATAAATGACTGGACATAACTGATATACAACAATAATGGATGAATAAAACAGTGAACTGAATAAGAGTGCAAATACATACAAATAGGTGACTGTTTAATGTAAGTAAAATCACATCATATGAATGGTGGATGGAACCGATAACTGATAAGCTTATCTTTTTGTCACTGTGCTGGCTCGTCCTATCAGCCTGCTTCTTGTACAATAGCAAAACTGATTTGCTCTTTGTGCTGCCTCTTCCTCTCCCAGTCTGAGCTCTTTCTTACAGGTGCTGCAAGAGATTGATAGCAAGCCAAATTCAAGTACTAACCACTTCCGGACCGCTGCACGCCAATATACGTCGGCTGTTTGAAGAGGGATATGCTAGCTGCCATAACCCAGGTATCCTCCTCTTCAGCAGGTGGTCCGGTTTCCGATAATGGTGGTCTCTGTGGCGGATTCGCCGCAAGATCACTTTTATCGGCGATGGGAGAGGGCCCCCTCCCGCCACTCTCCAGTGCCCCCAGCCACTTACCGGAGGGCCTTTTTTGTGTAAATATGAGATCTGGGGTCTTCTTGACCCCAGATCTCATATTTAATTATGTTTATATAATTGTTTTTGCACCATAGAGATATTTGATGGTTTTTGTTGCAGCTGTACACTTATCATTCACATTACAAGCACATTTTTAAGAGGTCCTGCATGCTTTACATTCCTTGTAATAGGAATAAGTACAGTGTAAAAATAAAAAATAAAAGGTAAAATAAATAAGATTTTTTTGTTTAAACGCGCCCCGTCCCGCCGAGCTTGCGTGCAGAAGCGAATGCATACGTGAGTAGCGCCCGCATATGAAAGCGGTGTTTAAACCATACATGTGAGGTATCATCGTGATTGGTAGAGCGAGAGCAATAATTCTAGCCCTGGACCTCCTCTGTAACTCAAAACATGCACCCTGTAGAATTTTTTAAACGTCGCCTATGGAGATTTTTAAGGGTAAAAGTTTGTCGCCATTCCACAAGCGGTCACAATTTTGAAGCGTGACATGTTGGGTATCAATTTACTCGGTGTAACATTATCTTTCACATTTACATTGATTATCCTTTACATTATAAAAAACAATTGGGATAACTTTACTGTTGTCTTGTTTTTTTATTAAAAAAAGTGTATTTTTTCCCAAAAAAGTGTGCATGTAAGACCGCTGCGCAAATACTGTGTGACATAAAGTATTGCAATGAAACACATTTTATTCTCTAGGGTGTTAGAAAAAAAAAGGTAATGTTTGGGGGTTCTAAGTAATTTTCTAGCAGATAAAAACATGTAAACAACAAATCTCAGAAAGAGGTTAAAACCTCTTTAAAAAGAAGGTCCAACACTTTTCTCTGAACTTTATTAGACATGTGCAGGACAAATACATTTGTTTTGTTTCAATGCCTTATTTAAATAAATTCGTTTTGTTAAATTCTTATGGTCAAAAGAAAGAGCTGCGCTGTTGTAAGCTAAAATGTGACACTAGTTATAATGAAATGCTAGATAAATATCAATTAAAATTATGAAACACCAACTGAGTGAAAAAAAATTATATCTGTAAATAGGTCTGTGAGACCTCAATAGGATAACAAGAAGGGGTTAATTCCTAAATTAGGTGGAAACCTGAGAATTATCAAGTGAATAAATAGCAGTCGGTATGAACAAACCAAAAAAAAAAACCTTAGGCCCCGTACACACGACCAAACATGTCTGCTGAAACTGGTCCGCAGACCAGTTTCAGCGGATATGTTCGGTCGTCTGTACGTCCGACCGGACAATTTTCCGGCGGATCGGACAGGTTTCCAGCGGACAAATGTTTCTTAGCATGCTAAGAAACATATCCGCTGGAAGCCTGTCCGTCGGACATGTTGGGTCGTCTGTACAGACTCACCGGACATGTCCGCTCGGCCGAAAGCCCTCTCATGCATCGAAGTGATTCGACGCATGCGTGGAAGCATTGACCTTCCAGGGCCGTCATCGTCGCGGCGACGGCGCGGCCACATCACCGCGTATCGTGTCCGCACGGATTTTTGTTTGATGGTGTGTACAACCATCAGACAGAAATCTCCGGGCGGACATGTCCGATGAAAACGGTCCGGCGGACCGTTTTCATCGGACAGTCCGTCCGTGTGTACGAGGCCTTAGGAATACCATTAACAAAGCATCAAAGGTAAAAAATGTGAATATAATAAAAAACAATGCAGAGTGTCCACATAAACTTTAATATCCCCAGTGTTCAACAAATCCAATAGTCCAGGAAAAAGTGCTGACATGATAGTGCCTCCATCAAACAATAACACTGCCGCTTACCAGATGGACGTGATCTCTAATTATAGGAGATCAGTATGCGCATATTGTTGATATCCCAGCCTGAGGTCTCTATTGGTAGAAAAAATCCCTCAGTGTGGTTCAATATTGCATAGAAGATGTCTCAAACAACGTAGCAATCCAGGGTGCACCACATAAAAAAAGGAAGGGACTAGCATAGCGTAAAACCCTTAAAAATGTAATAAGTAACATAAAAATGCACACTTCCATCGAAGAAGTGAGATAAGGCATATAAAATACAATCGAGCCGGCCGGTTCTTAAACTTATTTTTGATTAATTAAATCTTATGTTCGATTAATTCGTTTTCGGAATTTGTTTTGTTTAGTTTCATATTTGAATTAGAATTAGAAAAATTCAACTGCATTAGAAAAAATTCATCTGCCTTCGAAAATCCAAAAAAATATTGAATCGTAAATTTTTATTTCGAATAGAATGAATTCAAATTCTGATTTGAATAGAAATGATTAATAGAACATAGAATAGAACATATTGGAATAGAAAATAAGAGAACACAATAGAATATAAAAGAATAGACTAGAAAAAACATAGAATAAAATAAAATAGAAAGAATATAATATATAACCATCTTCCGAAATTTGAATTTTCGAATAGAATTAATTTTAATTAGCATATAAAATATTAGAATCAAATAGAAAAGAATAGAAAATAAGAGAATAGTATAAAAAAAATAGAATAGAAAATATTAGAATAGAAAATAATAAAATAAAAAACAATAGATTAGAATAAAATAGAAAGAATATAATATATAACCATCTTCTGAAATTTGAATTTTCAAATAGAATGAATTTGACTTTGAATAGAAAAGATTAGAATAGAATAAAAAATAGTGAATAGAAGGGATTTCTACCACAAGGGCAGAAAAAAACACTGCGCTAACAAATAAAGAAAATCACACCACACGTGAATGTGAATAGCTGCCAGTACCAATTCCTCAAAGTACCAAAGTAAAACAAAACAATTAAAACAAAAAAGTACAGCGCTAAAAAATATATATTGGTTGTGAAAAGAGCTGCGCTGCAAAAATGTGAAACAATATCAACGTGACGTTCAAATATAAATAGGTGCTACATGCACAAAACACTGGTGTAATCTGAAAAAAAAACAATGAATAGTGCAAAGTCCATATGAGTGGAGAAATCGCAGAGAAAATCAAAAAGAAGGCAGAAAGTTCTCCAAATGGGTGAAAAGTATCCTGGCAGTATCCCGTGAATCTGTAAGACAGACGATAGTATCCTCCACCAGTATAACCTAGCTGCTTACCAGATGATTGAAATAATTAAGCATGTAGTCAAGTAAAACCACCGAAACAGTTTCCAGGATCTCCAGGGTACGTTTTTCACTATCATAGATCAGACCACTCAATCTCCATAGTGTAACCCAAAAGAGAGAAGGCTGACATAGTGTTTTACCATAAAAAAGGTTTTTAATATTAAAAAGTATTGCACTTACATTTAAGCAATAAAAATCGTGCATGTCGTGTGTTAGCCGGCCGGCTGTACTGTCCGCTCGTCCTTCCGGATAGACAGCGCAAATTGTGGTGACGTCAGCACGCCGCTATTCCCAACGCCGTTTCGTCCAATGACTTCTTCCAGGGGTACGATACCTCGTACCCCTGGAAGAAGTCATTGGACGAAACGGCGTTGGGAATAGCGGCGTGCTGACGTCACCACAATTTGCGCTGTCTATCCGGAAGGACGAGCGGACAGTACAGCCGGCCGGCAAAACACACGACACGCACGATTTTTATTGCTTAAATGTAAGTGCAATACTTTTTAATATTAAAAACCTTTTTTATGGTAAAACACTATGTCAGCCTTCTCTCTTTTGGGTTACACTATGGAGATTGAGTGGTCTGATCTATGATAGTGAAAAACGTACCCTGGAGATCCTGGAAACTGTTTCGGTGGTTTTACTTGACTACATGCTTAATTATTTCAATCATCTGGTAAGCAGCTAGGTTATACTGGTGGAGGATACTATCGTCTGTCTTACAGATTCACGGGATACTGCCAGGATACTTTTCACCCATTTGGAGAACTTTCTGCCTTCTTTTTGATTTTCTCTGCGATTTCTCCACTCATATGGACTTTGCACTATTCATTGTTTTTTTTTTCAGATTACACCAGTGTTTTGTGCATGTAGCACCTATTTATATTTGAACGTCACGTTGATATTGTTTCACATTTTTGCAGCGCAGCTCTTTTCACAACCATCTGTATTTATGTCCATCTAACATATGAGTTGCAGCAGCTTGTTTTTTTGTTTTTTATTAGTTATTTTTATTTTGTTATTTTTTCATGTTTTTTATTCTTTCGTGGCTGGTCTCATACCATTTACGTTTGAATTGACCAGCGCAGTATTTATTCCTATACAAAAAATATATATTGACCACCAAAAATTATTGAAAAATAGGTGAATTAAAATGTGAAAAAAGAGAACTGTGATGTTCAAAGGAAGTCCAAAAAATATATTCCACTTCCACATAAATGAAAAAGGTTCATGGATAATAATGTCTAAATGAATTGAGAGAGAAATCCTCCACCGAAATGGACACCCGATAAATAAAGATGCAGTCTCCTTACCAGATGGAAAGACCGGTATTGCAGCGGTCTTTATGGGGCCCAGGGATGTTTAAAAGTCTTCCCAAAAAAGACTATCTCTGAAGCTGGAACAATTCAAACTGTATGCGTGTCACCAATGAATGTCACTTCAAGCTCCAGTTTCTGATTAGACTGGCAAAACTTCAGATCGACCCCTTATTTTGTTCCTGCCGTCTGTAATGAGAAGAAGAGAGAGGAGGGCTATATAAATATTCCTATTAATGTCATATCTCCAGGGCTTTCCTATGACATTAATAGGAATATTTTTATAGCCCTCCTCTAACCTCAATTTAGTTCAGTATAAGTCTCTTGAAATTCCCTGTAGAGGTCATCTCATGTCTGTGGGCACTTTCACCTAAAGTTATTTTTGTGTGTGTGCACATGCTTTTTTTATGTATACTTTTAACCTAATCAGTACATATTGACCCAAGTGACATTTCTGTAAGAAAGAAGAACCTTCACTGACCTCTCCTTTTATAACATCCAAGCTTTTCCCATAATGCACCAAGTAGTAATCCTAGGCTAAATTAAAACTAAGCTTATTCACTGCAAACAGTGGCAGAAAGGATATTGCAATATGCATGCAATCTATGCATTCAGGTGTACACAGGCAGATCAAATTTAGGAAATAACCTTCAGTGATTAGCCTGTAATTGTAGATTGTAGACGGTGGAAGAGAGTAAGCATACATTGGACAAAGCAAATGCTTTGCTAAAGCTTTTTTTGCCCTTGAGTCACGTATTTTGCCTTAGTGAAGAACAAGTGATACATTGCTAACATTTAGATCAATAAACAATTATTGTTCTGGGTGAGATACTGATGGGGGATTTGGAGACTTTTCTGCAAAAAGACATCATTTACTAATAGCTGTCAAAGCATCTTTAATGTTGAATTCTTGGTTTTAGTGGAACACTTGGAATTCTTTTATATCTGACTCACATTGTATCTTGATCTAAACGATCTAAAAAGAAAGTGAGGGGAGGAGGGGGGGATTATAAAGAATTTAGAATTGTGTCTTTTTTTTTCTAATAACTGCAAGTTTTAAGCTGCAAGTTTGGGAAAAGAGCAAACAGGTAGTCACTGTAACTTGGACAGTATTTAAAATACTTCATCAATCCCCAGCCCCATTTTTTATGTGGAGAGTTTGGAATAGTGAACATTTTTTTATTTTTTTTATTTTAGTGACCCATTAGGAAAAGGCTCCTTATTTATTGCCCCTGTAATGCCTATACAAGAAATGGGGATGGAAAAGGGACAGCAATAAAAATATTGGCAGAAGTACCAGCCCTTTTCTTTACTCTACACCTTGTTCCCATTGGAGAAATTTCCCGTACCTTTTGGTTCTTGCAGGAGGTAGGAGGAACTCTCTTTTTTTTAATTCAGTTTTTTTTTTTTATTAATTTTCCTTTCAATAATACAAATTACACATTTCACATTCATATTTTTCCAGATACAGTTATCATACACATATTACATCCTGCAGTAACCCCACTCTCTAGCTATAAAAATATTGCCAGAACTTCCAACCCTTCTTTACTCTATACACTTTCCCCATTGGAAAGAGTTCCCATTACTTTTCGTGCTTGCAGGAGGTAAAAGGAAATCTCTTCCAATAGAATTATAGGTTTGCAATAGGTTTTAAACCTTTGAAAAAGTGGTGGTAAAGTGTTCATTTTGACTTGTACCTACAGGTAAGCTTATAATAAAGCTTACCTGTAGGTACAGTTAATATCTCCTAAACTTGCACTGTTTAGGAGATATGCACACTGTATGCAGCTGGTGACATCACTGGTGCATGCCCTCCCATCGTAACCATGCCATCCCTTCAGAGCTCCGTGCCGCGGCCATGACTCCCACCTGCATGTGCTGGACGTCATTGTGGCTTGGCCAATCAGACAGCCGGAGCACCCGAACCTGGAAGGAAGACAGGGTGAAGAAGCCCTGTCAGCAGTGACAGCTCGATGCTGGAGGGCTTCAATCTAAGATAAGTATTTCATAATATGCTAGTATGCAATCCATACTCCAAATAAAAATAAAAGAAAGGTCTGGTGTCACACCAGTGACACACCTCCATCCCTAATAGTACAATAAAAACATAGGTATCGCCCTTTGGGACTTTATATGAGGTGTGTACAATTGGCCGATGAAATTGACAAATATAAATACAATAAAATATTTATTGCACAAATGATCACACATCAAATAGTAGCGTAAACAAAGACAAAGCCGATCCAATTATGCACATGCTTTAAAATTTCATTTGAAATACATCTGTATATATGACATATAGAACACCCAATGCCAATGTGCCGGTAGCCCCGCCCATCCCTAAGGGCTAGGAACTTGTCTAGACCTTTGACCATTTGTAAAGATGTGTTGTGTAGGAAGGGAGAGGGTGGAACAGTGAAAATGTGTGTTAAGATTCAGAAAGCTATAAGCACATACACTCATTGACTATCTGTGTTTAAATCTCAAGAGCTGACAATCAATTTACAAAAATTAGATTTGCTTTGAAAAAATGTATTGCCATCTGAAATACAAATTAAAAAAAATATGTAGTAGGATACCAAAACATGAGTATGTTCTTTACTTTTATGGTGTAAGATGCTTCATTTTCAGTTAACTACTTGCCGACCAGCTGCCGCAGTTATATGGCGGCAGGTCGGCTCCCCTGCGCGAGAGCCCGTAGCTCTACGTCGCCCCGCAAAGCGGCCACTAGGGGCGCGTGCGCACCGCCGGAGGCGCGCGCGCCCCCGCTCGTCCCTGAGCCCGACGCGCGTGCCCGGCAGTTTCGATCACCGCCGGGCACCCACGATTACTCTTTACAGAGCGGGGACCGGGAGCTGTGTGTGTAAACACACAGCTCCCAGTCCTGTCAGGGGAGAAATGCCTGACCGTCTGTTCATACAATGTCCACTACAGTTAGAACACACCCAAGGAACATACTTAACCCCTTCCCCGCCCCCTAGTGTTAACCCCTTCCCTGCCAGTGGCATTTTATGGTAATCCAATGCATTTTTATAGCACTGATCGCTATAAAAATGTCAATGGTCCCAAAAATGTGTCAAAAGTGTCCAAAGTGTCCGCCATAATGTCGCAGTACTGAAAAAAAATTGGGGGGGCGTGGCTTAGCGGCGCGAGTGAATGGCTTCTTGATCCCGCAGCTCCACAGAAAACCCGGCTACAGCGGCTATCTAACCACCCCAAACAGGGTCACGATCGTTCCTCCTCACTCCCGCAACACGCGAGGATCTTGACAGCGATGTCCAAGCGGAGGAAGGTGTTTAAACTTCCTCGGAAACTCACTGAGTACTATCCCCCCTCCCGCCTCCACAGCAGACAAGATGGCGCAGGCGGGACCCAGGATGACACAGCGCGGCTCTCCCTTCTACAGCCTGACCAGCCGTACCAGCTGCTCTCAGGGACGATCTCCCCCACAGGCAACAACGGTGAGTCCTCTCCCCCTAACTCAACCTCCACAGCCAGCCCTGAAAAAAAATTGGGAGCCACGTTGCACGGCCGCGCAATTGTCAGTTAAAGCGACGCAGTGCCGAATCGCAAAAAGTGCTCTGGTCTTTGACCAGCAATATGGTCCGGGGGTAAAGTGGTTAAAGAAAAACTCAAATTTCAGTGGGGAAATATAGCAAATACAAAAAAAAGGAAAAGCGCATATGGAAAATATTGTATTTTAATGGTATGAAAATACTTTTTTTATTTTTAATCTGCAGCCGCTGTGATTGTATGTCAAATTCAATACAATGGGGTATATTTACTAAAGGCAAATCCACTTTGCACTACAAGTGCACTTGGAAGTGCAGTCGCTGTAGATCTGAAGGGGGCATAAAAAAAAAAAAAAGCATTTTTGCTTGTACATGATAGGATGATAAAATCAGCAGAGCGTCCCCTCATTTCAGATCTTCCCATCTGATCTACAGCGACTGTATTTTCAAGTGCACTTGTAGTGCAAAATGGATTTGCCTTCAGTAAATCAACCCCAATATGTCAACCTGGAGGCATTCTGTACATCATTGGTGTACAGAACACCCCAAAAACTGTCATTTCCTGCTTGTGCGATTGGCTCAATGATTTTCTCAGAAGTCTACAGGAAGATACAAGTAAAATATTAGACACACTGTCAAGAAGAATTTCAGTTTTGGTGAGATGTTCCCCAAGGGTTAAAACATCTAAAGAAATGCCAACGCTGCAGCTTTTCTCATCAGAACCCTGAAAGTACACCAGGTAGTTATAATGAACTAAAGTATACATTAAAACATCTGCGCTCAGTGCAAATTATAATATTCAAAGTGTGAACAACTAAGTGTATTCTAAGTGCAAAATAATCAAAAACAGCAACAATAACGTGCACCTAAATACAATACCACAAAAAAATCTATAAACAAAATGGGGCTTATTTACGAAAGGCAAATCCACTTTGCACTACAAGTGCAAACTACAGTACAAGTGCAAAGTGCACTTGAAATTGCACTGAAAGTGCACTTGGAAGTGCAGTTGCTGTAGATCCGAGGGGGGCATGCAAGGAAGATAAAAAAACAGAATTTTAGCTTGCACATGATTGGATGAGAAAATCAGCAGAGCTTCCCCTTATTTCAGATCTACCCCTCAGATTTACAGCGACTGCACTTCCAAGTGCACTTTCAGTGCAATTTCAAGTGCACTTTGCACTTGTAGGGCCAGATTCATAAAGATTTGCCCTGGCGCAGCGTATCAGAGATACGCTACGCCGCCGTATCTTACCTGGCGGAATTTCGAATCCAGGAAGATTTCGCGCCGTAAGTTACGGCGGCATAGTGTATTTCTCGGCGCGTATTTCAAATTGGGCGGGTAGGGGGCGTAATTCATTTAAATGAAGCGCGTCCCCGCATCGATTGAAATGCGTATGCTCCGTTTCGAAATTTCCCGCCGTGCTTTGCGCATAATGACGTCGCACCAACGTCATTTTTTGAACGTAGACGTGAGTTACGTCCTTTCCTATTCACGGACGACTTACGCCCAAAAAAAAATGCAAAATTTGACGCGGGAACGACGGCCATACTTTAACATGGCAAGTCTATCTATACGCCACAAAATAACAGCTGTAACTATACGCCGGGAAAAGCCGACTAGCAACGGCGTAAGAGAATGCGACGGCCACGCGTACCTTCGTGGATTGCCGTAAAAAGCTAATTAGCATACCCGAAGCGGAAAATTACGCAAACTCCACCCAGCGGGCACCGAAGTATTGCACCTACGATCCGAAGGCGTACGAAGCCGTACGCCTGTCGGATCGAAGCCAGAAGCCGTCGTATCTTGGTTTGAGGATTCAAACTAAAGATACGACGTGGAAAATTTGAAAGTACGCCGGTGTATCAGTAGATACGCCGGCGTACTCTCACTGTGAATCTGGCTCGTAGTTTGCACTTGTAGTGCAAAGTAGATTTGCCGTTCGTAAATAATCCCCAATATGTTGCTGTCTCTTTAGAGTGTTACTATAAAAAGTTAGAGTATAAACAAATTACTCTAAATATAATAATACAAAAAGTGATAATGAAGGGATAGTGATAGTGTCAAACTGCAGTGTATAAATATAAAAGAAACTCACAACAAGAAGTGTCCATTAAAAGGTAAGTTCTGAAGGTAAGTGCAATATATCAAAACTGTGTTAGTCTTTAATATCAAGTGTTCCACCACCAAAAGTGCACAGTAGCTGCTTACCAGAAACGTAGACATCGAATGATGGGAGGCCTTAGAGAGCTTAGTTACACTCAGGTACTTTGCTTTAAAATTTAAAGACTGACCAAATTTATTCAGGGGAACTGTTGTTTTTGGTGCTGTGGAGCATCCGACACCTTAATACATATATGGTGGGATTGTCCTATTTCCTCTGCATGACACCCCCTGGCTTGGTTGAAGAGGAGGGAGGAAGAGGTATAGGACGTACTCAGTGTTTCTTCTTGCATCATATGCCTGCATCGTGTAAACTTTCAGAACTTCACTTCTTCATCAGTTTCTCTGCTAAAAAATTTAAATTATCTCTGAAAAAACAAAAAACAAAAACTATTGTCCATAAAGTTAGGTTTCGGCCAAAGTGTAGAAAGCAGCAAACACAGGAAGAAGATCACACTACTGGCTGCCAATAAACCAGACCCTCCTATTCAGAAACTTGACATGGCAAAACAAACAGCTATTTCTTCAGAACAGAAAAAGGTAGGAATCTGCTAAAAGTTAAAACCCTTGCAATTGGGATCACAAAGAAGGGATTACACTTTAACTCATTTATAAAGCCAAGAACATACAGTAGCATTTCCTTGTAAAGGGTGATAATGCTACCTATTCCTATGGAGCTCCAGTGTTTTCCCCATGCATACTAGCAGCAAGAGCTAACACATCTACATGATCCTCCCTCTGCTAACAGGTGGACACCTCCCTTCTGACTGCTCTAAATGACATTGACTCCTTGCATTAGTCACATTAGTCCTCCAATAAAGCCTAGGTAGACCAGGTCATGCTTTTACTATTTGAATAAATCATAATGCAAGATACAATTCCCCTTTAATTTTACTTACTTTCAAATGTATCCCAAGCACAGTAAAGAATTGCATTATGAATTTCCAAGTGGACTATAAATAGAAGAAGATTCTGTTCTGCCCCGGGACTACAAGCAAAAAAGCAATGCCAACCAGCTTTTTCATCTGAAACCGTTTTTGCTTCACTAAATACAACAGACATACAAAGTAGGAAACCAAGTATGAAATCTTTAGGATTTTAACAATAGGATTTTTAAAATTAGAGACGTTGGTGTCAGAATGTCAGACACACTAGATAAAGCTGAAAGCTGTACAAAGGAGGCATGGAGCAGAGCGCGATTTAGAACCCGCTTGTGCTAAGATGTGCTGCTATTTTTATTTTCTCTCCCTGACTTTACGCAGTACAATTCTGAAGCACAACAGCATGTTACAGCAATTATATGTAAATAAAATTAAAACCCGTGCCAGCTTATACACCAGAAAAATGTATATAGATATAGATATATTTTTATCACCTCTGCTTGCCAACATCTCTTTCAAACACATAATTTTAGGCTTTTTATCAAGGTTACAGCAAGCTGTAATACTGTTCAGATAAACAGAAACACAAATTATGCAAATAAAATCAAGTTATCAAAAAATATAAATTTGTTCTCAATCTAGCTTGCCGAATGCTTTAAAATCAGAAATATTCTTATGTTGTCTTTTCTGTGCTGTATGTTTAAGATCTACCCAAAGATTTTCAATCGTGTATTATAATTATATGATTGGCATACATTTTTCCTGTTTAAGTTTGTTTTCTGTGAAAATCAACAAACCATAAAATGTTTCCAAGAGCGCCCAATGTTAAGTAATTCAAGGTGAAAATAATCTAACAAAATGTAGTTTGTGCATATATTTTGTTCATTTTATAAAGCCATTTTAGCTTTTTTGTTAACAATTTTCTGGAGAATTTATGCTAGCTTTTACATGATATAATCCATTGTTTCAAGAAAAGAAAGATAGAAATACAACGTCCGTCAAGGTCAAAACCAGATTTTAATTATTTTGTTCCCCTGAACCCCCTGTCTTCTACTGTCTACCCTGGCAAGACTAGGGAATACAGAGTTAAAAGAGATAGAGAGGGAATGAGCCACTTTCTATCAAGACACATTAGAAAGAACCTCTAGTTAAGCAAGGTTATCTGACCAGGTGAACTATGCATGACACTACAACAATGGAAACCTGGCTAGATGGCATTGGAAGAGGCTGAAACCTCTTAATATATATATGACAATTAGTTAAAGAGATTTTGTGTAACAATTCTCATTAGTAAGAAATGTGGGAACCCAGAGTTGGCTTTCTATATCTGTAGCAGCTTCCTGTATACTCTGTTTATCGTAAATACTGAATGTATGAATAAATGTGTAATCGCTGTACTGAAACAGTAATAGTGGTGACAACAACCAATATTAAGTGAATATATATGTGGGTGAAGTCCACAAACAAAACCAAACCTGACAATATTGAGTCCATCAATATAACTTGTGGATGAATGATGAAAAAGATAAACGTATGACCACGTAGATTCTCATAGGTAAGCAGTCATTCCTTCCAACTAAATATAGATGTGAATGCGCTTACCGGAACAAGTGGATCTACCTGTCAGCAACAGCAGATCATGTAGACATAAGAAATCTTGGGGCAAATCAGCTCAGCTTCACTGGAAAGTGGGAACCATGGACTGGATATATGAAAACCAAGGATCTTCAATGAAGGACCATAGATGAATGATATCCTGGAACGGTGAACCGGATCTCCCAAGATGTCCACCCCAAATCCAACGGATGGAGGAGATGGTGACGTGGCTCCTTGAGGGCATAAGGCACAACGGAACTAAAAAGCCGTGAGCCAAGTGGAGCAGGTATATAGGATTTGTCCTGGTGTCTGGAATTCAAGTCAGGTAGGGAAAGGATGCAATATTTTGAGGAAGGACATCAAAATGCCATTTTCATCAGCGTGAATCTTTATTGAAAGCAGCAGGTATAGCAGACAACAAGATGTGGCAGATGAATGGAAAGACGGTATTTGCAGGTCAAAACATGGCAATGTGTTCTCGGATGCCTAGACAGAAGTGGCCATCTTCTTCCCCACACGTCTCATTAAGTACTATTAAATGTGGGTAGCTAGGTGCTATGGGGCCAATGCATAAAACCCATCCCTGCATAAAGAAGTCCCATTTTTATCATAACATGATGTAAAAGGTTCACAGTAATACTAATCCCACAAATGTTTTAACGTTTCTCACCTCTGTCTCTGTTCTAATTTAACACAGCGTGGACCCTCCACATGCAGTACCCAGGTTTTTTTTTTTTATCTGGAATTTTAGATTTCACCTTCTGGGCCACCTATTGGTGAAATGTGTTATTTTGATTATAAAATACAATAGTGGCACTATAGAAACGATTTTTCTTTCATGTACCAATTCTACCGAGCAGTGTAAACAAGAGAAGGATGGGTATTCTGATGGTGTCCACAAAAGGACTACAAAAATACTTTGATTTACAATAGGGAGGGGCACTAGGGTATATATACATATTTTTAGGAAATATCCTTTAACAGGCATACATAGTTTTGTATTAATGTACTTACAAATAAAAACAAATATATATATATATATATATATATATATATATATATATATATATATATATATATATATATATATATATTTATTTATTTTTTACCATTTGTACATATATTATAATGAATTTATAAATGTTTCTATATTAAGTTATTCACATTGTCAACAAGTAGTGTCTGTAATTTTGCAGTGACTGACTTGGTTGTTACCTAAGTTATTTCAATACACCTCACTTGTGTACATTTTTTTATTTATTATTATCATAACTTATCTTTCCATTATATTATGCAAACACTGTATTTTTCTAGTATTGTCAAACTGAGCAATCAAAGAACGCTGATTGCTCAGTTCTCAGGTCTTCTTTAAGCACAGTTCTTAGGTTCTCCCTGTGCTCTGCCCTCCAGCGCTCATTGGAGCTCTGGGCTAGGGAGGAGGCGGGAGCTGCTGGCTCAGGCTCTCAGCCTGAAAGGTTGACCCTGCTGCTGGTCAGGTATCTGGGAATATTGTTGGGATCTCTACAGAGCCTGCACAGTCCAGCAACATTGAAGTTAGAGGGTTGAGACAAAACATTTACCACTGACAGGGTTGCTTACCATGGTCAGATTTTACTGATTTATGTAAAACCTTTATCCCATAGGTATAGGAAAAAACTGTTGCTGTAATAGGTTAAAAACTGTGCTAATGTGGTAACACGTAAATCAAAGAAAGCAGCAGCTTTTTGTGAGCTACACAACAATAGATAAAAAATATGAGAAGCCGCAGTAGGAATAGTTTCAATTATGATAAGTGAAACCTTAAATGAATATCATCAGAATTTATATCCACGTTCGGAGTGGTAAGATAAATCCCTTTCTTAATGGCACCACTATGATTTACATAAAAAAAAAGTGTGCACCGTCACCTTAAGAAAGACCTGCTTACCAGATAGCAAGCAAAAAAGGCATATGGCTTTAGCCCAGCTAAGGCCTTTACCTGCACAGATGACCTTAGGAACTAATTTCACAGGATAGATGAATGTATCAGCTTTCACCCTCTGGCAACGATTTACTTTAAATCCGCATATAGAACAGAGCCAGCCGACTTACAACAAACGCCTGTCCTCCTGGTACGATAGTGTGGTGATGTCAACACATACCCTCCTCCAGATGCTTTTCATCATACGTGACGCTGTCAATGGGGAACAGGCAGCATATTGACTCACCAACCTATAACGGAGCCAGACCTCATTCTGCGTATCAAGTGTTTGCCCGCAAACGCCATATTGAATATGGGCAGTGCTTCCATAAACCAGGAAATATGGCCCAATGCAAAATTAGAAAGAGACCTTAAAATAATAGAAATATATATATATATATATATATATATATATATATATATATATATATATATATATATATATATATATATATATATATATATATATATATATATATATATAATAGTAAAATAGAACAGACCTGGAAATAAAATAAGAATACTAAAAACAAATTAAACCACCAAAAGAGAACATAGCCCAATGAGGGGCATAAGTCCACCTCATTAACCCCTTCACAGACCATGGTAGGTGGATATGTACCTTATAGTAATATGAATACACTTTTTTTAAATACCCAATGTAGATCAATTATTACATTTATGTGAATTATATAAGTAATATAACATAAAACCCTGCTAGCATGATTAAATATTTAATATGAAGACCAAACATTGGATTTAAATCTGAATAATTCTATAGAATTGAATATAATTACATATTCAAGTATTAATTAAATATGTAATAAGTGAATGAAAATAATAATAAATCCAGTAAACCCATAAAAATAAAAAATAAATAATAATAGACCAAAAATGTATTATTATAAATTAAAATCAATTAAATCAACAAAATTTATATCCTAGATAATCAGGCCTTCACACGTGACTCAGAACAAATTTACACTGTAGACATTATGAATTGTCAGTGAAAGTGTGCACGTCAACATCTATGTTCAACCCATAAGGGGCATAAGTCTTAAAGGGGTTGTTAAGGTCATTTTTTTCCCCCTAAATAGCTACATTTTTTACCTTTACAACCCCTTTAAGCTTTTGAATCCTGGATATTTATATTTAGATATTTCCCTCACTAGTGAGTCCCCTCACAGTGGGAACTCAATTTATCAATGCCCAAAAAAATGGTCTTGGGGGAGTCTTTATTATGTACAAGCAAATAGTGTGTGGACACTGAGTGATTTTTAAATCCAGTTTTGATATTGGTGATATGCTCGTTAAGACGAACCTGTATATACTGGAGGCCACAAGAGCACTGAAATAAGTAGACCGTGGAGCAAGTAATAAACGGTTTAATTGCATATTGTATCCGTGTACTAATGGAAATAAAGCTGGTGATTCTTCTATGAGTACAACTGCTCAGAGAACACACTCTACACTTCTTACACTGATAATTGATGGAAAAAAAGTTTTTTATTTGTGGGCGGATTCAGAATATTAGGGGCCACTCTATTCATTATTGAAGGAGCCCCTTTAAAAATCACCTGTGGTCTGCCTTCAAAATGATATCGTTATTCACGATATGCCAATGCCTAGAGAATATCTGCTTAATGCTCCTATGTTGTAAACAATAGGTGGTCACAAAGGGAGTCATTGTAAAGAAAGATCTATCTGTGCATGATTGTCTATCACAAAGTAGGTCATCCCTATTCATGGCTTTTACAGATTCCAAAGTATTAGTTAAACACTCACTAGTATAGCCCTTCTACAAGTTAGGGTCTCAGCTTGTGCAATAAATTTGCCCTGATCAGGACAGTTCCTTTTGAGCCTCATATATTGGCTCTTTGGAACCAACTTAAGCCAGAGACCATAGTGGCAACTATCGACAGAAATATAATAATTCCTGTCGGTAGACTTAAAGTAGACATAGCCACTCTATCCAATTTAACAGTCATCTTCAGATCTAAAAAAATTGATCTCTGCCCCCAGCTTGGTCAACAAAAAGTGTCCATTCATCTTCAATCACGCTGTCTGAAAAATAGAAAAAAAAAACTCTGCCTCCCGGCGACTGTTGTCTTTTGGCTGTGACAGCTGTTATATAGGCAAGGGCGGGACCACCTGCTGATGTAACCGGATTCTTGTGTAGCAAGAATACATTTTTATGGACAATATCGGAAAAGTATTCATGATAGATGCATGTCAAAGCAAAGTCTAATACAAGCATTATGCATAGCCCAACAAGTTACTAAATCATTAACTATCCATGTTAATCGTGCACTCTTTAAAACAAAGAAAAAGACAGTAGTTTGAAATGTTATATTTTTTATATTTTCATAGAGTGAGAGCCATGTATTTACAGATAACTTATAAAAAAAATTTAAGAATTTTAAATTGATCGAAGTATGACTTTCAAAGGAATGCCTGAGAAATGAAAATGTGAAATATTTGCAAATTTTCTTGATTAGCATGGACAAATTAAATGAGGTAGGGTGTATTCAAATGTTAATTTTTCTTTAAACTCAGTGACACAACAAATACTGTAATTATCTCTGAATTCCCTGGTGTATATTGTAGCATTACTAATACTTTATTCCCTGTTTACTCTTCATTAAAAGAAAAAAAAGATATATACTGTGTAATATATTTTGTCTCTTCACTGGTGTTAACAATATGTTAATTTGATATAAAAAAAATTGATATATATATATATATATATATATATATATATATATATATATATATATATATATACACACACACCAGGATATTTTGTATAGCTTCCTAAAACTTTTAGAGCCAGATATAAATACATTACTGTTTATAAACATATTTTTATTAATAGCCTTCTAATGTTTACCACAACCAGAGGTTTATAACCATTAAATATATTAAAATAAACGTTTATTTAAAAACAAAGGCTGAGTGTATTACCCTGTACAATTTCCTTGTATAAATCATTACATGTGTGCTAATCCACAGATTTTAGTATTTTAAATGTTTCTCAGAAAGCATGTCTGTTGGGGGAGATAAAAAAAAAAAAAGCTTTACTTTAGTATTATCCAAGAATTAAAATCTACTATCTCCATATTGAGTAGCTTCGTGGATGCTGAGGAAGCAACATGTATCCTATAAAAGGGAGCCAGTAATTTATAATAGATGTCATAAATGCTTAAAATGTCATGCTTTGACCAGCAAAGCACAAAATATTCCTGATTCTTTAGATGCTTATATAAGATAATAGTACACAATGGATCCTACTTGCGATTTCAATTACAGTAATACTGGACCCTGAAAAAGACTAATCCAAACTCCCCATCATAACAAATAGTTGAAAGATTTTAAGAAGTGCAATTATTGTGTGGAATGCCATGTTCGTTTTACCTATTTCGATCCTTATCACAGCCCATCTCATGAGGACATTTCAAATCCCCTGGTATAACATGCTTTATGCCTATGTGCAAGTTCATCATTTTGTATTGAGCTTTTTAGGCGGACCAATTGAGGTATATTAAAGTGAAGCAGCGTAAATTCATTAAATTACATGTAAAGCATTTTGTTGAGTAAGCATTATTTCAATAAAAAAACTATACAATGTATCCTTTACTTGATGCAACTGGTTCTGTTCTCAAGTTAAGTGCAAGTGCTAATCTATTTGGCCAATGGAAAATCTGGGTTAGTAGATAGAACTTCCACAATTATATTAAAAGAGTGGACAGTTTGATATGGCCACATGTTACTCTTCAACATTTAAAATTCCAAATACACTCTTCATGTACTGTGGTTGAACTCCAGATTTAGACCATCTACATTTTAAAATGGAAATTCATCTAAACAATAAGGAAAAAGGCCTGGACTTACTCTTTTGATAATTTTCGTTACTGTGATTTAAAAAATATTAAATTCATTTAATTTTTGAAAGTAGAATTTTGTACCTCACATGGCAAAAAAAATTACTTTTGAAAGTAGAATTTTGTATCTACCTTGGAATTGTTCAAGCAGTTTGGGCAGGTTTGGGGGTGAGAATACTGCCTTTCAAATGGCATGTGGTGCACACAAATAGATATTATCAGAAAAGTTATAGTTTAAAAATGCACTCCAATGAAACAAACTATTGTGTTCAAACTGACCTACGTACACCTTGGCTCTGATTTTCATATTGGCTTATCTCTTACTGAATGCAGTACATGCAAAGAGTTATGTATCTCAATATATAATTTTCACCACTTCCATGTGGTACATTTACTGCCAGCAGGTGGCGCAGCCAGGCTGGATCACATACTTGTACGTCATTCAGCCTGATCCGGGTTAGGGGCATACTGAGCACCCCCTTGTCTGCGCAACACACCACTCTAGTGACATTTACCAGTAACTGGGTAACTGGGATTTGTCATAGCTATCACATGAAAACAATGTAAACAAACTGTCATGAATGGATTTACATTCATGAACAGCTTGATTACGGTTGTGATTTGGGATTGGCTTAAAGCAAACACATGGTACCTGTCTACCTATAGCATGTGATTAGCTGTAGCCGAATCACAGATCACAATCATAAGAAAGCTGTTCATGTATGTCTACCCATTTATGACAGCTAAGACTATTGATTATACAGTGATCATCACTATATAAACAATGGCAGTTAAAAAAAAAAAGAATCCCTGATCACCTCCCAGAGTAGTACAGTGGTAGTGCACTTTGGTGACACTGAACTACTCTGATGACAAGATGTACAAAAAAATTTAAAAAAAGAAAAGAAAGTTTAAAAATGTACGGTAATTACATTTTTTAAATTATTATTATTATTATTTTTTTACATATTGTCACCAGTCAGTATCCCTGATTACCGCCACACCAGTCATATGATGACACTGTACTACTCTGTAATTTCCTAATTGTAATTTCAAAATTGTGAGACAAAATGACAAAAAACTCACCATGCCTCTTAATAAATATCTCGGACTATCTACTTTCGAAAACGGGGTCATTTGGGGGGCATTTGTACTGTCCTTGCATTTTAAGGGCCTCAAGAAATTAGTTAATTTATAGAAAAATAAAGATTGCAAAAGGGCGCCAACATCCCATATGATATACTAGAAAGAAAGAAAAGGAGAAAGATGGACTTTTAAAGCCAACATACAACTCTTTGATAAAATCAATATATTTGTTATTACTTAAAAATAAGTAAAAAACATCAAAGAACAAAAAACAGTAAAAACAATCCTCCCTAAAGCACCCTTCCGCAGTAACAACATACACCTAACACATCAATAAGGTAAATAGTTAGCCATATATTAAACACACAATTGGAGTGTCTTCCATGGGTAGACAATGTTTTGCTTTATCTCAACACGTTTCTCGGGGGTTCCCAACTTCTTCAGGAGGTAAGGCAAGCTAAAAGGTAGAACATAATATTTCACAGTACAATATCAAAAAACACTTGTATAAATAGAGCAGGGGAGAAAGGGAGAAAAATAAAATACATTTTATCAAAGAATTGTTGGTTGGCACCATACAAGTCCAAAAAATGAGAAAGGCTGTCAGTACATCAGGATTGATACATTTTCAAATATATGGACCATAGTTTGTAGACGCTATAACTTTCATGCAAACCACTTAATATACACTTAGTGAAAAAATTTGGTAATACTGCGCTATCAAGTAAGTAACCAGAAAACAAATATGCAAGCAGCTTAAAATGTGAGACACACACAAGTAGGATCAATGTAAAGTAAACAAGCCGCGCAAAAATCATGATAATTAAAACATCAAATCAACTAGCATACAAAATTAAGACGTAGTGCCATTGTTAGATTGAAAACACTTGAAGCGAATGGGTTACCCCATTCACAATATATTTAAATGAGTCCCAGTGAATAAACACAAAATTGAAAAATACAAAAAAAAATCAATGTCTTATTTTAAAAAAAACAGGACGCATCAGATGGTAGTTAGGTGACTGGAAGTATACTGCTCTTCTTCAAATGAATGGTGACATCAAACCAAGGGAACCACAGAATAGTGAAAAGATAGAAAGGAAATCCTCCACCTTCCAAACACACTGCCTCTTACCGAAAGGGAAGATCCCAACCAGAGATCTTCTGTTGTAGCAAGATATCCAATATCCAATGGATCTCCCACCGCTCACAGTTGATCAGAATTGATTAAAGCCAAGGTGAGTAAGGAAAAAAGCTGACATAGCGTAATCCAGTAAAATCATTTAATAATTTTAGATAAAAATTTGCATGTAAAAATATGTAGCCGGCCGGCTAACACAGCCCGTTCGCTACCCAGCGGCGTGCTGACATTATCACTACATACAGTGTCCCGGAGCGAACAGGCTGTGTTAGCCGGCTGGCTAATGACGTACACGACGGAAAATTGGACGCTGGCCCGACCTCCATACTTAACATTGGCTATGCCTCATATAGCAGGGGTAACGTTACGCCGAAAAAAGGAAACGATGTAAAAAAATACGCCGGCCGGACGTACGTTTTTGGATTCGCGTATCTAGCTAATTTGCATACTCGACACGGAAATCGACGGAAGCGACACCTAGCGGCCAGCGTAAATATACACCTTAGATCCGATGGCGTACTAAGACGTACGCCAGTCGGATCTAGCCCAGCTTTAGGCGTATCTTGTTTTGTGGATACAAAACAAAGATATGCCGGAGCAACCTAGCAGTTACGCGGCGTATCAATAGATACGCCAGCGTAACTGCTTTGTGGATCTGGCCCTATGGATTCATTGATATGCCTGTTTTCACTTCAATATTGTAAGTGTTTTTAACCCTTCCTTGTCATTAAAGTGTTTTATTACTGCACTTAGAAGTGCCTTCTTCTCTGCTTTGTTATACTCAGTGTGAAACCCTTAGGGGTTAATTCTGCACATTGTGCAAAAAGGCTGTTCTATCCTCTCCTTTTTCCACAGTCCCCAATCCTTCTCCTGTTAGTACATAGCCTTGGGGGCACTCTGCACATGCTCAGTTTGGTGTGTATTGCTAGAGAGTTTTTTTTTTGGGGAGCATGTGATCGGCGCACGACCAATCAGTACTGTCCAGACAGAAGGGTCAGGAGTCATGCAACCTCATAGGACAGTCAGAGGAGAATAAAAATTCCTCCTAAAAGCTTTAAGCAGTGCTTGGCCAGACACTGATATAAGTCACAAGACTGCTATATACTGCTGATGAGAAAAGATATTTAGCAGTTTATATTTACTAAAATAATTGCATTTCCATGCTTTGTGTACTGTGGGAGAAAAGTTATAGTGAATGGAGGTTCTGGGTTTAGTAACACACATCCCTACCAACCAAGGGGCAATGACTTGTGACATGAAGATTGTAATGAATATTGCGATAGCAATGCAATTTATAAAACAAAGGAAAATACAGTATATCTTAACAATGCTAGTTTCCTGGTTGCCATCATTATTAGATTAGGTGTTCTGAGTTCACTGGCTGCATGGGTGTTGCAAATCAGTGACTGGGTCTAAGAACATGCAAGCAATATGTATTTTTCTCAGCAATAGTAGCCAATATACTTTATTTTGTCTTCAAAGTATCATCAATTTATTACTCGATCTTACTTGATACCTGCAGTCAGGCCTCGTACACACGACTGTTTTCCTCGACAAAATCCATCAAGAAACTTGGTGGCAGAGCTTTTTTGCCGAGGAAAACGGTCGTGTGTATGTTTCTCGTTGAGAAAACTATCGTGGTTCTCGACGAGAAAAAAACAAGTTCTCTTTTTTCTCCTCGGGAGTCTCAATTTTCTTGTCGTGTTTCTCGTTGGGCTGGTTTACAACGAGAAACATGTTCGTGTGTATGCTTAGAAACCCGCGCATGCTCAGAATATGAGACGGGAGCGCATCTTCGGTAAAAGTATCGTTCGTAATGGAGATAGCACATTCCTCACGCTGTAACAGACTGAAAGGCGCGAATCGTCTCTTACCAAACTTTTACTTAACACGCAGTAACATGAGATTAGCAAAAACAGCCCCAAGGGTTGTGCCAGTGGAATAAAACGTCCCCTTTATAGTGCCGTCGTATGTCACCGCGTTTGAGAATGACGAGATTTTGTCTTGACAGTGTGTACGCAAAGAAAGCTTGACAAGATTCTCGACAAGCCTGACAAGGAACTCGTCGAGGAAAACGATGTTTATTTTACGACGAGTTTCTCGGTCGTGTGTACAAGGCCTAACTCTCTAAATAATATATTGGTATGATAGTATGAAAAATTGCAAGTTTGTGATGATTTTGTAAGTAGGGCTTTAAAGTGGTGTTCCGCTCACCGCCGCAAAAATTAAAAGCCAGAAGCTACACATACTGCAACTGCTGGCTTTAAATAATAGGTCACTTACCTGTCCTGAAGTCCAGCAATCTAGGCGCCGCAGCTGATGTTTCCATCAGCTGTTGGGTGCATGCCACCACCATTGCGGGTAAGGGAATATAGCCTTACAGCTTCATGCCGGGAACCCAACTGCGCATGAGCGGTGACATTGTGCATCGTGGTCCAGACTCCCGTAAGTGGAAACAGGATGCCTGTCAAAGGTGCCAAATGTGGCACCGGAGGTGACAAAGGGGAGGAGACAAATCAGAGTAAGTTCCACTATTGGGTGGAACTCCGCTTTAAGCTGTTTCAAATTTTAGATTTTACAACTGTGCAAGGAATTCGCATGCATGCAAGAAGCAAATAAGATACATGGGACTGCCACCATTTGTCTTCAGCGTGCTCCTTAAGCCATCCCTGTATTCAGGATTTAATTGTTTAGTATGACCTTCATTATAGAACCCTTTATTAGGCCTGGTAGTTTATAAACAAAATCTGGCTTTGCTGCTAATTGTTTCTACAACATTCTGACAAATGAACCATATAAACTATTGTTCCTCAAACTACAGCTCATAAACTACATACGTCCTGCTGCTTGCCTTTTTCCATGTCCGTTACTTGCCTTCTCATGGCATTTACTATGTATTGATCTTCAGCTCAACAGTCACTGCAGAGTTTCAGCCATGGTGCCATCCAGACACTAAAGAAGCAGTTGAGGACAAAAATCAAGGGCAAAGTAAGTGACCACTGAACACCAATACTGGGTGCTTTCCTAATCTCACTGTCAGCCAGACGGGGCACTAATACTCCTACTGACTCCAACAATGGGGCGTTATCTCTCTAAATAATACCAAAGATTGGGCACTATTCATCCCACTGGCTCCACATTTTGGCACTATTTCTCGTACTGATAACAAAGATGGGGCACTTTTTCTCCCACTGACTCCACATTGGGGCACTATCTTTCTTATTGATAACACAGATGGACTACTAATCTATCTCTTACCGACTTCTGACTTTGGGGCATTTTTTACTCCCATTATTTTACTGACCATTGGACACAGTCTGCCCTTCTCCCTACCAGTATGAGGACAGTGAACTGGTCCTTTGTTTAAAAAGTTTGAGGACCCCTAATATAAACCTTCATTTTACAATAAGTATTTCCCAAATGCTATCGCCTCTCTGATAAATATTTACACAGCCAATCAGTATTGGTTCCTTATTACAGGTCATAAAAAGCAGTATATATATATATATATATATATATATATATATATATATATATATATATATATATATATATATATTTTTTTTTTTTAAACTCAAAACAAAAACAAATAATTCAGGTGACTGTTAGTGTTGCTCACGAATATTCGCATTGCGAATATTCGACTCGAATATAGCATATTCGAGAAATCGCGCTATATTTCGAATTTCGCGGTGAATATTCGCAATTCCGAATATTCGCATTTTTTCAATTAGATTTTTAAAACAGATCACATCCTATCGACGTCTAAAAGCATTGCTGGTATGATTAGAGACCCTGGGCCGAGTAGCTAAGCTGAGGCGATCCTTTTATGTTGCCAAATTGAAAAAAATAAAATTGCGATTTTTCGCTATTGCGAATGCGAAAATGATTGCGAATTTTCGATAACTGTGGTAGGAGAACTCTGATTGTCTCTGATGCAAAAGGGGGGGGCTTTGTGTATGTGTATGTTATGAATATTTGTATATTTGATATTATTTTTTTTTGTAAGAAGGAAAAAATTGCGCATACCTTAAAAAAGGGGAGAATACAGCAGCAACTCAAAAATGTTATACAACATAAATTAATACAAGACAGAAAATGGAGTCGCTCTACAAGAATAAAAAATATGTCTAGTGACAAGACATGTGGGCAAATTATAAAATAAGCAAGCGCAAATAACTTGTGAAATACACAGTGAAACAAATATATAAAGAAATATAGTCCCAATAATAGAAAAATAATCTTTCATAAAAATGTCTTTGATATGTGAAGTGAAAAAAAGTCCAAAGCATGCAGCATGAACGTGTTCAATCTTCAAGGTGTTTGATTGACAAATGGCTGTGACAGATGGATAGAGTAAAGAATCACCACCAATGCAAAACACTTTTTATTTTGTATTGTAAAATATCAAGAATATTCTGAGCCAATCAGAGTGCTCCTTCCGCATTTGCCGAATATTCGCAATTATTTTGTATTGTAAAATATCAAGAATATTCTGAGCCAATCAGAGTGCTCCTTCCGCATTTGCCGAATATTCGCAATTATTTTGTATTGTAAAATATCAAGAATATTCTGAGCCAATCAGAGTGCTCCTTCTGCATTTGCCGAATATTCGCAATTATTTTGTATTGTAAAATATCAAGAATATTCTGAGCCAATCAGAGTGCTCCTTCTGCATTTGCCGAATATTCGCAATTATTTTGTATTGTAAAATATCAAGAATATTCTGAGCCAATCAGAGTGCTCCTTCCGCATTTGCCGAATATTCGCAATTATTTTGTATTGTAAAATATCACGAATATTCTGAGCCAATCAGAGTGCTCCTACAGCATTTCTCGAAATTGCGCAATAAATATCGCATTCGCATGTTGCGATATTTCGATAAAATATCACGAATATTCTGAGCCAATCAGAGCGCTCCTCCAGCATTTCTCGAAATTGCGCAATAAATATCGCATTCGCATGTTGCGATATTTCGATAAAATATCACGAATATTCTGAGCCAATCAGAGTGCTCCTACCGCAGTTATCAAAAAATCGCAATTATTTTCGCATTCGCAATAGCGAAAAATCGCAATCATTTAATTTCGATAAAATATCACGAATATTCGAATTTAGCGAATATATCTCGAATATTCGAATATATATTCGAGATATATCGCGAAATCGAATATGGCATATTCTGCTCAACACTAGTGACTGTGTACATAATGCACCTTGATCTTATTTATACCTTTGAATACTACTAAAAAGTTTACTTTATAGTGTAAGGTTGAGACAATTTTACTTAAAGAGAAAAAATAATAATTTGCAAATTCATCTTTTGCCAACCTCAAGGAACTAGTGAAACTCATATGACTGTTAAAACTTAAAAATGTTACTTGTCATTCTCTGCATTTCATCTATATGTCAGGGTGTCAGTGGAAATGCTGCCTAAGTGATATATTACAAGTGAACTCATTTTCTGCGGAAGCCTGCCATAATCAAAGTACTTTCTCGCTCCAGTTCTGACTGCCTTTGGAGTGTTTAAACTTCAGATTCCACCTAATTTTGAAGGATATTTTTTATCACCGAAAGAATAAAAAAAGGGTTATAAAATAGTTTCGTTTTAATTGGGTTTTCATTCTCTTTTCTTCTGGATGACTAGAATCATTCTCTAAAAAATGTTCTCTTTGTTGCAGGAGACAGATAAGTACGTTGACATTTCTGATCAAGATGTCTGACCTGTAAAGAAATTGTACCTTATGTTAATCCACATCAATCAGTGAGACTTGCTGCACGTTAGCTACGTGTACAAACACGGAATACTAATCATTCTCTTCCCAGATCCGCTCTTCCCAATCACCCTGTTGTGTCAAGCGGTAATTGTATGGTGCAAACAAACGGGGAACCCACATCACTTCATCTGATGAGATGGAATTACATCTTTGATCATAGATGTGCAGAGTAAACTTTAGATATTAACTTCTGATTTTTTATTTCTTTTTTGTTTATGCATCTGTGTTAAAGGAGTATGCTGATTTAATTGGAAAACATCTTATTGCTTCAAAAGGAGAAACTACTACGAGCAGTAAAACTATCCTATTAAACTGGAACTCTAAGCAAAAAAGCTCAGGGCCAAATCCAAAAAAGGGATACGACGGCGTAACTGCTGTTACTCCGTCGTATCCCTGTTCCTAACTACGTATAGAACTGATCCACAGAATCAGTTTTCCATAGTTAGGGAGAAGATCCGGCATGTGTAAGGGACTTACACTGCCGGATCTTAGGATGCAGTACCGCATCCGCCGCTGGGGGCATTTTGTGTCGAAATGCCGCCTCGGGTATGCAAATTAGCACTTACGGAGATCCACAAAGCTTTTCAGCTTAGTTTTTTCTCCGTAAGTATTAAGTTGCATACGCAAAATTAGGGCTGCTTTTACATGGTGTAAAGTTAGTACACCATGTAAAAGCAGACCTTTCTGTCCAGCGACGCGATTTTTTTTAAATTTTGCATTTTTTTTTCCCGCCGTATCTTTTTTTTTCCCGAAGCAACTTTATTGACCCGTCGCAATCCACAAAGCTTGACGTAATGTAATTTCGCACTATGCACGTCGGGAAAATGACGTCACAAGCATGTGCAGTGCGGCCGGCACGGGAGCGTGCCTATTTTAAATGGGAATCGCCCCCATTACAATAGGAACGCCTTGCACCAGCGGAATTTAAGTTACACAGCCCAAAATTTCTAGGTAAGTGTTATGTGGATCGGGCACTTAGGTAGAAATTTTAGGGCAGTGTAACTTAAATGGAAAAAAATAAGTTACGCCGGATCTTTGTGGATTTGGCCCCCAGTATTTAGCTAAATAGGACTCTGTAGTATGAATATGTACTGACAAGGATGGAGAGAAAAGAGAGGTGGCCTCATTAGTCTGCTACTGCTTAATTTTTGTCCAATCACAGGCTGGGGGCAGGCTGGTGACTGAGCTTCATTGATTAACTGTGACACAGTAAAACTAGGTCACTAAATTGGCTGTGGTATCTATAGTGATTGCAGTATATATATATATATATATATATATATATATATATATATATATATATATATATATATATACACTATACACATTAATGTTCTGTGATTGTATATTAAAGTGATATTAAAGCTTTGAATTTGTTTACATTTAAATAATAAACATGTCATACTTACCTTCTCTGTGTAGTGGTTTTGCACAGAGAAGCCCCAATCCTCCTATTCTCAGGTCCCCCTGTCAGCGCTCTTGGTCCCTACCTCCTGCTGAGTGCTCTCAGAGCAATCAGCTTGCTATGAAGGCATTAGATAAACAAACTTGTATCATCACAGGATGAAACTGTGGATACGCCCATAATAAAAGATGCAACGTCCTAATTTGGAATGGGAAAAAGGATTTGGACTTTATAGGCACAGGTACACATGTATTGCAAAAAAATTAAATACATAAACAAAATCATATTAAGCACATAGGCCTAGATTCACGTAGGGCGGCTTTACATTGTGCAGGCATAGCGTATCTTATTTACGCTACGCCGCCGCTACTTATAGAGGCAAGTGCTGTATTCACAAAGCACTTGCATCCTAAGTTACGGCGGCGTAGCGTAAATTGGCCGGCGTAAGCGCGCGTAATTCAAAGTAGGCAGGTCGTGGGCGTGTTGTATTTAAATTAAGCGTGACCCCATGTAGATGCATGGCTGAACGAACGGCGCATGCGCGCGCATGCTCAGTATCACGTCGTATTTATGCCCAAAGATACGCCGGCTCAATGCCTGTGACGTGAACGTAACCTACACACAGCCCCATTCACGTACGACTTACGTAAACGACGTAAAAAGATACGCTTGTTGCGACGTCCATACCTTGCATGGGCTGCGCCACCTAGAGACCTGCTTTATCTTTACGCCAGCGTATGTCTTATGTAAACGGCGTAACTAATTGCGACGAGCGTACGTACGTTCGTGAATCGGCATATCTTGCTCATTTACATATTCAACACGGAAATCAACGGAAGCGCCACCTAGCGGACAGCGTAAATATGCACCCCAAGATACGACGGCGTAGGAGACTTACGCCGCTCGTATCTTGGCCGAATCAATGCGTAACTGATTCTATGAATCAGGCTCATAGATACGACGGCGGCCATTTGGACTTACGACGGCGTATCTGGAGATACGCCGTCGTAAGTCTTTGAGAATCTGGGCCATAATGCCTAATAGGAATCAAAACATAATCAAAACCACTACAACCACCGTAACCTTGTTTTGATAATAGGTATGCGTCTATTGAAAGACAATAATGTGTCCAAAAAGGCATGGTGGAAGTGGATATGCCGTAAAGTTGCTTTGCTCTACATGTTGCACCCCTCAGTAGCTTAAGCCCCCATTCACACCTAGGCGTTTTGTCGCCTGTAGTGTGACGCCGCTGCCGCCAGAGGGATGATTTAACATTGCCCTCTATGGGGATGGTTCACATCTCCACGCCGAACGCCGAATGCCTGCCGCCTGCCGCCTGAAAAAAGGTCCCGGACCTTTTTTTCAGGCGGCTTTCGGCGTTCGGCATAGGAGATGGGAACCATCTCCATAGAGGGACAATCTAGGGGCACATCTAGGCGGACAATCGCGGCGTTTTGTCGCCGCAAATCGCGGTACAAAACGCTGCTATTTGTCGCCGCAATTCGCGGGACAAAACGCTGCAAATTTGTCTGCCTAGATGTGAATGGAGCCTTAGGCAAATGTTCTAGATAGACATAAAGATAAAGAACCATATAGTTAAGAGCATAATAATCAAAACAGCAGTTAACAATCACAAAAGGTTTAATAATTTTTAAAAACATTTACAAAGATGTCTCACATGGTCGTAGGGAACAAAACATACAGACACACAAGCGGCTGGCTAATGCAGGCACCAAACAGCTCCTGCAGAGCAATGCATGCCGTGAAGCTGCCATAACTATGGGGATGCACAAAAGCACAGAACACAATAGCACAGCGGGGGATCACTGTAATAAAATCGCATGCTGGGTTGAACAAAAAAAAAAGGGTGCACTAGACCAAATAGCTCAATATGCTGGAGTGTAAATGGTTCACTTTGTGATTCATTTCAGAAAATGCTGTTGATTAACCAAAAGTGTAAATACTTCAGTAAGTCAAGGGACTGTGCATTTAATTTGAATAAACAGTTATTTGCAGAATTAAAAATGAGGAACTTCCCCTGCAGATGATTGGATCATTGGAATGAATATAACTTTACTTAAGTAAGTGAAAACTGTACTCCTTTAAAAGAAAAGTATGGGAATTTTTTTTCCCCATACTCATACTTACCTAGGTGGATGCAGAATCAGACTGATGCTCCATCTGTCGCCCTGCGCCTCTGCACTGAGAATCGAGCCACTGAACACTGCCGATGGCTCGGTTCTCTCACCTTCCCGAGCGGAGAGCTGCTGCCTATGAGCATCTCTCCTGCTCTGATCTTTCATGCTCATAGGAGCCCTGAGCTGTGGAGGGGCGGGAATTAGCCGTCTCAGCCTCTTAGCGGCTCGCTGATAGGCTGAGGCTGCCATCAGTCCAGGCAGCTTGCGGTTCCAGACTTACTAAGTCGGGATGATGCACTGTCTTGACTGATTCCAGTGACGTCAGTGGAGAGCGGACTTCAGACCGATCTCCGCTGAAAACGGGTCACAGGAGTGCAAAACGAATTGCACTCCTGTGACCCATAGGAGAAGCTCAGCCTAAAAAGCTCAGGCTGGACTTCTCCTTTAAATCATCTTATGAGGATTGGTATAGTGTGGCTTTGGTGCTGCCAAGCTTACTCAATGTATGTGCCCAGATCAGGTCACTTGCCAGACTAGGAGGGTGTTCATGGTGACTGTAACTTGGCAAGCCCAGAAAATCTTCAACCAGTTGCAGATTTTTTTTACCTCTGGTTCAAGAAATAAATGAT
Organism: Rana temporaria; assembly: GCF_905171775.1. Taxonomy (NCBI): domain Eukaryota; kingdom Metazoa; phylum Chordata; class Amphibia; order Anura; family Ranidae; genus Rana; species Rana temporaria. Next base: position 480,605,968 of record NC_053490.1, read on the forward strand.
ACCAGCGCAGGGTATGTCAGTTAAAGCAGCTGTATATCAATCCCTAAGTATAGGGACAATTCAGAATCCTTTACCCTAAATATACAGCTCTGACCTTAAAGGTCAATAATTTAACAAGTAAACATGTGTTTTTCTTATAATAGTGCAAAATATATATAAGTGAATAGAATAAGTGCTTATTCCAAAAAAGTCCACAACAAAGTGTCCAAATAGGTCCTTCAATAAAGTGTCACAGTGCTGTGCATATAATAAAAAGTGCTATAAAACTTAATAAATAATCCTCAACACTTTGACAATAAAGTGTGCAAAACTTCTTAAAAAGTGCCACCGTGCTGTGCAAACAATTTGTCAACATTCGTCCAATCCGCCACTGAAGTGCTCCAGTGTGCAACCACCTTTTTCACACAGGAAAACTCGCCAGATTTTCATGATCACCCACTACAGGTAGGCATGATGTTATACCAGGGTTCCCAACAGTTACATAGAAAAGCAAAGGGGGCAACATAGTGTAAAACCATCAATATTTATTGTCTTAAAAACACAGAAAGTTCCTACTCATATTTAGTGCTGCTATGCCTCACACCAAGGGATATGAACAATGTGCATGTGTTAAAATACACTGCAGTACAATCTTCTCATTAACTTGTGTGGTATGGCTAATATGATATTACCACTCATGCCGACTCCTTCCTACTTTCTTCTGGGTGTACAGGTTTTACTTCCGGGTGCAGTATGCGTGATGGCGTCACATCTATTACCACCCTGGTATGTTTCATTACATGGATGTTCTCAAGAGGAAATTTAGGGACGCGCATGCGCAGTTCGTTCGGCGCGGGGGACGCGCTTCATTTAAATGAAACACACCCCCCTACTCGCCGATTTGAATTAGACGCCGTTACGCCGCCGTAACTTACGGCGAGATATACTACGCCGCCGTAACTTACGGCGCAAATTCTCTCAGGATTCAAACCAAAAAAGTAAGTTACGGCGGCGTAGCGTATCTCAGATACGCTGCACCGGAGCAGATCTTTGTGGATCTGCCCCCTTGTTTGCTTGTTAAGTTATTGACGTTTAAGGGCAGTGTTGTATATTTAGGGTGAAGGATACTGAATTACTGTAATTTCTTTCTTTTAATAAAAATACATCTACATATACAAATACATATATCTAAATCTGCGAATTAAATTTGTTTAATTTTGTTTAGTTTTCCTCCAAATTTTCAGAACGATTCAAATTTGAATCAGTCGAAAATTGACTGATTTGAATTCTGTGTGAAGAATAGCCAGTTGTGGAGGAGTGGTTCGGGAAGCCGGCCGCTGCGTCCTTAACAACCGATGACTCATCAGCTGTCAGCTTGGCTTCTCAGCTGAGAGCTGAAATGTAAACAAAAGAATGCCGGCAATAGAAAATTCAGAAAAAAAAGTGTGGGGTCCCCCCCAATTTATACAATGCAACTTCGGTCTGGTATGGATTTTAAGGCAAATTTAGGGGAAATCCATACCAGACCCTTATGTGAGAATGCCGCCCCGCAGACCAGGAAACAGGGAAAATGACAAGCAAGCATCCCTCTCCTGAACCATACCAGACCACATGCCCTCAACATGAGGCGGTGCTTTGTGGAGGGGGGCCTCTTCCCCACATCCCTGGGCTATGGTTATGGGGGTCTGCAGGCAGGGGGCTTATCTGAATATGGAAGCCCCCTTTAACAAGGGAGACCCCAGATACCGCCCCCCCCCATGTGAATGAGTACGGGGTACATAGTAACCTTTTCACCAAAAGAGTGTAAAAAGTGAATAAAGACAACATGAGTTTTTGACAATTTCTTAAAAAAATAAAATGTTCCCCCGATGTAGATTCATACCGCCGGACCCAAAAAATTCAAATAAAAAAACCTCCGGTCTCGAACACTTCCACCTGACTGCCTGCTCTTCCATCTGACATTTCTTAAATAGTGTCAGGAAAGGCATAGCCATCCATCAGGAATTGCACGCCAGACACGCGCATTCACTGCGCGTTAGCACATGCACGCCTGCATTTGCCTGCATTTGCACGCACACGTGCGCCTGTCACCAATATTGGCGCCAAAGGGGTTATTTAAAGTGAGTGCACCAAAAGCACTGGTCTACCCAGCCCTGCCGGTCTGCCTGTGGTATCACCAGCGACGAACATCCAGCCATACCAAAAACTGGACTGATCCTAGGCACTCCTGCGTCACCGTGCTTTTGTGGCTACTGTCTCAACCTCAGGGTCCCACAAGCTGGCACTGCAAGAGAGGCTCTTCTCTATACATCAGGCTCACGATCCATATACGTGACAAAAGGATAGGATGCGGAGTACAATGATCCAATGATGTCAGCGGGTGACTCCACCCCTTGTGACATCATCGACTCAGCATGCTTTCTGTACTGCTCCTTAAAGTGGTTGTAAACCCTTACAGACCACTTAGACCTACAGGTAAGCCTAGATTAAGGCTTACCTGTAGGTGCAAGAAATATCTCCTTAACCTACACGGTTAAGGAGATATTTTCCTAAAAACGGGCACCGATGTCTATGGCGCATGCGCGTGGTAGACAACAGCGCAGACGCACTGAGCGTGCCATTAGTGAAGGCGATCATGCCGTCACTGCCGGCTCCCGTGCGCATGCGCGGGAGTGACGTCATCGCTGCTCCGTCAGTCACATCGCCGGAGCAGCGATACCCAGAAGTTACTCTGGAAGAGATGGCGGCGTCGGAGGAGGCGAACGAGGACTACTGCGGGGGCTTCGATCTCAGGTAAGTACTACATAATGAGCTAGTATGCTAGGCATACTAGCTCATTATGCATTTGTCTTACAGGCTCTTTTTTTCCCTAGAGGAGGGTTTACTTCCTCTTTAACAACCAACTATTCTTCACACAGAATTATAATTGTTACGAAAATTTGTAATTCATTTGAAAATTATTAAACAAAAGAAATAAAAAAAAAAAAATGAAACAAAATTAGTAACATAACAAATTTATCTGAAACAAAAAATGTCTTTCTGTTCTGCACATGTACTGTATAAGGAATCTTTGAAACTTTTCATGTGTATATGACATAAGTAAACGGAATATCTTTTCACACGACTAGATAATTGAAGTGAATTTTTACAGAGTAAATCAGTCTCCTGTTTCTGCTGTCCTCACACCCTGGGGTAGTAAACCACTGAGCTGTGCGTGAAAACCATTTTTCTTACCTTCACCAACTTCCAATGAGGGCATTCAATGCAGTCCCTCAGGTTGGGAGCAGTTTGTTCTCCATCCAAGTTGGCTAATCGTGCTATAAATATTCGTTGCTATCTATCCCAATTATTTTGATGGATGTTATATGTGTTTCAGTTTGCGAAAATATACACAACACTGTAAACTGTGCATGAAAATTCAATGAAAAAAGGTAAATAAACTGAATTACATAAACAATTTATAAAGTAGATATAGTCCTATACAGAAAATAAAATAGTACCTACATTGATAACATGTAAATCTGTTCATATACCCACACCACTACATTTCTCAACACACATTAAAACCATTTCCTTGATCGGCACTTTGCCCTTTTTCATGAGTCTAAAAACTCACCATATCCTATTGACCTTAAAGTTATAAAAGGGCAATATACACAGCAAAGATCACCCACCACTGTTCCAACTTCTGTTTTAAAACCCCATCTACAATCTCCAATCTCAAATCATCATCTTCAAAAACACTTTAGTCTATTCATGTACTGTAGATATTTGTTGTGCTGCTCAGGCTGTGTGGTGTGTATCTCCTTTCTGTATTATGAGCTTCTGAGTGTAAAACAAGCTAGAAAACTGGTGCTAGTTTAGCACGTTTCAATGCAAGTGCAATCAGGCCCAGATTTACTTCCTTTGCCACCCCTAGGCCGGGTCCTTCAATACCGCCTCCCCCACACACACACACCATCATCATATAGGGGGCTTCTGAGCCCCCCCCCCCCCCCCCCCATGTGATAGAATGCTTGTGCAAGGGCGGATCTGTAAGAGGTGGGTTTGTTACTGTTATATGGTGTACATCCATAATACATGTTTAAATGCATCCCTTGTAGCCATTCTGTGGTGAAGGGGTTAAGATAAGCATAATAACAATATACTCTGACAAGTATTGAAAATGCCCATCAACATTTTTATCATCTCTGTCCATCATTTTAAAATTTGCCCTCTTCTGTAGCCATCCACCCCTTGCACGATACAACAGTAATACACCTGCCTCTTGCAGAGCCATCCGCCCCGTACACTATATAACAGTAATAAACCCGCCCCTTGCAGATCCGCCCCTTGCACGAGATAACAGTAATACACCCACCCCTTGCTCTGCGCAAGCATCGGGAGCGTGCCGCTACATCGCGGTCATTGCGCAGGCGCCCTGTAACAGATGACTCACAGTTATTCATCTTCGGCTAACTTTGGAGGCTCCGTTGTGGATCGTACTGCGCAAGGGCTGTGCCTGCGCAGTACAGGGGGGGGTCATTATCCACCGGGGGATTTTTTTTGGCAGGACACCAGCTGGAACAACTTCACCTCCCTGTTGCCACGGCGCCGCTCCTGCATCCACTGCCACCCCGAGGCCTGGCCTCGGTGGCCTTGTTAGGAATCCGGCCCTGAGTGCAATGCTACATTGTGTTTATTGTATTTTTAATAAAAAAAAACTGTCCCACTCTTGTAATTTGTATATTATCATATATGAGCAGCATAGTGTCTAATTGGTTATCAATTCTGCCTAGCTGCACTGGGGTCATCGGTTCGAATCCCAACCATGACACTACCTGCCTGAAGTTTGCATAGGTTTCCTCCCATACTCCAAAGACATGCTGGTAGGTTAATTGGCTCCTCTCTAAATTGACCCATGTACTATATGAATTTGAATAAGGGACCTTGGATTGTAAGCTCCTAGAGGACAGGGAATGATGTGAATGTACAATATACATGTAAAAGCGCTGTGTAAATTGATGGTGCTATACAAGTACCTGTATAACATAATAAATAAATATGAGCACGCCAGAGTATTTAACCACTTGACCTCTGGAATTTTTTCCCCCCCTTCATGGACATTTGTTGTCGGAATTTCCGACAACAAAAATTTTGAGAGCTGGTTCTCAAATTTTCCGACAACATAATCCATTCTCGTAAATTCCGATCGTGTGTGGACAATTCTGATGCACAAAATTCCATGCATGCTCTGAATCAAGTACGAGACGGAAGCGCTCGGTCTGGTAAAACTAGCGTTCGTAATGGAGATAGCACATTCGTCATGCTGTAACGGACTGAAAAGCAAAAAATTCTACTAACACGACTGGTATTGAACTTCCCTTTTCTAGTGCCATCGTACGTGTTGTACGTCACCGCTCTCTTGATGTTCGGAATTTCCGACAACATTTGTGTGACTATGTGTATGTAAGACAAGTTTTAGCCAACATCCATCTGACATGTGTCCACGGTTTTGTTGTCGGAATGTCTGATCGTCTGTACTTGGCATTAGGATATATTGATTGGTTTGCACAAAAGTTACAAACTATGGGATATTTGTTTTTACTAGTAATGGCAGCAATCAGCGACTTATAGCATGACTGCGATATTGGGGCGGACAAATCGGACACTTAACTGACACTTTTGACACTTTTTGGGGACCAGTGGCATTGATACAGTGATTAGTGCTAAAACATGCACTGTCATTGTACTAATGACACTGGCTGGGAAGGGGAGATCAAAGGGTTAACTGTGTGCCTAGCTTGTGCTTACTCACTGTGAGGAAGGTGCTATGACTAGGGGAAGGCAAAGATCTGTGTTCCTGCTTTGCAGAAAAAAAGGATCAATGCCGTCCCTTCTGACAGGATGACAATCTACCTTGTTTACATGTTTATGTGTCTTGTGTGATCGGCGGTAATACTTCATATTCCCATCGCACACATTCCTGGACGAGCTCTTAAATTTGGGTGATGCAGCAACAACCATACTGGTTCAAGTCACAAGGAATATAATTGCCATCACACTATGGAATGACATAGATAGCATCCAAACGGATAATTTATTGCATGATCACAACACAAAAAGAGTTCAACATTTCGGAAGTAACGCAGAACCCCTTTGTCAGGCATGCCTGAAGAAGGGGTCCTGCCTGACTAAAATACATTTCCGTTTTTGGTTGTAACATGACAAATAATGAAAAATATCAAAAGGGTATGAATACTTTTTCAAGGCACTGTGTATGTGCGTGTGTGTATATATATATATATATATATATATATATATATATACATACATCTAGATATATATATATATATATATATATATATATATATATATATATATATATATATATATATATACTAAACTTAACTAAAGAACTCAGGATACTGACTTGGCAAATGATCAAAATGTCTAATACACCAGCAGTAAATGAAAGATTTTTGTATAGGAATGTCAGAGCTAGAAGATATGTAGAGTATGGAGTCAAGGCTTTGATTAGCCTGCAGTAAGGTTGCCGCATCCAATGACTGACAAGTGAAGCCCTCTTTCTTATTGCTTTATTTGCAGCTATACCGGTCGGTGGAGGTTTGGTATAAATCTATGATATATTTTATGAAGCTGATAATATTAAGTCAAGATGTTAACCTTTTCCTTGAATTATTGTTCCCTTAATAATGTATAAAGTGAAAGATCCTTAAGCAGTCTTGGCAAAAGTGCTTATGTTTTCAATGCAATTGCATGGAATAAAATGACATTTCATATAAAGATTACATTCATTTTACCTTTGGAGAAGCCTTTTGAACTTTAGAAATGCCCTTAGCTTTCTGCAATAGATGATCCGTTTCTTTGGGTCCATAGTTTTCATTTAGGAAGCTACAATAAAATACTTTGGAGTTACAGTATATGGGTAAATATTACAGAGCTGTATGTATTTAAAGTGAGCCTGTCCTCAGAAAATGGTAAATGAACAAACATTACCATGAAGTAGTAGCAACAAAAAGGGCTATTTCACACTAATGAATTGATCTGCATTTTAGAGCAGCTGTAAAACTCAGGTCAATGCCAGGACACCCAAAAAAACAATTGTTTTCTATATGTCCTGTTCAAATTACAATGCAGCGTTGACCTGTATTGCATTGCATCAAAATGGAACATGCAAGCATTTTACTGCAATCAAACGCATTTCAATGCAGCGCATTGCAACACAACTAAAGGAAAAAAAGTTTGTTTTGTGATTTATTTGGTCCATTATGCTGTGTACACATGATCGTTTGATCGTTTTTTTCATCGGAGAAACCGATCGTGTGTGGGAATTCCGAAGAAAAATTCCATCGGATTTTATACCATCAGAAATCTGACCGTGTGTACAGGGTATTAGAAGCAGTCATACCAACGGCCGACTTTGGGGGATTGGAGAATGAGGAAAAGTGGATTGTGTACAGAGCAGGTGCTTTCTATTAGCATGTCAGGATTTATTGACATTGATAACTTTGTAGCCCTTGTTGGGGCAAATAAAATCCTTTACAACGCCCAGAAAAAGGATTACAAGGATAACTATCTTCACTTACTCCTTCTTGAACCCACAGGATGTGATGTCACAGGAAATCCTGCAAAATGCAGTGCATTTTAACACACGCTAAAGCATACTCAAGTTATAAGATGTGGATAACGTTAAAATGTGCATAACATACAGTATCTGACAAAAGTGAGTACACTCAAAAAAAAATTCATGTGACAGTACTGAAAAAATTACACTTTTCTACAATGTAAAGTAGTGAGTGTACAACTTGTATAACAGTGTAAATTTGCTGTCCCCTCAAAATAACTCAACACAGCCATTTTTGAAAGTCTGTCCACTACCACAAAGATAGTGGTGAAACACTCAGAAGGGGGAAGCTCCACGATGAAGTCCATGGAGATCATCCTCCATGTTTTTTCCAGTACGGGCAGTGGTTTTAGTAATCCCCAAGCTCTAGACTTGCTCCCCTTATTTCGAATACATGTGGTACAAGACTCCACATAGTTCCTGCATTTCTTTAAAAGTTGTGGCCACCAAAATGTACGTTGCAAGAGTTCAGAAGTCTTATGTACCCCGAAATGGCTGGCCCGTTCGTGATCATGGCAAGAGCTCAGGACACTGACCCGTAGACCTTCCGGCACAAAAATGTTGTCTTTGTACCACAGCAGACCATCCTCAGGTTGCAGATCCGTACCTGATAAAGGGGCGATTCCTGAAGAGGCTTGCCTGATTTGAGATAGTAGATCCCCTTGAAGCAGCAGGAAGTTCCCTGATGACAGAATGGTACCTGGGGGGTATGAGCCTCCGAACCACCATACATACGAGAAAGGGCGTCGGACTTGGTATTCTTCGACCCTGGCCTGTACGTTATGTGAAAAGGGAATCTGGTAAAGAAAAGTGCCCACCTGGCCTGACGTGGTTTTAATCTCTTGGCGACTTTTAGGTATTCCAGGTTCTTATGATCTGTATAAATCAGGATCGGGTGTGCTGCGCCTTCCAAGAGATACCGCCATTGTTCCAGTGCTGCCTTGATTGCCAATAATTTCCGATCCCCCACATCGTAATTCCTCTCTGCCTCTGACAGTTTGCGGGAAAAGAAGGCAACCGGATGTAAGAGGGCCTTGGGCCCCTGTCTTTGGGAAAGGATCACCCGAACTGCCGTTTCGGAAGCATCCACCTCCAGGATGTAGGGCAGGCTCGCGTCGGGGTGTCTAAGGACAGATGCGGAGGTGAAAAAGTTCTTGAGAGTTTCAAAAGCCGTCTGGGCTTCTGGAGACCAATGAAACTGGACAGTTTGCTTGGTTAGGTTAGTTAAATCGGAGCGATGATATTAGAGAATCATCTGATGAACTTTCTATAAAAGTTTGCGAATCCAACAAAGCGCTTAACGCCCTTCTTGTCCACCTCGATCCATCTCGACACCCTCCACAGAGATTATGAGTCCTAGAAATTGTATGCTTTGACATTCGAACTCGCACTTTTCGGGTTTAGCACATAGTCCGTGCATTCAAAGTCATTTGAGCACATTCTTGACGTGTTCCCGATGTTTGTCCAAGGAAGGGGAAAAGATGAGGATGTCATCTAGGTATATGATAACAAAAAGGTCAAGGTAGTCTCTAAAGATATCATTCACAAAATGTTGGAATGTGGCGGGGGCGTTGCAAAGCCCAAAGGGCATCACTAAGTATTCAAAGTGCTCAAAGCGGGTACGAAAGGCAGTCTTCCCCTCATCTCCGCTTCGGATGTGCACCAAGTTGTAGGCCCCATGGAGATCCAGTTTCATAAAGATAACCACGGCCCCCAGTCTTTGAAACAGCTTGGGTACCAAGGGAAGGGGGTACTGGTTTTTGATGGTCACTTTGTTGAGCTCTCGATAGTCCACACAGGGGCGAAGAGTATGGTCCTTCTTTTCAACAAAGAAGATCCCTGCTCCTGCCGGTGAAGTAGATAGATGGATAAATCCCTTTCTGAGATTATCGTTGTAACGGTCACCACCGTTTATGACCTTCCATCAACCTACGACAGCTTATCGACACTCCACAATCAGGCAAACGAACACGACCCATAAGAATTCCCCCCAGAAACGAGACACACAGCTCTGTTCTGGTTTCAAATGAAAGACATCTTTAATGGTTAGCTCTCAAGTTTATATACAGTTCAAGCATGAAAGGAACAATCAAACTCTCCACCCACACATCACACCCTGGGGGGGCTTTAATACACCTTCAGATGGCTAATTGCTAAACATTCCAGACATTTTGGCGCCGGTCTATAATTAACATGACCTAATCACTGCACCTGAGAAGCCACATTCCTTCATTAACAGAATTTAAACAAAACACCATCACACAATGATTTCCCCTCAATCAACATCTTTAGACAGCTGTGTTTCTTTTTGAGAGCCTGAATGGGGAGGAGTGTGAGCCGTCTTTGGATCCTGGATTTTATCTATGTGACTGCAGAGCAGCTCCTGTTACAGGCTTGGTAAAAGCCTCAGGAAGGTAAGAGGCTGGTAAAAATAATCCCCACACTGAGGAAAATCGGGCTGGTTTGATTCACAGACATATGAGCACAATGTAACAAGTCTTCACTGAATGAGCACAATGTAACAAGTCTTCACTGAATTAACCACTGATCATCTGAATTGTTGAATGGAGCACAGATGCACTTTGCACTTTGGACTTTATTTTTAATATTATCATTATCACTTGATTGTGCACTGGATATAGTTTTATTCACTATCATTAATCCTGCAGTGATATTGTACTATCTGTTTTTGGACTATTATTTATGATTTTTTTATTTTTTATTTATTATTATATTATTATATTTTTTTCATCGCACAGAAAAACAACAGTTTTATGATTGAACCGTTTAGGTTTTTAGGACACTTGCATTTTTGGACTTCTTTTCAGTTGTTGCTTTTTCCTGCATGTGTTTGCTAATTAGTAATTAACCACTTTCCAGGAGAGCTGGAGCTTTCATTCACTGCTATTATTGTTTTATTTATTAGCACTTTGCACTTGTTTTTTATCAAGCACTTTAAGGATTTATGACACATATTTTTAAAAAAAGGATTATTATCCCATGTACACTGTGCGGCCAGTTAGGCACTTTTATCCATTGGATTTCATTATTTATTCACTCGCAGTTCCTTCCACATCTAATTATTGATGTTGGATGGTATTCTTTGGGCATAGACCTCGAGTGAAACACAATTTTACCCCAGTAGAGGACGGACTCACTCTCATACTTTAGGAATCATTGTTTAGAATATTTTATTGTTTTAAACTATTGTCGGTTTTTAGTATTTGCAAGCGCCACTACATCCCCCTGTCTATCATCTTTAGACAGACGGTCTGTCTCCGACAGAAAGGTATTCACACCTGAGCATCAATAGGCTTTAAACAGTGTTATCACACAATGAAAGGCCTTTCAAAAGCCAGCCTCATTTAACATGTCAACAGTCTACACAGAGAAATGAGTCATAGAATAAACCAACACTTTGCAATATCTGAGATTCTGCAATATGAGCTATCAGTATTGTCCCCTGTCCTGTAATTTAGGATATCATTTCTCAGTCACCCTATGGCCCTATCTGACATAAGGTGACCCTAGACATAAGACTCCTTGGTGACGCCGGTACAGAAGTACCCCTCATCCTTACAAAGTCTCTGTTTGTCACGGGTCATTCCGTTACAATCGTCGATGTAGATCTTTAGGGTTTCGAGTTCAAGTTCCATCAAGGGGAAGATTCTGCCGAAGGGGATTTCGGCTTCAGGGAGGAGCTCAATCGGGCAATCATAGGGTCTGTGCGGAGGAAGGGTCTCAGCCCCCTTTTTGCTGAAGACATCTAGAAAGTCATGGTATACTTTGGGAACGGAATGGTGGGTCTCGACATCAGAGTCCATGCAGAGCAGAGAGGGGGCAGACGACACCACCTGCAGGCAATGTTGCCGGCAGTAGGGAGAGTTGAAGCTGATTTCCCCAGTAATCCAATTGTTTTGAGGGTTATGGGCTTGAAGCCACGGCATGCCCAGGATTATGGGGAACATAGGAGACTCGATGACATCAAGACACAGTAGTTCACAATGGTTATTGGAAATGGTCGTGGCCAGAGGCAGGGTTTCTTGCGTGACCTGCCATGATTTTAAGACTGATCCGTCTAAGTGTACAGAAAGTCCTATAACCCTAGGGCGCAGAGGAATGTGATGTTTGGTGGCAAAAGAAAAGTCCAAAAAACAGCTGCAGGCTCCAGAGTCAAGTATGGCGTTGACCTGGATATTCCCTCCTGGGAGCTGAAAGAGAATGGGAATAGCCAGGTGAGTTGAATTATTGGGGACAACAGGCGTATGAACAGACGACATGGAAAAGCACTTACGGAGCTTCGCTGGGCAAGTCCTTACATAGTGTCCGGATTCTCCACAATAGAGGCATAAGTTATTAACTCTTCGACGTTGACGTTCCTCTGGTGTGAGTGAGGGGCGGAGAAGGCCCAACTGCATGGGTTCTGAGGTGTCAGAAGAAGAAGGGATTGTTGGAATCGGGGGAGCCGGGTTGGAGAAGGAGGGTACCCGAGGCATCATCCAGACTGGACGAGAAGGACCAGTGGCCCGTTCAGACCTGCATTCTCTTAAGCCCCTGTCAATCTGAATCGTCAGGTTGATAAGAGCATCCAAGGTTCCAGGGACACCTACCCGAGGCAATTTGTCCTTGAGTGGCTCCGAGAGCCCTAAGCGAAACTGATAGCATAAAGCCGCATCATTCCAGTTCGTGTCTAAACTCCATCTCCTGAATTCAGACACGTAGTCCTCCGCTGGCCTGCGACCCTGTTGAAGAACGTGCAAGGCAGCTTCTGCAGTAGCAGCTTGATGAGGATCCTTATACAACAGAGACATGGCCTGGAAGAAGGTGACTAAACTATTGAGGGAAACGTCCTTTTGCTCCAAAAGACGGTGAGCCCAAGCTTACAATTCACCAGACAGGAGCGCGATGACAAAGCCCACCTTGGTAGTTTCCAATGAAAAAGTCCGTGGCTGTAATGCAAAATAGAGCTCACAGGCATTTCGGAAAGCTCGGTATTTACTCTATTTGTTCTCCTGAAAATCTCTCAGGCGTGGGAACCTTGGGTTCTGGTGGCAACATGATCACTGAAGGCGAAGCAGAAGTACCAGTAGCGGAAGAGGTACAGTAGGTGTTTGCGATATTGTGTTTTTAGCATGACAGCATCGCGCTGATTCTCGGCGACATGGTGCCGAGATCTCGCCGACATCTCGCACTCACTGGAATAGTGACAGCACATTCCAACGTGCGCGTCATAGAAGCGACGGGAGATCCGACTTGGATTCCCGCCAATTCTACACGTGTGCGGCGTTTGTTATGAATCCTGAGGGGGAAGTCCCCGCCGGATTTTAAATAAAAATCCGGCATGGGTTCCCCCCTCAGGAGCATACCGGGCCCTTAGGTCTGTTATGGGTTGTAAGGAGAGCCCCCCTACGCCGCAAAAACGGCGTAGGGGGTCCCCCTACAATCCATACCAGACCCATATCCAAAGCACGCTACCGGGCCGGTCAGGAAAGGAGTGGGGACGAGCGAGCGCCCCCCCCCCTCCTGAGCCGTACCAGGCTGCATGCCCTCAACATGGGGGGGTTGGGTGCTCTGGGGCAGGGGGGCGCACTGCGGCCCCCCCACCCCAGAGCACCCTGTCCCCATGTTGATGAGGACAGGGCCCCTTCCCGACAACCCTGGCCGTTGGTTGTCGGGGTATGCGGGCGGGAGGCTTATCGTAATCTGGGAGCCACCTTTAATAATGGGGCCCCCAGATACCGGCCCCCCACCCTAAGTGAATGGATATGGGGTACATCGTACCCCTACCCATTCACCTGGAGGAAAAGTGGTAAAAACACAAATAAAAAACACAGGGTATTAAAATATTTTATTAGTCTGCTCCGGAGGCTCCCCCTGTCTTCTTTAGCTCTGTTTACCAGGGGGGGCTTCTTCTTTGACGTCTTCGGGTGGGGGCCGCTCTTCGCCGCCGTCCGGTTCCCTTCCACCGCCGGGGGGGGTCGCTTTTATAATAGCGCCCACTCCTCGGCGGGTTTCCTCCGACGTCTTCGGCGGGGGGTGGTGTGCTTCTTCTTCCGCTATCCGGGGGGGTCTTCTTCGGCTATCCGGGGGTCTTCTTCACTCTCCGGGGGTCTTCTGCTATGTTCGCCGCTCTCCGCTCTTTTACCAGCGGGAGCTTCTTCTTCCGATTTCCGGGGGTCTTCTCCTGCTCTCCGGGGTCTTCACCGCTCTTCTGTGACGTCTTCTCCGCTCCGGGGGGTCTTCTTCTATGTTCGCCGCTCTCTGCTCTTGACTCGGCGCACCCCGGTTCTTCCTCCAGCTGTCCGGTGCCTTCTCCTTCAGCGCTGAACGTCTATCTTCTTCTTCCGTGCTGTGAGGTATTCTTCTTCTTCCAGGCTGTGACGTCATCTTCTTCTCTTCTCCAGATGTTGACACGCCGGCTCTTCTCGCTGAAATGACGTGTGCGCGGCTTGCATCGGACCTATATAGGCCTCACAGTCCCATCATGCTCTGTACCTACCCATGTGATACCTACCCACGTGGGTAGGTATCACATGGGTAGGTACAGAGCATGATGGGCTTGTCAGGCCTATATAGGTCCGATGAAAGCAGCGCACCTGCCATTTCAGCAAGAAGAGCCGGCATGTCAACATCGGGAGAAGAGAAGAAGAGAAGACGTCACAGCACAGCGGCCTGAAGGGAGAAGTAGAAGTCGTCACAGAACAGCGGAAGAAGAGGAGAAGACGTCACAGAACAGCGGAAGAAGGAGAAGGCACCGGACAGCGGGAGGAAGAACCGGGGTGCGCGAGTCAAGAGCAGAGAGCGGCGAACATAGAAGAAGACCCCCCGGAGCGGAGAAGACGTCACAGAAGAGCGGTGAAGACCCCGGAGAGCAGGAGAAGACCCCCGGAAATCGGAAGAAGAAGCTCCCCCTGGTAAAAGAGCTAAAGAAGACAGGGGGAGCCTCCGGAGCAGACTAATAAAATATTTTAATACCCTGTGTTTTTTATTTGTGTTTTTACCACTTTTCCTCCAGGTGAATGGGTAGGGGTACGATATCCATTATATCTGATATCCCCATATCCATTCACTTAGGGTGGGGGGGCGGTATCTGGGGGCCCCCTTATTAAAGGGGGCTCCCAGATTCCGATAAGCCTCCCGCCCGCATACCCCGACAACCAACGGCCAGGGTTGTCGGGAAGGGGCCCTGTCCTCATCAACATGGGGACAGGGTGCTCTGGGGTGGGGGGGCCGCAGTGCGCCCCCCTGCCCCAGAGCACCCAACCCCCCCATGTTGAGGGCATGCAGCCTGGTACGGCTCAGGAGGGGGTGTGGGGCGCTCGCTCGTCCCCACTCCTTTCCTGACCGGCCGGGTAGCGTGCTTTGGATACGGGTCTGGTATGGATTGTAGGTGGACCCCCTACGCCGTTTTTTCGGCGTAGGGGGGCTCTCCTTACAACCCATAACAGACCTAAGGGCCCGGTATGCTTCTGAGGGGGGAACCCATGCCGGAATTTTATTTAAAAACCCGGCGGGGACTTCCCCCTCAGGATTCATAACAAACGCCGCACACGTGTAGAATTGGCGGGAATCCAAGTCGGATCTCCCGTCGCTTCTATGACGGCTTTGTCTCTATCGCGGCAAGCCAGCTCGTCGCTGGCTCCCGCGATGGGGCTCGTAGGTGCTCAATCTCACCGAGAAAGGGAGCGAGATTGACACAATATCGCGTGCACCTACTGTAGCGGCTGGAGCGGATAAGGCCTGGACTCAGTTCTCCAGTCGGGTGTAACCTTCTTGCAAGGTTCGGACTGCCTGGGTTAATCCGTCAAGGCACCGACAAAGTTCCTGCATAGGATCCACTCCCTGCCCGGGCTCAGACATGGCTGTTCGGTACTGTCACGTACCTGGTGGCTGAGCCCAATATGCAGGGTGCGGCTACTCTTATGCCCCGTACACACCATCACTTTATGTGATGAAAAAAAACGACATTTTCTGTGAAGTAAAAAACAAAGTTTTTGAAACTTCAATTTTCAAAGACGAAGTTGCCTACACACCATCGTTTTTCTCACAATGTTCTAGCAAAGCGAGGTTACGTTCCACCACGTTTTTCCATTGAAGCTCGCTTCATAAGTAGCTTCTGGGCATGCGCGGATGAAAAAACGTCGTTTTAAATGACGTTTTTGCTACACACGGTCAATTTCTGTGAAGTAAAAGTTGATGTTTTGAAAAACGACACATAAAATTGAAGCATGCTTCAATTTTTTTTGGTCGTTTTTTAGAAGACATAAAACTACGTTTTCCCCACACACACGGTCAATTAAAGTGACGTTTTTAAAAACGTCATTTTTTTTCATCACATAAAACGACCGTGTGTACGCGGCATTACTCCTCTGACCCCGGAAACCCCTGGTAGAGCAGACAGGGAGTTCGAGAGTGCAGAGTCGCACAAGAGCCTGATGTGAACACTGGTGCTGGAGCTAAGCAGGACTTCCGGGGTCTCCGGAGATGCGTCAGTGGTGCAGGTGCAAACTGGATGGCTGACAGACTGGAAGCGGAGGTGCAGGAAGCTGGAAGCTGCAGCAGCAGGGAAGGTGTTCTGTAGTACAGACACAAGCAAGTCCAAACAGGCCGGGTCATACACGGGCAGGCGGATCAAGTGCACGGGTACAATAGGCAGAGGCAGAGTCGTGGTTCAGGCTGGATCAGCAACAGGTGGGCAGCAGACGGATCAAAGGGAGAGGCAGAGAGTAGTCAAAACAAGCCAAAGTCAGGGCAGGTAGAAGTCTGGAGTAATCAGGAACAAGCCGGGTCTCAGGAACAGGATAGGTAGCAGGTGTGTCTCAGGAACGCTGTAGACCGAACAGCAAGAGGCCCCAGTGTCAGCTCCCTTAAATGTCCAAATTTGGCGCCAAAATGGCATCAGCACATGCCCACGCGCCGCTGCCGCTCGTGCGCGTGCCCTGCGTGTCAAAGTGCCATGATTGCGCAAGCCCGTTCGCGCCGATGTGCCGCTACCGCCATCTAGTGGACAGGCTTATCCATGACACCACCCAAATCACTAGTAGAGCTGCTTTGTGTTCTAGAAGCCAAAGTTCATTAGAGTAATGGGTAGCTTGCATCGATGACAAGAGGTGCACATCTCCCACATCCCATATACCAAAAAATTGAACACTTACCTTTCCATAATTTTCCTTTACTGGTGCCTATCCATGGCAGCATACATATGGTTGGTTGCTCTGCCCACAATCAACCACAAGGACCACATTAACTCTATAAAAGAAGGACCGCACCCCCCCCCCCCCAAGCCTTAAATACTAATCATAAAGAAAGAAAGATGAAAAAAAGAGAAAATAGGGAGAGGTGTATGCTACTATGAATAGGACACTAGGAAAGGAAAATTACATAAAGGTAAGTATTCAGTTTTCCAGTTTCCTGGTCCCTCCATGGTAGCATACATATGGTAAATAACTCCTTACAGGGAGGGATTACTGCAAAAAAAATACGTTTAATCAGAGTTACAAAACTGCAAATTGCAAGGTCTTTTTTTTTAAGTCTCGGGAAATCAGTGAGGCCAGATCCAGACTGCATTGTGACATGAAGATGGTAAATGAGGACCAGCTTTCTGCCAGACAGATCGTTTCAGGAGAAACCTTAGACAAAGCTGCCCATGAAGAAGCAATCACTTGAGTTGAGTGAGCATTAGCCGCCTGAGGTACTGGAAAGCCACTAGCACCATATGCTTTGTGTATTATCTGTACTATCCAACTGGCAATTGTTCTCTTAGATACTACCAGACCCTTCCTTGCTCCATTAGGAATCATAAACAAGCATTCATCCTTTTGGAGAGGCTGAGTGACAGAAATGTAATGCTTTAAGGTTCTTGCTACATCTACAAATTACAGATTTACTGGCAGTATTACCCAGTGGAAGTAAAGGGGAAAATGCTTAAAAAAGAAAACAAATGCAGCCACCACATTGGAAAATTGGTAAGCTGCAATATAATACATTTTTGTTTTTGGGTTTAAAACTGCTTTAGGTTCTACAAATCATCTAACACTCAAATTAGTCACAGAGAATTGCATGTTTGTGGAATTGTCCAGAGAGTATTTAAATACAAATTAATGTGACTGCTGATAACCAGCCTGTTTTGTTGCCATAAGTAATCAAAACACATTTAGCCTGTCTGTATGTGTTGTTAATCTTGTAATAGCAATCAATAATTTTAAATGGGCTGTACATGGATAATAAGCACAGTGTGAATATATTACTTCACATTCTGTAGGCTATGTCTCTATGTACTGTAGATATTAAAGATTGTTTTGTGGTTAACCTAATTCAATGCTCCACAACCAGCCATCTTTATAAGGAACATGGACCTGGTCATTTCCTGCATCAGTGAGGCTTACAATTAATGTCAATTTTACAGTCACATTTGTACTCTAGGATCACAAAAAATAGAAAAAGAGTCAGTGTCCAAGGGCTGTAGTCTTGTGTGATAATGGCACTTTTCATAATTCATTGAAAGGTGCATTTAATTGCATTTAAAGTGGTAGTAAAGTTATTTATTTTACTTTTACATACAGGTAAGCCTATTTTAAGGCTTACCTGTAGGTAAAAAAAATATCTTCTAAACCTGCACGGTTTAGGAGATATTCCCCTCGCAATGAGCCACTGGGGATTATCGGCTTAAGGCCCGGGAGCCGCCGAACCATGCCGGAAACAAGTTTCCCGTGTGCATGTGCGGGAGTGACGACATCGCGGCTCCAGCCACTCACAGCACTGGAGCTGCGATACCCGGAAGACACGCCGAGGCGAAATGTCATCTGCCTCGCCGTGGACCGGGAGGGACACCGACGCCTTGTTCTAAGGTAAGTATTTCATAATGAGCTAGTTTGTGGTGCATACTAGCTCATTATGCCTTTTCCCTTACAGGTGTAAAGAAAAAAACGAAAAAACAGCGGGTTTACTACCGCTTTAACTTGTTTCAAGTGGGTTTCACATTCAATTAGACCTGAACAAAAGTCTGTCGCCATATGCCTTAAGAGTGTTTCCATCGCTGAACTTTTTTTTAGTTTTGAATACAGTGGGGAAGCATTAAAAGTTATAAATCTAAAAATAGAAGGTCACAAATATAAAAGACATAATGACAAAGACTGTAAGCTGTAATATCTGATTTTAGTAAACATCAGACTCAAAGATAATACTATCTTACCTACAGACACCATAGGTCACATTACTTCATTAGCAAACAATTAAATATGTTGTAGAATAACCACTTGACTTGAATACCCCTTCATGACCAGGCCATTTTTTGCAATATGGCACTGTGTTACTTTAACTGACAATTGCATGATAATGCAACACTCTACATACATTAAATGTATATCCTTTTTCCCCCCACATGTAGAGATTTCTTTTAGTGGTATTTGATCACCACTTTTTTTTTTTTTGCGCTATAAAACAAAAAAAACAACCAAAAGACCAACAATTTGGAAAACAAATATTTTTTACTTTCTGATATAAAACATATCCAATAAAATAAAAAACATTTCTTCATAAATTTAGGCCAATATGTATTCTGATACATATTTTTGCTAAAAAAAAAAATCTAGCAAAAATTTCTAAACTTCGCAGAATAAAAATCAGTTTGATCCCTTAAAACTGGGGGTTCATGAAATTCGTCTTGTCCTCCAATCAGGTCTTGACCTGCGGTTAGGCCTTAACACAATGAAAGTTCAGGTGTCAGCTCTGTTGGCCCTAACATGTACCAGATGGGCACTGAATCCTCTAATTGTTTCCTAAAGGCAATTTTACGGTTAAGGCCTCCAAGGAAAACCCTTTATCCTCAGTGGAATCTACCTTCTGGACCTTGTCCAGTCACCCTAACTGAAAAATGTTCACTTGAAGATATCACTCTTAAAGCAGCCTTCCTGGTAGCAATTACCTCAGGGCCCAGAGTATCGAAGATTCAAGCCTTAGGAGTTCAGGAGCCTTATATTATATTCTTACCAGATAGGGTAGAACTTCAGCTGATCCACCAGTTTATACCAGAAGTCCCATTCATATATCACCTCAATCAAGTATAGGTTTTGCCAGCCTTTTTGAAAGAGTAGAATTCACAGAAACTGCATGAGTTAGGGCAGGGATCCTCAAACTACGGCCCTCCAGCTGTTGTAGAACTACACATCCCATGAGGCATTGTAACACACTGACATTCAAGGACATGACTAGGCATGATGGGAATTGTAGTTCCTGAACAACTGGAGGGCCGTAGTTTGAAGACCCATGAGTTAGGGTGTCCGTTTATGAAGCAGTGAAGAGCGGTGATCCCAAGGATCACCACTGATCACAGCCCATAAACAGTTTATGAAACAGAGATAATCAGGGGGAGAAGTGTTTGAATTTGTTCTCCCGCCGATTATCTCTACACACAGAGAAGTCTCATAGACTGACACAGAAACGGACAGTTTATGAAGCTGTGATCTGAGCTCTTCACTGGTGATCTGAGTCAGAATTCACACTCCCCGATTCACCATCTCAGAGGTGGTGAAGCGGGAAAAGAAGAGGGAAGGGAATCCCGGGGGTTCTGAGGAGGAAGGAGGAAGATTTTTAACTTCCTTCTACCTCGTTCTGACCCCCCAACACTGTAACTATGTCCCCCTGTAATATTTATGTGTATACATATATATACATACATATATATATAATGTGTACATGTGTGTGTGTGTATGTGTATATATATATATATATATATATATATAATGGCCCAGATTCACGAAGCTCAGCGCATCAATAGGCGGGCGTATCGCAATGCAGATACACTAGACCGTCGAAACTTAGAGAGGCAAGCAGCCTATTCAGCAAGCAAATGCGCGCTGCGATGCGCCATCGTAATGTAATTTTGATGGCGTAACCCGACGTAATTCAAATTGGGAAGGAGGTGGGCGTGATCCATTTAAATGAATCGTGACCCCATGCAAATTACGGTCCGAACGAACGGCGCATGCGCCGTCACGTGATCGCATCCCCCGCGTCCCACTGCGCATGCGCCCCAATTCGCCGATCGTATTCCCCCCCACGATAACCCAGCCCACCGTTTCCGCCCAGGGCATAAATCCGCACGGACATGCGCCAGTCAAGTGCAAAAGTACACCTGCTGGTTTTGGTCGTTTGGTGTGGCTACTTTTGCTTTGTTCAGATCAAAAAAGATGTCTGAGGCTGGCACGAAAGATAGGAGGGAAAAAAAGGCGGTGATTATTGATGCCATGAGGAAGTATAACAAGTTCCTCCACGGCAAGGAAAGTGGCTCGACCAGCAAGGTCCGTAAGGATCAAATCTTGGCACAGATTGCAGCGGAGGTGAGTGCCCTTGGCTATGCCAACCGGACCCCAGACAAGATCGCCAAGAAGATCAACGACCTGCGGCGTCTTGTGAAGGAGAAGGTGGCCAAGATAAAAAAACACAGTAGGGGCACCGGAGGTGGACCAGCCCTGAAACTAAGACTGACACCTGATGAGGAGGTCATTGCCAGGTGCCTGGAGAAGGAGCAGGTGGAGGGCCTGGAGGGCTTCGAGTCAGTTGATCAGCCCTTGAGGACAGGTGAGTGTGTTTTTTCTTTAATCTGGTGTATAGCATGTGGGGGGGGGGGGAGTGAATATGTGACAAGTGTGTGGGTCCACCAACATATTACTGTTTTGTGTCATCCACAGATATGCAGGATGAAGCGGGCCCATCCTCGGCTGCTGGCCAACCAAGCCCATCCCAGGATACCAGTGTCCACACCTCTCCATTAGAGGAAGTGGAGGAGGAGCACGGGCACCTGGATGATGGCATATATCTGGGGGATGAGACCACCGTCGCTGGACCCTCCCATACCTCCATAGGGGATACCCCCCCAAGGGACTCAAACTTTATTGTAACCCCCCCAAGGGCCTCCACCCTTTTGGGAAGCCCCCTAAGGGCCTCCGACCTTTTGGGAAGCCCATCCTCCCTAAGGGAAGTTCCCTCAGGGTCCTCCCCATACATTCGTCCCCAAGCCTCACCTGCACCCAGGAAGGCAATTAGGAAGACGAGGGGTGATCCTGATGCCTTAGAAGCCACTTTGGCTATGGACCTGGCCAGGCAGACCCAACATGTGGGTTCTGTTGCATGTGATATGCGCCGGGTGGCAGCCAGCCTGGCCTCCATGCAGCAGACCCAGGCTGCTTTCACTGCCACCATTAGTGAAAATGTGCAGGAGGTCAGTGCCAACAGCACTGCGTTGGTGACCTGCGTTAGGGACCTGGATGACACTAATTCAGGCCTTGTGGCAGAGGTCAGGAGTCTGGGAGTGGCCATACAGGCCAATACAGCAGCCATTGAGGCGGTGGGGAATCAGACCACTGCGGTCCTCACCCGCATAGCCCTGGCTTTAGAGGGTATCCAGGCAGCCAGGGAGAGACCGGGGGATGTTCCTCCTCCCAATGACCCACCCCCCCCACCCGCGGCTGCCCCCAGGCAACAGAGGGCACGGAGCCTTGGCACTAGGCGTAGTACACGTCGGGCCAGATGAGTGCCATTTAGAATATTTTTTTTTTATATTCTATTTGATTTTTGGTTATTAATTTATACTCATGATATGAGTGATATTTTGTTATTATGATACTCGATTGGAGTTGTATTTATTTTATTATTATTTGGGATATATATATTGACAAATATTTTCTGAAAAACATACAGCAACATAATTGGAGCCTTGACGTGGCGTTGCTGCTCCCAAGTACCGCACGGTGTACTTCGGTCTAATCCAATTTATTGGTGTTTGGGGGGGGGGGGTGTGTTAGGGACCACAGTGGGGTGCATGCGTGCATTAGCATTGTGACATGTTTCATGTGCGTGTTGCACGTGAAAATAAGCCTTCCACGAGGCATCTCCTGACTGCTCTTCCCTCAGCAGACGGGGGACCCTCGGGTGGGGGGGGAATGTCTGGTTCGGGGGTCAGGTCATGACGGACTTCAATCTGCAGGCCCCTTCTCATTGCGAAATTGTGCAAAATGCAACATGCACCGATAATCTGGCACACAAAGTCTGGGGCATACAACAGTGTACCCCCAGACCTATCTAGGCATCGGAAACGTGACTTCAGGAGGCCAAACGTGCGCTCCACCACTCCCCGGGTACATATATGAGCCTCGTTGTAGCTTCTTTCTCCTGGTGTTTGTGGGTTCCGGAATGGGGTCATCAGGTGGGGTCCCAGGGCATATACAGAGTCACCTGTAAGGGAAAAGACAGGAGGATGTTAGTCATGCATGTGCCCCTCGTGATGTCTGCATCATGGGGGGGGGACAGTCATACCTGACACCCATGTCACTCACCAACCAGCCAGCTGTCCCCATACACGTTCTCTTCAAATTGTCTTGGGATGTCGCTTTGCCGGTAGATAAAGCTGTCATGGGTGGCCCCAGGGTGTTTAGCACAGACGTGCCATATGAGGCCTTGAGCATCGGTTATTACTTGTACATTAATGGAATGCCAATTCTTCCTGTTACGGTACATATGCTCAGTGTCACGGGGGGGCTGGAGTGCCACATGAGAACAATCAATGGCCCCCACAGTGCGTGGAAATCTGGCTATTTTATAGAAATCGGTTCTTGCCTTTGCCTGCTGGACCTCCTGGGTGGGTCTCACAATGTGGTGGGACATCCGTCTCAGGATAGCGGGTACAACTTGGTGCACGCACCTACTCATTGTGGATTGGGACATCCCAGCCAAATTCCCACTGGTTCTTTGAAATGATCCACTGGCAAAAAAATGCAGGGTTGCCATGACCTTGAGCAGTGGCGGCACTGCTTGTGATCGATGTGTTGGGTTGGTGAGGTCATCCTGCAGGGATCGTACTATTTCTATGATGGCTTCAGTGTCAAATCTCAACAAGCGAAACACCTCCGATTCAACCATGCCAAAGAGGTCCATGCGATCTCGGGGTACCCTCTCCTGTGCCCTCCTCCTCCTGCGTGCGCGTAGACGCCGTAGTACTATGACCACGGCTGCCCCTGACATGTTGGCACACAGATGTGTTGTCCTGCAAGTGTTGTTGCTCAGCTCCTCTGTCACGCTGCTGCTGTTGCTGCTCTCCAGCTGACCTGTGCAAGTCCGTTGCAAAGTTACCCCTGCTTTTATGAAGGGTAACTTTAGATCGGGCTAGCAGCTTACACGCACCGCGCGTAGCCTACGACGGACAATCGTACGCATGTGAATCGGCATTTCGCCCTCATTTGCATAATTGAATAGCTAATCAATGGGAACGAAGAATACGCCTAGCCTAAATATGCGCCTAAGTTTCGCCGGCGGAGGACAGTTGCGTTGGACGGGTGAAGCCTAAGTTCACGTGTATGTGCTTCTGTGGGTACCGCGCATCGATACGACGGCGCACATCTACACTTACGCCGCGTATCTCGAGATACACCGTCGTATCTGCTTCGTGAATCTGGGCCTACGTGTGTGTATATACATGTATATACAATGTGTGTGTGTGTATGTGTGTATACATATATATATATTATGCAGGGGGACTCGTTATTTTAATTACATTAACCACGCCGTCTTTCAGTGAACTGAGCGGTGATAATTTATCACTGCTCAATAAACTGACATATCCGTATTTCTGTGAATTTCTGGCCCGTTCTCCACTGTTTGAAGCGTTGGTAGATCACTTCACTCCTCCAAGGGTGAAGCGATCTTCTCGGCTTCATTAACAGGCACACAGAGGAGAAAAATCTTCACTGTGAATGCCGGAGAAAGAAGCAGTGAATAGATTTCACTGCTTCATAAACGGACACAAGTATATGGATCTTTTTACTGCTAATGTTTATACGACTCTTTGCATAGATATTTTACATATTTTTGACATGTTTTTGTATATCATGAATTTATAATAAATTACCAATTGTATCCTAGTTGTGCCCAGTGTGTGACCCACCTTATTTAAAGTCACATGACATCTCTTTTTTGTCTTTATATGTATAACCTGGGATGGGCCATGGTGTATGTTCCAGATACTTTTTTTCTTGTTTCTATGTAACTACCGAGAGCCGAGCCGAGTGTACTGTGCACGCGGCTAGGCTCGTCCCCGCTCGGCTCCGCCCGCCGCAGCCTAGAGCCGAGCCGAGTGTACTGCGCACTCGGCTAGGCTCGGCCACGCTCGGCTCCGCCCGCAGCCATGCGAGAGCAGCCGAGAGAAGCTGAGACAAGCCAAGAGGAGCCGAACATACAGAAAATCCGGCTCCTCTCGGCTTGCGCCAAAATCGAACACCGGACACCGAACACTGGACACACTCACCTGGATGGAGGCCCCAGATGGACACGCTGGACGGAGACGGACTCCTGGATGGACAGCCGCAGACGGACACCTCGCAAGGAAGCCGCAGATGGACACCCACAAGGCGGCAGACGGATGCCTGACAAGGCCGCCGATGGACGCAGGGCAAAAATGTAAGTTTTCTTTTTTTTCCTTTTTTACCTTGCTAAGCTAGGGGTGCACGTTATACGCCGGGGGGCGGTATACCCCAATAAATGCGGTATATAACTTATCAAAGGACTGAAAAGCTGCAATCTATTCCATCTACCGTGTTTCCCCGAAAATAAGCCTGGGTCTTACATTAATTATGCCAACAAAAGACACAGTAGGGCTTATTTTCGGGGTAGGTCTTACCATGTAATGTGCTGTCTTCTCTCCCCCTCTCCCTCCCTGCCTGTCAGGAATCCCCAGTGTGAACTGAGTTAAAATGCTTGTACAATCCTATAATCCACTCTATTACAGTAGTAGATAATGTACAATGTGTGCGTTTCTGTAATATAATTGTGCCAAATACATTTGTTATAGCGCCACTCTGCACTTCTGTTACCCACCGGAGCTCTTTTCCCCGCAATTATATTACAGAAACACACACATTGTACATTATATACTACTGTAATATAGTGGATTTGAGGATTTTACAAGCATTTTTAACTAGGGCTTATTTTCGGGGTAGGGCTTATATTGCAGCCCTCCTGGAAAATAACGCTAGGTCTTATTTTCAGGGTAGGTCTTATTTTTGGGGAAACAGGGTATGTTTTTATATTAGATACGTTTTAATTGATTGAAAATTCCATGAACATTGGTTCATGGGGTGATGCTACTTCTCAGAAAATGTATGCTTTCAATGGGTTTCTAAAGCCAGCAGAGTGACAATGAACAAAGATAAGCAGCTCAAAACACTAGTGCAGTCTGGAGACACTTTTTTCAAACTTAAAAAACAGCTGAGTTAATCCTTATTCTATTATTTCTGTGTATTTGACAGAGTATACAAATTTGTTTTTTAGACAGACTGATGAATAGCTCTCATGTCTCTGAGAATATTATAAAGTATAGTATTAAAAATGCCAGTCACAAAAGGTTTTCCTATTACTAAGTATTGACATTTTATGGTATTTGTTTACCTTTTCCGCTCCTAAAATTTGTCAGAGATATTGAACTGAACTTATAGAATTGTTGTCATTTAGAGAAGGAAGATGCCTGGGCAAAATCAGTCGTGAACTAACACTGATGATGACAGTGAGTAGAAAATGTATCACTGTACGAAAACTTACAAATGACAGATGGAACTTTGCAATGACTTTGACTTTTGACTCTCTGAGAGAAAGAAAGAGGAACACCATTTAGTGTGAATCGTGTAGACAACAAACGCACCCCTGCTGTGCTACCAATTATAGAGCAGTCAGTTAATAAATATGCAAAAAATTGATTGTTTAACCTCTTGGCGCAAGCCGCACGTAAATATGGGGCCTCCTGGGGGGTTGGCCTTGGTGCCGAGTGGCAGCATATTTGTGTGCATTAGTACAAAACCGGCTGTGCTGAGAGGGTGCTCACACAGTTACTAGCAGCTAACGGAATGCTCCCAATCATTACATGGCAGTAACAGCGGTCACATGAATGCCAGTGGAGGAGGGTAGGTGGAGCGTCACACTGAGTCAGAGGTTGTGAGATGACAGCCAGACCCTGTCCCCAACTTGATAGGCAGGCACAGGTAGGCAGGCACAGGTAGGCATCTACGGTCAGTATGAAGTCTGTACCTAACATTGACATGTCACAAGGACTATTGGACCTGTACCAAAGTGGAATGAAGACCACAGAGATGCTCCTCCAATGCAGGAATGCTCTGGAGAACAAATGAGTCAGGCAACATAGATGGTTGAAAACCATAATTCGCCATGAATGGAGACAATCTGGAAGTGGTATTGATGGCACTATTGTGAGCAAACTCTGCCCAAGGTAAGAGGTCTGACCAGTTGTTATGGTGGTCAGAAATGTAGCAACATAAAAACTGCTTCAAGGACTGGTTGGCTCATTCTGCAGCCCCATTGGACTGCGGGTGATACGCAGAAGAGAAGGAAAGCTGAATTCCCAACTGTGCACAAAAGGCTTGCCAAAACCTGGACACGAACTGGCTACCCATGTTCAAGATGATAACCTTGGGTAGCCCATGTAAGCAAAAGATCTCCTGAGCAAAAATGGAAGCCAGTTCTTTGGATGTGGGCAACCTCTTAAGAGGAATACAATGATACATCTTTGAGAACCAGTTGTGATAGATTTCTGTAAAAATGCCTATTTGATAAGCTGAGCTAATTTTTCTATTAGAATTATTAATAATGTTTAGTATTATTTTTCATATTCTTTTTGATACCTTTTTATATATAAATATATATATGCATGTGTGAAATATATGTATCACAACAAGGGTTTATTTTCCTTGAAAAAAGTTTATATTAGAAATGATATGTGAACACAGTTTTGGAATGAAAGGACTTTTTCTATATGAAGCTTTCCCACCCCCATTGTATTCCTGGATGAGTTTCAATAGGAAGTTGGCTCCTGCCTTCCCCCCCTTACAGGAAGGACTGTTATGAATCTTCTCTCTCCATCGTGTTTTCATCTGATTGGACTGTTTTATACCCTTATAAGGCAACATGCCTGCTTCCTGTGTATGGATTTCTAAATGGACGATTTGCTGGACTACTTCTAACAGAGGACTTCGTTATCCTTGAGCCTTTTTCTGGACAAGCCCCTTTCCAGCCCACCTCATTATACCCCTTGCAGTTTTCGTCAAGAGACCCCTATGATTAGGGTTGAACAATAGGATTTTGCCATGTGCTTACAAGATGGGAGGGTAAATGGGTGGGGTCAAGGGTGAATGGGAGGGATCGATGGGTGTGTATTCTGTGATGTCATAAGGTGAATAAATCTAAGATGAGGGGACCGCCTCCCTCTCTTCCCTCATTTTCCTGCTGCATTCCCTGTGTGTGTGTCTGTCTGTTCTGCTCTGCCTTCATTTACTCTACTGCTTCTCCTGTGTCTGCCTGCTTTTGTGCTTCAGCTCCAGCCCAACAGAAGCTGTGTGTGAGTGTGTGTTTCTGCTTATTTCAACAGATCATACCAGTGGATCACTGCAAGCCATACCTGTTTTGAGGCAGGAAATCCTTCCCTGACACAGTCAACCACCATAAGGCTAACTGTGTTGCCCTTAGAATTGGGTAACTCCATAGACAGGTGGGTCTAAGGCCTCTCTTCATTGGGTTGTAGGAGGCCCACTGTAAGGTGTCGTGGTGTCTTACTATGAGCACACATGGAGCAAGCAGCTACAAAGGCAGCTACATCAACGTGTAGACTAGGCCACCAGAATGGTTGGGAAATAATCAGTCGATTCTTCCCTGGGTGGCCAGCAGCCTTGGGAGAATAGTAAGTCTGGAGCATTGCAATGCAGAGACTCTCAGGGACAAAGCAGCAGCCACAAGGTTTCTCAGGAGGAGAATGGAACTGAGTGGCCAGAATTGTGAAGAGAGACTGGTATGAACCGTAGTCAGACTATGATTGGGAGGAATCACAGAAAGAGGAACCGACTCCATCTTGGAAGCAGAGGAAAACTGTTGCGACAATGCATCAGCCTTTACATTCTTAGTACCGGGTAAGAATGAAACTATGTAATTGAAGCTTGACAAGAAAAGGGCCCATCACACCCTCATTGTTCCAAACAACCAGGGCCCAAGTCCTGCGGGAACGAGTGGGAACGGATTTCCTGCACTTTTTTCACAGCAGGAACTCAGTTCCCTTTGCAGGACTAGAGTAGCCGAGAGCAGCCGAGCCGCCCGAGCCAATCCTTCATTAAGCGGCGATGCCCAGCTTGAGTCACTGTCAGGGGCAGGCGAACCTTAGTATTCCTTTATGTTACTGGCCGCTTCCTGTATAGAGACATTGCGTAGGTCTACTGCGAGTTATCGCAAGATTTAAAGAACTTGCTTTTTTCTAAATCCCGCGATAACTCGAGGCAGACCTCCGCAATGTCTCCTGGGAACAATGACAAAAGCTCCCAGGAGACATTGAGGCATCGAGGAAGTGACGGAATACCCGCACACAACACAATGAATCCATATACAGGAAGCGGCCAGTAACAAAGAAATACTAAGGTACAGTGGATCGGGAAAAAAACATGCAGTTTAGTAATTATGCATACGAGTGGATCTTGGGTGGGAGTTCCCACACTTTTTCCCCCAGGACTTGACCCCTGCAAACAACGTCTGCTGCCAGAGTACAGAATATAATAGCATAATCGGCAACAGTTCTCATACTCTGTTTGATGGACATGAGGCTCTTGGCAGCAGAAGTGAAGCATGCAGGAACGTCAAATACCCTTTTAAAGAAAGCCACAAACTCAGGGTAACTCAGGACAACAGGGTTTTGCATCTCCCATAAAGGGTTTGCCCAGATCAAGGCCCTCTCAGAAAGCAAAGAAATCATGAACCCTAATTTGCTTCTATCCGTGGGAAATGCTTGGAGCAGCATCTCAAAGTATATCCCAACCTGGTTGAGAAACCCTCTGCATTGAACTGGATTGCCCTCAAACTGCTGGGGAAGCGGAGCGGAACCAGACATACCTCTTACAGAGGTAATATTCAAGGCTAGTGCCTGCACAGAGACTGGAGCAAAAGCAGGGATGGCCTGCAAAACAGGTTGTACCGGAACTGCCTCAAGTGGGAGGATCCAGGTAAGCAGTGCGACTCAGGAGCATCCGTAACGCTATGGCAAACTGATCCATGCGGTGATCCTGCTGATTAAATCTGGAAAAAATATTACCAACAAGTGGATTGCCTGCATCTTCTGAATTCATGGCCTTCGTCTACTGTCAGAAACTATGAATCAGACTGAGACAGAAGTTCAGTAAAATCATACTATTTAATCTCCCTGAAGACCGGGCGATGCTGTACGTTGCCGCGGTGTGACACGGTGCGTGCGGCCCCGCCCTGCCCTCCTTTGCCGTGGTGTGACACAGTGTGTGCGGCCCGCCCCGCTCCACCCTCCCCTTTCGGCTCTCACTCCCCTTGTTTCCTTGGAGACCGGGCGATGCTGTGCGGTGTGACGCAGTGTGCACGGCCCCACCCTGCCCCGCCTTCCCATTTGGCTGTTCCCTATAAATGATCACCGCCGTTCAGCATGTCTGTCACGGCTGACGGCGGTGATTCTACACACTTGGAACAACTAGGTGAAAGGTATGTTTTACTCTTCATGCCTTCACCAACACACCTTGTTCTATATGGGGGTTTTTGTGGCCTGCTCTATGGATACTAATATTAGCCTGGTTTCTATACAGTGGATCCACATGCTCACCAGTGACACCCTTGGCTACACTAAAGTATTACATACACTTTCAAAAGTCCATAGGTATGTCTCTGATACTAAGGGATATAAATAAATGCTCTTTTTTCTACATTACATTTCTTACACAAATAGTATATTTAGCAATTTCTGCCATCTAGATGGGATCATTCTCCGATCTTGTGGTATATAATTGGTACATGAATTTTCCTGAGACTTATTTATACATACATCTTTTTCTTTGCTTATTAAGGAGGGATACTTGTGCTTTGTGTCTCGGTTTGGCACCTCTGGACTTGCTTGGATTAGGGGAGGGGACCTTATCCCGCTGTGTGCCCCGTTTTTCTTCTGCGGAGGGGCCTGGTTTGCCACTGCCTGGATGCCTACCGGCTCAGCCATGAGTCTATATAAATGGTGACGGGTATGATGTGTATGCTTTGCAGTTACTGTGTTCTCTTGTTGTGTATAGATATGTAATTTAAAGCAATTATGCATTATTTTAAAACATGTTATTTTGTGTTATATATAGTGTGACTCCACGCGGACATTGGTCCCTGATGAAGGGACAAGGTCTCAAAACGCACCTATCCATCAATCTTGATTTTAATATTAATATTTTTGTACTTACTATGTAATAAACTTTTACTACTATTACTACTTCTTTTGTTAATTGAGTTGTCACCATTAAAGCCCCACCCTGGGGGATTTCTCCTTTTTTATTCCATACAGGGGTGTTGGTAACACATATAGGTCTCCTTTTTGAGGTTATTTTGCATTTAATAAAATGATAAAATGGTATAAACGGAGCAAACGTAGTCAAAACATAGCCAGAGTTCTGTAACCAGGACGGGTAGTCAGAACAAGACAGAGAAACAGAAATCCAGAGATCAGCGAAGTTGGGTACAGAAAACAGGATCAGGAATCCGAAGAAAAGTCAGCCAAGCAAAAGACTCATAGGAAAGAGAGTGGATTTGTTGACCAGGGCAAAGGCATAGAAGAGATCTGATCCATGCAGTTTAAATAGCTAGCAGAACTGGCTGATGAGCAGGAAATGGAGACCAGGTGAGTCACTGTGGAATGAAGAGTGCTGGCAATTAAGACAGCTGAGCACAGAGCTCTGAGAAGGAAGGGCTGAGCCCAGCCCTGACAATATGGACATCAAAAGAAGGTATTTAGACGTAAAAAAAAAAAACATAGCCATTTAGAAATGCACTATGGATGGATGTATGTACATTGGTAAAATGTTTGGCACTCCACACAACAAACCATAACAACATACCTTAACCACTTAAGACCCGGACCAAAATGCAGCTAAAGGACCTTGCCCCTTTTTGCGATTCGGCACTGCGTTGCTTTAACTGACAATTGCGCGGTCGTGCGACGTGGCTCCCAAACAAAATTGGCGTCCTTTTTTCCCCACAAATAGAGCTTTCTTTTGGTGGTATTTGATCACCTCTGCGGTTTTTATTTTTTGCGCTATAAACAAAAATAGAGCGACAATTTTGAAAGAAATGCAATATTTTTTACTTTTTGCTATAATAAATATCCCCCAAAAATATATAAAAAAACGATTTTTTTACTCAGTTTAGGCCGATACTTATTCTTCTACTATTTTTTGGTAAAAAAAATGCAATAAGCGTTTATCGGTTGGTTTGCGCAAAATTTTTAGCGTTTACAAAATAGGGGATAGTTTTATTGCATTGTTATTAATTAATTATTATTTTTTTACTACTAACGGCGGCGATCAGCGATTTTTTCCGTGACTGCGACATTATGGTGGACACATCGGACAATTTTGAAACATTTTTGGGACCATTGTCATTTTCACAGCAAAAAATGCATTTAAAATGCATTGTTTATTGTGAAAATGACAGTTGCAGTTTGGGAGTTAACCACAAGGGGGCGCTGATGGGGTTATGTGTTCCGTGAAGTGTGTTTACAACTGTAGGGGGGTGTGGCTGTAGGTGTGACATCATCGATTGTGTCCCCCTATAAAAGGAATGACACGATCGATGCAGCCGCCACAGTGAAGCACGGGGAAGCCGTGTTTACACACGGCTCTCCCCGTTCTTCAGCTCCAGGGACCGATCGCGGGTCTCCAGCGGCGATCGGGTCCGCTTGTCCCACGGTCCCGGAGCTTCGGACTGGGACGCGGGAGCGCGCCGCGGGCTCGCGCATACGACCCACGGCTGGGTACTAGTACAGGACGTACCTGTCTGTACATGTGCCCAGCCGTGCCATTCTGCTGACGTATATATGCAGGAGGCGGTCCTGAAGTGGTTAAAGGAGTTGTAAAGGAAACATTTTTTTTTGCTGAAATTACTGTTTACAGGGTATAGATACATAATAGTTAACTGATTCATTTTAAAATTGATTAAAAATAGATAAAAATCAATCATATAATGTACCTGTAGTTTCGTTTTTGCATCTACTTTCGCTTTTGCATGTTATCCTGCCGGTGTGCCGGTGTGCATGTACAGAGCCATAAAGCAGCATAGAATCTCCCAGTACTGTGGTCATCAGGAAACAGACAACCAGGAAGTGTCCAGAACAGAGAAGAATTACAGCAACATCAGAGCAAAAATGAACAATGAGGACATGAAACCAGGACTGCAGAAAGGTAAAGGAAGCTATTTAGCTAAAAAAAAATATATATCTTTAGTGACCCTTTAAATAATAAAGAAAACAGACAACAAAGATTGTGGAAAAACTTTAGCCCACAGCCCCTTTTTTTAAATGGTTGCTGCCCCGCCACAGTACAGTTACTGCGACAGGGCAGCATGGACAGGCTTGATCACGTACATGTACATCATCCAACCTGTTCTGGGCTTAGGGCACATACGTGTGCACCCCCAACCAGGGCCGGACTTACCATTGGCCTTGACTGGGCTCAAGCCCAGGGGCCCCACCCAATAGGGGGCCCCCTTTAAAAAAAAAAAAAAAAAAAAAAAAAATATTTTTTTTTTTTTTTTTTAGGGGTCCGGAGGTCCCCAGGGCCCCGGACGGCAACCCCCCTTTTTTTTATTTATTTTTTGTAAAAAAATGTTTTTTTTTTATATATATATATATATATATATATATTATTATTATTATTATTATTATTATTATTAAAGGGCCCAGGGGTCTCCAGGGCCCCCGGATGGCAACCCACCTTTTTTATTTTTTTATAAAAAAAAATTACATTTTTTTTATATATATATATATATATATATATATATATATATATATATATATATATATATATATAATTTTTTTTTTATTAAAGGGCTCAGAGGTCCCCAGGGCCCCATGTGGCAACCCCCCCCTTTTTTATTTTTTTTATAAATGTTTATTTTTTTATTTTTGTTTATTTTTTTATTAAAAGGCCCAGAGGTTCCCAGGGGCCCAGAGGTCCCCAGGGCCCCCGGGTTTGGCAACCTCCCTTTTTTTATGTATTTTTTATAAATGTTTTTTTTTTATTATTAAAGGGCCCAGAGGTTTATTTTTTCTTTTTATTAAAAGGCCCAGAGGTCCCCAGGGCCCCGGATGGCTACATATATTTATATATATTTGTTTTCTTCTTTATTTCTTCTTTTTTTTGTAAAGGCCCCCCCGCTTCTCAATTTGCGGCAGCCCCCACGCTTCTCAATTTCAGGCGGCAGCACCCCCACCCCCCCTAGGTTCTCTGCTTCAGGGGGCCCCTGCCTTAAGCTGTGCAAGGGGCCCCAAAATTCCTGATGGCGGCCCTGCGCATACCTCCCAACACGCACAGATTCTGTGGGACTTTCCCGCACAGACAGCTTCTTCCCGCAGTCCCGCAAAAGGGTTAATTTTCCCCGACTGCAAGAGGAGGCAGCACGGAAGCAGGAGGAACCGGAGTGGTGTGTGGAGGACTGTGGCTGCTGAAGGGAAGAAAGCCGACAGCCGGGCTAATGACAGTCTGTGGCCCCGGCTGTTGGCACAGGTGAGAGGCACTCCCCCCCTCAACAACTGCAAAATCCCCCCCCCTCAACAACTTTAATGCGCTCCCCCCCGCTCAACAACTTCAATTCGCCCCCCCCCGCTCAACAACTTCGATCCCCCCCAATTCTCGGCTCCAGGGGGCCCCTTCAACACTCAAGCCCAGGGGCCCCCACCACCCTAAGTCCTGCCCTGCCCCCAACCAATTAGTGCTGTGATTCATAACAGCACAATTTTGTCATCAGGTTCCAACCAATGACTTTGGCTGTGAACCTGCTAATGAGCTGTAGTCAATCACAGCACAGTTTGTGTCAGTGTTTTTTTTTTTTTGAAAAGCCTATGGCGTGTGAACACACCCAAAAACTCCACCCGGTGCAGAAAAAATGTGCACACACATAAAGAGTGTTCACAAAAACGTGCAGACGGGTGCAACGTCAAGTAGTCCTCCTGTGAAGAGGGACCCAAACCCTGA
The DNA here is from genome assembly GCF_905171775.1 of Rana temporaria. NCBI lineage: Eukaryota > Metazoa > Chordata > Amphibia > Anura > Ranidae > Rana > Rana temporaria. The sequence goes on from NC_053490.1 coordinate 480,640,627, forward strand.
TCCCCCGGGGCGTTAGGCTCCAGACGGGGACTGAGGTACCGTGGTCCGAGCAACCGAAGCCGACACGAACCCAACTTCCTCGGAGGGACTGCCGAAACAGAACCCTCCCAGTATTAGGTGGGGCTCCCCCGAAGGGAGACCCCATGAGAGCAAGTATACTAAGCCAGAAGGCCATGTCCACCCACTCCCAAGACGTTCAGGACTGGCCCGAGGACCGGCACCCTAATAATCTCACAGTGAACAAAACGTGCACAAACAAAAATAAGACAACAACGTGACAAACATAGGCTTAAATAAAAGAAAGTGGGGGAAAGGGATAGTGAAGAGGAGAGTGAAAGAAGTGGTCATTGTGATCAACAATGACCAGGCCCTCCGGTAGGGTTGCCACCTCATCCCTTTAAAACAGAACACATATGAATTACACAGGTTCTGTCGCTGATTAAGGTGGTAATTTAACTCAAGTGGAGCCTTATGTAAATTAAATTAGCCTCAGAACCTGTGGAATTCATATGTGTTCTGTTTTAAAGGGATGAGGTGGCAACCCTACCCTCAGGCCAGGAATAAAAAATTCCTCCGGTCCTAGCCAAAAGGCTCGGCCCAGGAGGCAGGTGCTAAAAAAAGTGTGTATCTGGTGCAGTGACTGTGGTATCTTAAATCCCTCACACACAGTGATCTTCAGATACCCCTGGACTGCCACTCCAGGGGCACATGCACCATAGGCTTTTCGTTCCATATCCGACCCCCCGACCGGCCAGTGCAGCCCTCCACCCCTGCCAGCCAACCCGGCGGATTTGCATGGTCCTACCCCGTCCACCACAGGGCATTACCAGCTCCTCCTACCGGATCGCTGACAGAAATAGCACTGACACCAGCCAGCCAGAAGGCCAGACTAGAACTTGGCAAAAAGACCAAGACCAAGCGCAGCACCCATCCTCACCAGGAGCACCCTTCCAGATGGCTCAAACTCAACCATGGGCCGGCCCCCAGTAACTGTCGGGCAGCACAGCGTAGTCGTTGCTGAAACCATCCTTCCAGGTGCAATGACGTCTTTGGATTGCATCCACCCTCCCCATGTAGGAGGTGCTTCTGCGATCCGCAGACAACTGATAAGAACAGATACCACACTCAATCCTAGCCAAAAGGCCGAGAAGCGACAGGGAAGACACCACGATCAGCAGGGCCACAGTGCAATGGCCGAGCCTCGCCCTGGGAGAACCACCTTCATGATCATGGTGTCTCCCCTGCCAGGTAAGTATTGTGTCAATGGTAGTAAACACAAACACAGGACCTGCACAGATCTTCTCTCTCTGAGCCCTTTTTGGTTCAGAGAGAGAAGAAAGCAGGTCCTGTGTGAGTACGAACAGCACATACACACTTGCTTACACCTAGTGATTGCCCTGTCACTGTGTCATTAGTACAGTGTATAGCATTTTCTTTACTGATTAGTGTAACTAGCAGAGTGACATATACACATGCAGCACTGAAAGCTGAAAAATGGTCGGGGCAGGAAGGGGGTGAAAGTGCCCAGTAGGCAAGTGGTTAAGGGGGTGTGGCAGGGGGCCGTATCCTATGTCTTCATACATTGGTTAGCGGGTGGCCCTCATTCCCATCTCAAAATGTTGGGCGGTATGTACAAACGAATGCCCCACCCCTAATTAAAGTAATACTCCGCCTACAGAGAATGTTGGTGCAGTGTCACATTCTGCTCCCTATGACAGAATGCTGCGGAAGTGACGTTTTTTCGCCTCCATCTTGCTACACCCCACACTCCTGGACAATAAAGATAGAGTGAGAAGGGAGCAAGCGGACATCTTGTTACACCCACCGGAGTTTTAGATTTGAGACTTATTTTCAACACAAAACGGACCTTATATGCTTAAAGACAGTATTTGGAAATCCGACGGACTGTTTAAATGTTAAATGTTGAAAGCAGAAGCAAACCTGCTGACCTTACATGTTTGCTCATGTGACAAAAAACCTCTGATTTTCACATTTAACATCTAAACAGTCCGTCGTATTTAAAAACACTGTATTTAAGCATATAAGCTCCGTTTTGTGTTGAAAAAAGGGGGGGAATCTAAAACTCAGATGGGTGTAACAAGATGTCCGCTTGCCCCCTTCTCACTCTATCATTACTGTGCAAGAATGTGGGGTGTAGCAAGATGGCACGACAGAACGTGACTTCCGGAGCATTCTGTGATGGGGAGCAGAATGTGACAACACATTGGCAACAATGGTGTTTTAATCCAAAACTAAAAGATTACTTAATACAGCTCCCTATATCAGAAGTGCTTTGTGTATAAAGCCCACTCTCATATAGAAACATCCTTAGGAGAGGGATGTTCCACATCTAGACGCAAACTGATTATTTCTATACTAGATGCAGGCACACTGATGCAAGTTTGGATTTGTTTTAAATGAAGTTGAATGATTCACATCATTTGACGTGAACTGTTTTCCTGTTAGCTGGGGTTGCCGAGCAACAGGAAGGACGTCTGAGTGCAGCGCACTGTGGGTAAATGAAAACGAGGCTTGGCACCCGGAAGGAGCTAACTCTGTGATCGAGTGAGCAAATATAGCACTAGGAGAGTGAAGGACTTGTCAGGCAGTGTGCGCCATCAATTTATGGTGCTATATGTGTGGGAGGAGAGTGAGGAGGGACGCTAATTGGTGTATATTATTAGTTCGGAAAAGCGATTGGTCAGACCCATGTACCTCATACCGGAAGCAGGAAGAGAATGTCAGAGTGTCTGCAAGGGGAGGGAGGCCAGTGACAGCCAGTTGTGAAGAAATCTGCGTCTAGAGAACAGCATGGACGGCAAGAGGTCCACGGGGTGAGGGAGATACTGTCTGCACCCAACAGCCTGCCGCATGGCATGCTAAGCTTGCTGCACTCTGCTGTCCTATCTCTGCTCGGGGTGAAGGGGCCACACTGACAGGTGATCAGCAGGTTTCATACAAACTGTCATAGACCGTGCACACACATATTATAAATAGACATGCAATACTATGAGGGGACCTAGTGAGTGTATACTATTGTGCATGCAGAGACATAAGGAGTGCATATGCAATACTATGAGGAGACCTAGTGAGTGTATACTATTGTGCATGCAGAGACATAAGGACTGCATATGCAGTAATATAAAGAGATGCAATGAGCACACGTACATTAATATAAATGAATGTAGTGAGCAGACACACAATAGTATAAAGAGTGCACACAGTAATATAAAGAGTGCACACAGTAATATAAAGAGTGCACACAGTAATATAAAGAGTGCACACAGTAATATAAAGAGTGCACACAGTAATATAACGAGACATAAAGAGTGCACACAGTAATATAAAGAGTGCACACAGTAATATAACGAGACATAAAGAGTGCACACAGTAATATAAAGAGTGCACACAGTAATATAAAGAGTGCACACAGTAATATAAAGAGTGCACATAGTAATATAAAGAGTGCACACAGTAATATAAAGAGACGCAAAGAGTGCACACAGTAATATAAAGAGTGCACACAGTAATATAAAGAGACATAAAGCGTGCACACAGTAATATAAAGAGACATAAAGCGTGCACACAGTAATGTAAAGAGTGCACACAGTAATGTAAATAGACGTAAAGAGTGCACACAGTAATATAATGAGACATAACAGGTGCACACGGTAATATAAATAGTTCACAGACATTAATATAAATGAACCTAGTAAGTGCACACACAATATATAGAGACATAACAAGTGCACTCACAATCATACCTAGCGACATACAAGTGCACTCACAATCATACCTAGCGACATACAAGTGCACTCACAATCATACCTAGCGACATACAAGTGCACACATAGTAATCTAAATAGACACATGTATTAATAGACATAACAAGTGCATATGCAATAATATAGCTAGACCTAGCGAGTGCACACATAATAGTATACAGAGACATAGGGGCAGATCCACGTAGCGCGGCGCATCTTCCCGCCAGGCATAGCGTATCCAAGATACACTACGCCGCAACTTTTTTTTTTTCAAATCCACAAAGAATGCGCGCCGTAAGTTACGGCGGCGTAGTGTATCTTTGGCGACGTAAGGGCGCGCAATTCAAAACGATGTGATGGGGGCGTGTTTTATGTAAATACATCGTGACCCGACGTAAACACCGTTTTTTTTTACGGCGCATGCGCCGTCCGTGGGGGTATCCCAGTGCGCATGCTCGAAATTAAACCGGAACAAACCAATGCTTCCGACGGTGATGTCATTCTACGCAAATCCCTATTTGCGAACGACTTGCGCAAACAACGTAAAAAATTTAAAATTCGACGTGGGAACGATGGCCATACTTAACATTGAGTACGCCACCATATAGCAGCTTTAACTATACGCCGGAAAAAGCTGAACGCAAATGACGTAAAAAAATGCGCTGGCCGGACGAAGGTTCGTGGATCGCCGTAACTAGCTCATTTGCATACTCGACGCGGAATTCGACGGAAATGCCACCTAGCGGCCGGCAGAAAAAATGCACCTAAGATCCGACGGCGTACTAAGACGTACGCCTGTTGGATCGACCCGAGATGCAGTCGTATCTTGTTTTGTAGATACAAAACAAAGATACAACGCGGGAAATTAAAAATTACGCCGGCGTAATTCTTTTGTGGATCTGCCCCATAGCGCGCGCACACACAAACAATAACATAAAGAGCCATAACGAGTGAAAACAGCAATCTAAAGCGGTGTTTCTGAACTGCAGTCCTCAAAGCACCCTAACAGGTCATGTTTTCAGGCTTTCCATTATTTTGTACGTGTGATTTGATCAGTTTCACTGCAGATTTGCACTACAGTCCATTTAACATGGTTTGCCTATGGAACCCGTTCTGTAGAGCAAATATGCAAATAGCACTAAAACTGCATAGGTGTGAATCCAGCCTTAGTAATCGCGGGCGCGCTGGACAGGTAAGTGTGCATGTTTTAAAAGTCAGCAGCTGCCGTATTTGTAGTTGCTGACTTAAAAAAAAAAAATCGGCGGAACCTCCCCTTTAAGGACTGGAGTTGAAAAACACTGATCTAAAGAGACCTAGTGAGTGCACACACAATCGTATATAGCGTCATAACAAGTGCACATGCAATAATTGAAAGCAAAGTTCGACCCAAAAGTAGAACCTCTGCTTATCTGCTACACCCCCCCCTCTTTTCGGTGCCACATTTGGCACCTTTCAAGGGGGAAGAGGGGAAAGGGTACCGTTTTTTGACAGGTGCCCTTACCCACTTCCGGAAGATTGCGTCGCGGCGCTGTCCCTCGGAAGGTTTGCCCCCTCCTCCTTCCTCCGCCAGCCGGACCAGTTAGAGAGCACAGCGCGATATGCGCAGTAGGGAACCGTCTGTAAAGCCAAACGTTTTCCCTTACCACGAATGGCAGTGGCAGCACCCTAGAGACGTTCTGAAAATCGGCTGGGGTGCTGACATTGCTGGACTTCAGGACAGCTAAATGTCCTAATATTAACCATTTTAAGCCCCGAGCCTGTTTTTCAGATTCGGTGTTTACGGGACTAAAACATTTTTTTTTGCTATAAAATTACTTAAAACCCCCAAACATTATATATATATTTTTTCTAACACCCTAGAGAATAAAATGGCAGTCATTGCAATACTTTTTGTCACACCGTATTTGCGCAGCGGTCTTACAAGCGCACTTTTTTTGGAAAAAAATCACTTTTTTAAATTAAAAAATAAGACAACAATAAATTTGGCCCAATTTTTTTATATATTGTGAAAGATAATGTTACGCCGAGTAAAATGATACCCAACATGTCACACTTAAAAATTGCGCCCGCTCGTGGCATGGCGTAAAATTTTACCATTAAAAATCTCGATGGGCGACGTTTAAAAAATTCTACAGGTTGCATTTTTTGAGTTACAGAGTAGGCCTAGGGCTAGAATTATTGCTCTCGCTCTAACGATCGCGGCGATACCTCACTTGAACACCGTTTTCATATGCGGGCGCTACTCGCGTATGCGTTCGCTTCTGCGCGCCAGCTCGTCGGGACTGGGCGCTTTAAAAAAATTTTTGGGGGGTTTTCGTATTTATTTTTATTTATTTTACAATTTTTAACACTGAAATAAAAAAAAAAAATTATCACTTTTATTCCTATTACAAGGAATGTAAACATCCCTTGTAATAGAAAAAAGCATGACAGGTCCTCTTAAATATGAGATCTGGGGTCAAAAAGACCTCAGATCTTATATTTAGGCTTAAATGCAAAAAAAAAAAAAAACAAAAAATTTGAAACTGTCATTTTTTTAAATGACAAAAAAAAAATGTGCCTTTAAGACACTGGGCGGGACTGACGTTTTGACGTCACTTCCGCCCAGCAGAGCTATGGGGACGGGTGATGGAGATTTTTCCTTCACTCGCAACCCCACACAGCTGCCGAACAGTCCCGATCGCCTCCGCCCTCTCCCGCCACCTCTCCCGCCACCGATAACGGCGATCTTGCGGCGAATCCGCCGCGGAGACCGCCGTTATCGCTGACAGGACCGCCCACTGAAGAGATGAATATCTCAGTTGTGGCAGCAGCTGCTGCCGTTACCAAGATATCCATCTTCAAAGTGATGACGTATAACGACGGTGGGCGGTCGGTAACTAGTTAAAAGTCAGCAGCTACAGTATGTGTAGCTGCTGACTTTTAATTTTTCCTTGCGGGGGAGGGGGGGGCTCTCCTTCTTAACCACTTAAGACCCGGACCAAGGCCCCTTTTTTGCGATTCGGCACTGCGTCGTTTTAACTGACAATTGCGCGGTCGTGCGACATGGCTCCCAAACAAAATTGGCGTCTTTTTTTTTTCACAAATAGAGCTTTCTTTTGGTGGTATTTGATCACCTCTGCGCTTTTTTTTTTTTGCGCTATTAACAAAAATAGAGCGACAATTTTGAAAAAAATGCAATATTTTTAACTTTTTGCTATAATAAATATCCCCCAAAAATATATAAAAAAAAAGTTTTTTTCCTCAGTTTAGGCCGATACGTATTATTCTACATATTTTTGGTAAAAAAAAAAAAAAATCGCAATAAGCGTTTATCGATTGGTTTGCACAAAATGTATGGCGTTTACAAAATAGGGGATAGTTTTATAGCCTTTTTATTTTTTTTTTACTACTAATGGCGGCGATCAGCAATTTTTTTTTTCTTTTCGTGACTGTGACATTATGGCGGACACATCGGACAATTTTGACACATTTTTGGGACCATTGTCATTTTCACAGCAAAAAATTCTATACAAATGCATTGTTTACTGTGAAAATGACAATTTCAGTTTGGGAGTTAACCACTAGGGGGCGCTGAAGGGGTTAAGTGTGACCTCATATGTGTTTCTAACTGTAGGGGGCGGGGCTGTATGTGTGACGTCATTGATCGCCTTTCCCTATATCAGGGAACAGACGATCAATGACAGCGCCACAACGAAGAACAGGGAAGGTGTGTTTACACACACCTCTCCCCGTTCTTCAGCTCCGGGAACCGATCTCGGGAGTCCGGCGGTGATCGGTCCATGGGTCCCGCGGTCAGGGAGCTTCGGACCGGGTCGCGGGCGCGCACCCGGGACCCACGGCTGGGCTTTTAACAATCACGTACAGGTACATGATTGTGCACAGCCGTGCCATTCTGCCGACGTATATCGGCGTAAGGCGGTCCTTAAGTGGTTACCGTATTTATCGGCATATAACACGCACCGGCGTATAACGCGCACCCTAATTTTAAGAGGGAAGTTTCAGGAAAAAAACTTTAAACAGCCCATTTTATATTCCAAAGCCCCCCTGCACATTACACAGACCAAAGCCCCCCCCTGCACATTACATAGATACCAGCACATTGCACATAGATACCAGCACATTGCACATAGATACCAGCACATTGCACATAGATACCAGCACATTGCACATAGATACCAGCACATTGCACATAGATACCAGTACATTGCATAGATCTCGGCACATTGCACATACATACCAGCACATTGCAAATAGATACCAGCAAATTGCACATAGATACCAGTACATTGCATAGATCTCAGCACACTACGTAGCCCCCCCCCCCCCCATACACTACACAGCATTGTCTCCCTGCACAGTACAGCTCATTTACATTACACAGCCCCCTTGCACTCCCAGGAGACTGCCAATGTACTGTAAAGTTTAAAAATAAAGCACTGCCAGTCCCTTCTACATACCGTAGCTGACAGTTCCTTCTCATTCATTCTCACTGTGTTCCCCGGCTGGTCACATGATCGCTCTCCTCTCATGTGACCGCTCTCCTCCTCCAATCTGAAGCTACACTCGGAGGGGGAGGAGGAGCAAGAAGAGGAGAGAAGGGACAAACGATTCTTAATCTCTTTAGTACGGTACGCTGGCGTCCCAGGACCAGGAGAGGTAGGATGGCCGGCACGACACCCCCGCCCAATCCCCGCTCCCCCCCATTGGTAAAAAAATGACATCGGCGTATAACGCGCACCCCCGATTTCCCCCTGATTTTAGGGGGAAAAAAGTGCGCGTTATACGCCGATAAATACGGTAAATAGACAATGGGTACATATTAAATAATATAAGAAGACCTAGCGAGTGCACATACAATAGTATACAGAGACATAACAAGTGCACATACAATAATATACAGAGACATAACGAGTGCACATACAATAATATAAGAAGATATAATGAGCGCGCAAAGCCGCACACACAATAATATAAAGAGAAATAACGAGTGCACAGACAATATGAAGAGACATAACGAGCGCACTAGGGCTGAAACAATCGACATAATGAATTATCAAAAACGCCATCAACTATTTTCATAATCGATTAGTTGGTCAGCTGATTAGTTGGCTTGCATACAGAATGCATTATTTGTTAACATGTCAGGAAATACAGTGCACATACAGCTCAGTACACCATTCATGCATGTCAGTACATACAGCTCAGTACACCATTCATGCATGTCAGTACATACAGCTCAGTTCACTGACCATACATGTCAGTAAGTGCCTGGAAACGTGTGAATGTGTGAAGAGCAATGCCTTGTGGGGCATGTAGTCTTGGGCAGGAGAATGAAATGAGTGATTCTAAATGCAGAAGTTTTTTTTTTTAACTTGCTATAGGGGTACTCTGAAGGCAGGAGGAGCCAGAAGCGCCAGTGAGGGACTCCAGATAAGGAGAGTCTGGTCTGCTCTGTGCAAAACCATTACACAGAGCGGGTAAGTATAACAAGTTTGGCTACTAAAAATAAAAAAATCGGGGGGCGTGGCCGGGATGTGAAAGGGAGCAGACGTGCGTTAGCTGAGCTCCGCTCTTACCCTTATCCTGACTGACTTCCAGCGCAGATTCCTGCATCCAACACCCGTCTCGCAGGCACCCTGGGGCGGAAGAAGGCACCCGGTACCCCGCGAGCCCCTCCGCTGTCGCCGGGCAAGCTCCGTTCATCCTCGACGCCTGGAACCCGGGTCGAGACGGCCATCTTGCCCACGAGGCTCTCAGCCCTAGAGATGTCCGTCGATTTTCCACCCTTGCCTAATCCATCGGCATCCCATGCCGCCTCTCACGCTGAACTCCTGGCAGCAATCAAGGAGGGCCGGGACTCCGTGATGGTGAAGATTGACCATCTAGTGGCGGATGTCAGCCTCATTAGGCACGACATGGACAAATTTAGGGCCCGGTTCGCCGAGGCGGAGGGCCGCATTTCTCAGCTTGAGGACTCTACAAGGATTGACTCCAGAGATCTCCATGCCCTGCAATTACAGGTCAGAGCCCTGCAGGAGAAATCCATTGACACAGAGAACAGGCTCAGGAGAAATAACATCAGGATCCTTGGCCTCCCGGAGCGGGCGGAAGGGCCCAAGCCTGCGGAATTTACCGAAACCTTCCTCATCTCCCTGCTAGGCCTACCAGCCATGCCACCTACGTTTGTGGTCGAGCGGGCACACAGGGTTCCTCCTAAGCCTCCGGTCCCAGGGGCCCCTCCGCGGCCTTTCCTCCTTCGCCTACTGAACTACCGCGACAGAGATCGCATCCTGGCGGCTGCCAGGGAAAAGAGGGATCTGATGTATGAGGGAGCCAGGATCATGCTGTTCCCGGACTACTCTCCCGAGGTGCAACGCCAGCGCCGCTCCTTCACGGAGGTGAGAAGAAGTCTGCGTGACCAGGGCCTTAAATTCAGCCTGTTGTACCCTAGCAAGCTGCGGGTGATAGATGGGGATCGCACGCGCTTCTTCACGGACCCGGAGGCGGCTATGTCGTGGCTTGAGGCCCGCTGAGGAAGCATACCTCGTGGCAAGTAAGGCGGCTAGTTTTCTGCTTTTTCCCTGGGTCACCCCTTCCCCCCCCCCCCCCCGCTGTGGTGGGGACTCATTATTTGTTTTTTAGCAACGGCATATGGCCTCTGGGATCTCGATGATGATCAGTTTCTCCCCTTCTTCATCCTGATGAACTGTTCTGTGTTACTCTTTTCACTGTACCACTATCATCCGTTCCTTGCTGCCTGTTGTTGTCCCTGGTCCCTGACCCTGCTGCCGCAGGAAGATGGCTGCTTTTGTGCCCCCCAAGAGCTCTCTCTCTACATTGTGGATTGTGATCCGGTTCCCCTTATTTCTCTTGTCTCCCAGTACATACATTTTATTTGTTTTTTTTATTTATCTTTTTTTTCCTGCTAATGTGCTGACTTTGCTCCCTCACCATGGCATTGCACTCCGAGTGTCGTTACCCCCCGGGCCTTGGCCCTTATGCCCTACCCAGGCAGGGAATCTGCTCATACTACTATGCAGAGTTGGAAGCTCAGCGCGCCGACAGAGAGGCGCATCACTCAGAAATCCAGGAACTGTGACGCGCGGAAGCCGTCAACCCCCCCCCCCCCCCCCCCCCCCCCCCCCCTGCACTCGTGCTCTATACTGATTTTTATTTTTTAGTTTTAAGTTTTTTTTTGTCCTACTTTTGTGCCCTATCCCACTGGGGCACTGTGTCCATGAACATTGACCGCAGGCCCCCGCCGTGAGAGGGCAGCCTCGCGGATGCCGTGTAGGGCCCAAGTTTGAGGGCTCATTTACACCTTATGTTTTTGACTGTTCTTGTTTGGGGAAAAACTATTCCCACCCCTCGGGCAGTTGCTGGAGGGATGGGACATAGTCGGATAGGCACCTGGTGCCTGGGAAGTTTGTTGTTTTTTGTGTTCAATGTGTATGCTCTGCTCAATGTCTTTTGCTCTATAAGGATGGTACCCTGCACAGGTTCTGTTGACATGTTTTGTGGTGTACCCGGGGACCTGCTGCTCCTGGGGTGTCTCGTGATGCTCATAAATTGGTATCCTGCCCTCTCTCCACCCCCTCGGCCTGATGGCTGACCGCCCGCCTAACTCATTCTCTATCCTTTCTTGGAATGTAAGGGGTCTCAACTCCAAGTTTAAAAGGGCCACCCTTTTTCAGTATTTAAAGTCCCGCCCTGCACAACTAATCTTGCTCCAGGAGACTCACCTCATGGGCAGCAGGATTCTGACCTTAAAAAAACCCTGGGTTCAGCGAGCGATACATGCTACATATTCCACGTATGCTAGGGGGGTGACAATCCTTGTCCATAAGAACTTTCCCTGTGTGATTGAGGAAGTCCGCACGGACCCCCTGGGTAAATATGTGGTACTTGTTTTTACATTATGGTCACAGAGGTACATTGTTGTCAATATGTATATTCCCCCTCCCTTCTCTTCAGCCCTACTGTATGAGGTTTTGGATAAGATTGCGCCTTTCTGCCCGGGGAAGATTATGGTAATGGGGGACTTTAATGCCATCTTGTCCCAAGAACTAGATAGACCTACCCCGCCGAAATCTCGGTCCTCCGACCTGCTGGCCTGGGCTCAGGCGGTGGGCCTGGAGGAGGTCTGGAGGTGGAAGCACCCGGATGTGCGTGCATATTCCTGCTACTCTGCTTCTTACAAGACCGCGTCCCGGATAGATCTGGCCTTCTCTAACCCTGCACTGTTAGCGGACGTGCTGGAGGCGGACTATCTCCCCAGCGGTCTGTCGGATCATAGCCCGCTGTTGGTGGTGCTCCGCTCTCCGGCCTCGCGCTGTGCCGCTCTCTGGAGACTAGGTGTACAATGGGTGAATCATCCAGACGTGGCCGCTACTGTACCCCCCCTACTGACTGAATTCTGGGAGCGAAATGCTGATACGGCCCCCCCGGCCATAGTCTGGGACACCTTTAAGGCGTATACAAGGGGGCAGTACATCTCCTCTATAGCCAGTGTCAAAAAGCAGCATTCGGCACAGCAGGGTGACTTAGAACAACTGGTTACAGACCGCACAGCTGCATACAATGCTGACCCCTCGTCAGACCACTTTGGGCTGATGATGGCGGCCCAGCGTGACTTACACCTCCACGTGGCCGAGGCCACTCGTCTGGAAATGCATAAGGGTAGGCAGAGGGCCTTCGAACAGGGTGACAGAAACGGACGTTTTCTGGCCATGATGGCTCAACACGATCAACCTCTCACAACTATATCTCTCCTCCAGACCCCGGGAGGGGGGACAGTGTCCTCCCCTCAAGACATACTACAGACCTTTAAGGACTTTTATGGGACGCTCTACACCTCTGGGCTGCCGGCGGACTTCCGACCTGAGACGCTAAATGATCTACTTGACCCTTTGGCGCTGGGCTGGCTCTCCGACCAGGAGAGGGAGGCCCTAGTACAGCCGTTTACAGCTCTCGAGGTCCAGATTGCCATCCAGTCCTTTCCACCGGGCAAAGCGCCCGGACCGGATGGACTTCCCTTAGATTTCTATAGGGCTCATGCTAGCCTCCTGGCGCCCCTGTTGGCTCAGCTATACACTACGTGTTTGGCTGATGGCAACCTCCCAGCTTCTATGTACCATGCCCATCTGACATTGATACATAAACCTCCCAAAGATCCTACTTCCTGTGGCTCCTACCGCCCCATTGCATTACTGAACACTGACTTTAAAGTGCTCACCAAGCTGTTAGCCCTGAGGTTATACCCCATGTTGCCCACGGTAATAGACCCCGACCAGACGGGGTTCATGCCCAGAAGGTCTACGGACGTCAATCTCCGGAGGCTCTTCACCAACATCCATACCCGACACATTAATACCGGAACGAGGTCTGTGGCCTCGTTAGATGTGGAAAAGGCCTTTGACACAGTCGAGTGGCCTTTCCTGTGGGAGACTCTGCGCCGAATGGGATTTCCATTACTTTTCATAACTTGGTTACAGGTAATCTACAGGGCCCCTACATCGTCAGTACGCCTGGGCGGTGGTGTTTCCGCCCCCTTTCAGCTTTCCCGTGGCACTAGGCAGGGCTGCCCTCTTTCCCCGGCCTTATTTGCCCTTGCCATCGAACCAGTAGCAGAGGCATTACGTACATCTTGTCACATTAAGGGACTCAGGGTGGGTCTGCTGGAAGAGAGAGTGGCCTTATACGCTGACGATATGTTGCTTTTCCTAAACGATGCTGGCCCCTCCCTGCAGGGTGCTCTCTCTGTACTGGACACGTTCGCCCTGGTCACTGGACTCAGGGTAAACTGGTCCAAATCCCTCCTATTCCCAATAGACCAGGCTGCCAGATCTACCTCCCCTCAGGACAACCCCCTATGCTGGGTAGACACGTTTAAATACTTGGGAGTACAGGTTTCTACCTCGGCCTCTGACTTCATCCCCCTTAATCTTTCCCCTGTTTTGGTAGACGCCCAGTCCAAATTCAAAGCATGGGGCAACCTTCCTCTGTCGGTATGGGGAAGGGTGAATCTTCTAAAAATGAAAATAGTCCCCAGACTTCTCTACCTCTTCCGACATTCGCCGCAGTGGGTGCCTAAGTCCTTTTTTGCTAAACTAAATCGACTTTTTTCCTCCTTTATCTGGGGGACCTCTTCTCCGAGGTATAAGCTATCTACCTTAATGAGGCCGCGAACGCAGGGTGGAATGGCATTTCCCGACTGTCACAAGTACTACCTCGCCGCCCAGCTGGTAACGGCGGCCTGGTGGCTGAAGCCAGATGGTACAAACACCTCCACTGCTCTTGAGGCCTCGGTGGTTGGCTCGTTGGAGGCCCTTCGGCTTTTGCTTTTCAGGGGCCCCCGCGCGCCATACTCTCTGACCCCCTCTATGACCACCACCCTGCGGGCGTGGCGAACTGGCCTGGCCATTGAAAAATGTAAGCCCACTGAAATTTCACCCAACGCCCCGATCTGGAAAAACCCTACATTGGACCATTTTTACAGACTGATGGATCCCCTTGCGTGGTCGAAGTACGGCGTGAAACTGATATCACATATTATTTCGCAGAACACACTGAAAACCTTTCCCGAGCTTTCGTCAGAATTCAATCTGCCCTCTCACTATCGTTTCAGGTACCTACAATTATCGCACGCTTTCTCGGCGCAGTTTCCCTTGTCCTCCTGTGTTGTGGCCCAGTCGGAGTTGGAGAGGACGCTTAGATTTGATTGTGGCGTGAAGCCCACCTCGCACGTATACTCCTTCCTACTCTTTGTGTCCCCCCCTCCCCTTGACGGGCTGCGAGCCAGGTGGCAAACGGACATTCCCACACTAGATTCAGACGACTGGGATGACATATGGGACCTTCCCTTCTCCACGCTGGTGTCAGTTCGTGACAGACTGGTACAATTCAAAATAGTGCATAGGGCATACTTTACCCCCCACAGGTTACACAAAATGAACCCCACACACTCACAGGAGTGCTGGCGTTGTGGCGCCTCCCCAGGCGATTTTTCACATATTTTCTGGAAATGCCCTGAGGTGGTGCATTATTGGGAGGCTGTGTTGGAACTGACCAACAAAATTGCTGGGACTCAATTACCCTTGACTATGGAGGTGTGCCTCCTGGGCATCGTAGACAACATTATCCGAACCTCTGCCAAGCGCACACTAGTGAGCGTACTGCTCTTTTATGCCCGTAAAAATGTGGCCATGCATTGGAAAAAACCCTCACCCCCATCCCTGGTACGGTGGCGGCGCCTGGTAAACACCAGCCTTCCCTTATATAAAGACACGTATGCCAATCGCGGATGTCCGCAAAAGTATGATAAGGTATGGCGGGTCTGGGTGGAGGAGCCGGAGACTGCTGGCTAAGACATTCTATTTTTTGATGTGGCATTCCCCCCCCCCCCCCCCCCGCCACCCCCTTCCTTAACTATGTCGGTTGATACGAACCTCAGTTGGATATCATGTATAGCTGCAAGGGTTACTGTCTCTCGAATGTATCAGCTGCATCTCATGACGAATTGTAAGACGTTGAGCTGTCTATGTCCTGTATTGTCTAAATGTACTGTGTATTGTGTTTGAAATTCTTCAATAAAAATATTTTCAAAAAAAAAAAAAAAAAAAAAAAATCAGCAATTACAATCACTTTAAGGGCTCTGTGCAGGGAAGATTAGCATCTGAACCCAGAGAAGCTAGAGGCTGATAATCTGGAGGTAATATAAGCCATTATAATTACATTTAAAGTAAAAGTTTACCCCAGTATTTTGAATTGCATTTAAAATGATAAAATCCATGAAAAATAAGTCTCAGCCTGTAGTATTACTTTAAAATAAAAGATTCATTTGTACTCGTGCAAATGCTCCAATACCCAAGACCCCTTTCACACTGAGGGCGTATTGCAGGCGCTATAGCGTTAAAAATAGCGCCTGCAATCCGCCCTCAAATAGCTGCTCCATTGTCTCCAGTGTGAAAGCCCGAGGGCTTTCACACTGGAGCGTTGCGCTAGTAGGACGGTAAAAAAAGTCCTGCTAGCCACATCTTTGGAGGGGTGAAGTAGCGGTGTGTATACCGCTCCTCCACAACTGCTGCCCATTGAAATCAATGGGACAGCGCGGCTATACCGGTCCGCAATATGCTGCTTCAGCAGCGCATTCTGGGCGGTTTTAACCCTTTCTGGGCCGCTAACGGGGGTAAAAACGCCACGCTAGCGGCCGAAATGCGACACAAATCTGCCCATATCGTCGGCGGTAAAAAAGCACAGTATTACCGCCGACACTGTGGGTGGCTCAGTGTGAAAGGGGTCTAAAGATGATACCTTTTGCGGTGCAAAATAAATTATACACTTTTTTTTTTTTTTTTTTAGGTTTTTATCTGACAAGTTAAAGTGTTTGTTACCCTAGAAAAAAAAATCCTGTTTCTTTAGCCTAGATTCACGCTGACAGCGGGATTGAAATCATGCGAGTTCAGCTGAACTCGCACAATTTCATATCCGCATGTTAGGCCGACTTCGGGAGCGATTTCAAAGACCTCTGTGCGGGTTCATTCACAGATGTCTGTACAAATCGCACCCTGAAGTCACCAAAAGTAGTACAAAAACTACTTTTGGGAATCTGTGCAGCGCTGCAAAGTCGGATTTGGACAGTGCCATTTGCTGTCAATAGCTGCCGATTTGACATGTCAAATCACATCAATGTGAACCTAGGCTAAAAGCATGGTTTACAGCATAGTGCTTGTGCTGTGTAGTTTAGCCCTCTGTAACACCTGAAATATCTGGCTGGTTCTGCCCTCCCCCTGTAAACTGACCACTGTTTATCATGGCTGCTGACCCCTGACACCGTGGTCAGTTTACATGCCTCTGTCATCTGCAGCTATCCTGTCTCTCCTCTGTCCTCCCTCTCCCCCCTTCCTCCTTGCCTGTCTGCTCTGTGTCAAGTGCCCACCCCCTCCTGCTGCTGAAATAACAATTAAAGTCGTATATAATCCTGTGTGTTTTCCAATGCTGTGTGCCCCTCCCTCTGTGATTTAATAAAAACAAAAAATGATGTGTATACCTGATTTCAGAGCGCCTCTCGGCGATCATGTGACCGGCCGGCTCTCTCCTCTTCTCGTCCTGACCAACTTCAGAGGGGGAAATCTCAGGCCCATCCGCTACAGCTGTCAGACGGGGAGAAGAGAGCCGGGCCGGTCACTTGAGCGCTGAGGGGTATATACAGGATTATGTAAAGTTAAATTAGTGGGTTAGAGTGTTTTTAAACCTAGTTACACCACTTGTACCTACAGGTATGCCTATAATGAGACTTACTTGTAGGTACTGTAAATATCTCCTAAACCTGCACCTGAACAAATGGTTCGCTCATGCTTGCACTGGAGTGACGTCATCGCGGCTCCGGCCAATCACAGCGGCGGAGCCCGCGAATCCGGAAATAACTCCAGGAGACATGTCTCCGGTCACAGCCGTGTGCAGGGCCACTGCAACAGCTTTGTTTTAAGGAAAGTATTTAATAATGAGCAACTATGCGATGTGTACTAGCTTATTATGCTTTTGTCTTACAGTTTTTTTTTTTTTGTTTTGTTTGGGGGTTTACAACCACTTTAATATAAAGAGGCATAACAAGTGTACACACAATTATATTAAGAGACAAGTGCACACGTTATAATATTAGGACAGATAATGAGTGAACACACAATAGTATAAATAGACATAGTGCACACAATAATATAGAGACCTACCAATTGCACACACAATAATATATAAATAAATACGTGTGCACACAAATAAAATAAAACCATAAGGATGAGTTTCAACCCACTTGAGCAAACCTACCAGGAAGCTGTAACTCAACTAAGCAGTCATCTGCAGCTGTGGCAATTTCCCACCCTGCAACCACAAGTACACCAAGTGTCTGTATACATGAGGCAGGGAATGTCTCAGCTGCGTATAAATAGCTCAGTACAGTTACAGCTTCCTGGTGGGTTTGGACTAGGATCCAAACATGTCCAATTTTATCTCTAAGAAAGAGGAATAGCAAACTTACCCACAATAATATATAAAGAGATAGTGCACTGACATTAATAGGTGGGATTTAATAAAGCCCTAATGATACTTCTCTGGTGGTATGGCCCCTTGAAATGGCCTCTGCCAGATTAAAAAAATTACTGCCTCCCACTACAGTAGCTTAACTGACATGTGTAGCAGTTTCAGGTAGGTAAGTGGCACTATTACTGCACCAAATTCAGAAAGAATTACCTCTGATTTGTAAATATCAAAACTTGAGACAATTGAAACCAACTGTAACCTGGCCTACAGAGACAGGCAGAGAGTGCCTGTCTCTGTACACTGTGTAGCTGGCGGCATGTTGGCTGCTACTATCTCTCCCCCTTCCCACCCATTGCTGGTTGTCAAGTGGAACTAAACCCATCAATGTAACTGCTTCCCAAAGTAGTTCTATTCAAATCATGGCATGAATGATAACTGTCACATTTGCTTGTGCTGTCAATAGAACTGTCAAACCATTAAAATGAGGCTAACATAACAACTTCCTTGGCTGTAAAGGATGGGAGGGTTTAGTTCCACTTTAAAGGGGTTGTAAAGTCATATTTTTTTTTTTTTTATCTTAATACATTCTATACATTAAGAGAAAATGCCTTCTCTATGCAGCAGCCCTCCTCAGCCCCCCTATTACTTACCTGAGGTACTTCTCTGTCCAGTGATGTCCACAAGTTTCTCAGTCATCCGAGATTCTCCCTCCTGACTGGCTGAGACACATCAGTGGCGCCATTGGCTGCCGCTGATGTCAAAGTCAGCAAGCCAATCAGGAAATATAGAGGGGGTGGGCCAGGTCAGGGCTCTTTGTCTAAATGGACATGGGAGCTGTGACTCGGCTCAGGTGTCCCCATAGCAAGCTGCTTGCTCTGGGGGCACTGAACAGGAGGGAGGGGCCAGGATCACACAAGAGGGACCCGCGAAGAGGAGGATCTGGGCTGCTATGTGCAAAACCAACTGCACACAGCAGGTAAGTATAACATGCTCTGAATAAGTACGAGACGGAAGCGCTCGGTCTGGTAAAACTAGCGTTCGTAATGGAACGCATTCTCTTCTTCTTTATAATACTAGAATAATGAAAACCAGATGCAAATTGACTACACTCACTCAAAAACAGATAGGAACCCACAAGCACAAACTGAAGAGCAGAACCGGACAAAAAATCGTGAATCTTCTCTCACCAAACTTCTACTAACACGAGATTAGCAGAAGGAGCCCAAAGGGTGGCGCACTTGGTATTGAACTTCCCTTTTATAGTGCCGTAGACCGCGTTGTACCTTGACCGCGTTCTTGGCGTTTGGAATTTCCGCCAACATTTGTGGGACTGTGTATGCAAGACAAGTTTGAGCCAACATCCTTATTACAGATTTGCTCAAGAATATTCCTGCATTAAGCACCATCCATCTTTCCCTCAACTCTGACCAGATTCCCAGTCCCGACTGCAGAAAAACATCCCCACAACATGATGTTGCCACCACCATGTTTCACTGTGGGGATGGTGTTCTTTGGGTGATGTGTTGGGTTTGTGCCAGACATTTTTTTTTGGCCAAAACGTTACATTTTAGTCTCATCAGACCAGAGCACCTTCCTCCATACATTTAGTAAGTCTCCCTATGCCTTTTCGCAAACTCAAAACTTGCCATTTTGTTTTTTGCTGAAAGTAATGGCGTTATCCTGGCCACTCTGCCATAAAGTCCAACTCTATGGAGCGTACGGCTTATTGTCGTCCTATGTACAGATACTCCAGTCTCTGCTGTGGAACTCTGCAGCTACTCCAGGGTTATCTTGGGTCTCTGTGCTGCCGCTCTGATTAATGCCCTCCATGCCCGGTCCGTGAGTTTTGGTGTGTGGCCATCTCTTGGCAGGTTTGCTGTTGTGCCATGTTCTTTCCATTTGGTTATCCTAGATTTGATGATTATCCAAGATTTGGATAATTTGGATAATTTTTTAACCTAAAAAAAACCTAACCTAACCCTGACTTGTATTTCTCAACATTACTTGTCCCTTGCTTGTTTGGAGAGTTTCTTGGTCTTCGTGGCAGTGTTTGGTTAGTGGTGCCTCTTGCTTAGGTTCTGCAGCTTCTTGGGCCTTTCAAAAAGGTGTGTATATGTCAGGGATACGCAATTAGCGGACCTCCAGCTGTTGCAGAACTACGAGTCCCATGAGGCACAGCAAGACTCTGACAGCCATAAGCATGACTCCCAGAGGCATGATGGGAGTTGTAGTTTTGCAACAGCTGGAGGTCCGCTAATTGCTTATTCCTGGTATACCGTATGTAATGACAGATCATGTGACATCATTTCACTAATTACGGTATGTGACTTCTGAAGGTAATTGGTTTCACCAGAGCTTTTTATGGGCTTCAAAACAAAGTGGGGAATACATACACACATGGCATCATAGGTATCATTTTTTTATTTCTGAAAAATTGTTATATATATATATATATATATACTGTGTGTATGTGTATATATGTATGTGTATGTGTGTATATATATATATATATATATATATATATATATATATATATATATATATATATATATATATATATAAAAAATACATTTCTAATTTTACTTCACCAACGTAGACTATTGTGTTCTGATCCATCACATATAATTCTGATTAAAAAAACATTGAACTAAAGGCTGTAATGTAACAAAATAGGTAAAAAGCCAAGGGGGTGAATATTTTTGCACTGTATATGTATGTATGTGTGTGATAGATACATATTTTGTCTCATACTGTTGTGGACTCCTTGCTGGGTCGAGGTGTATGTGTGTTTGCTGTGAGGAGGGAGTGTGAGATTCCTCCAACAGCTTTCCCTAGAGGGGATTGTCCCTTTGTTACCTGTGTTTTAATAAACAGTTCCATGTTTAAGCTGTGTAACTGAGCTAGCCTCGCCTGGTATTTGGTTAAAATATATGGGTTGTAATATCTGATGTCAGACTGGAGGAGGCTGTATGCTGACGGAAGCACTCAGGCAGAGTACGACTGGGTTTCGTTACACAATCACTTTAAGTATTGCTGCCAGAGTTTCTTTTTTAAAACGGCTTTGATGTCTATATCCACTTACTAATTTTGCTTGCAGTCAGGCGTTATTGCTTTCTGATTTGCTGTCCTGGAGTCGGTACTAAAACCGGGCTTTAATTTGGTTTCTAATCCGAATGCTTATTTTCGGTTAGTGACTAAGGCCTGTTTCACAAGGGCTTCAGTTTGTATGCGAGCAATGTGAACAGCAAGCTTTGATGCTTTTAAAGTACCATTGAGCTCCAGGTTGTAAATGATGAACACAAATGGGAGTGCTGATTGTCACTTCAAATAGGCTGCTAGCAGCTTATGTAAAGTGACAGCCAGCACTCCCATTACAATCTGTGTCCCATGATTTACAACCTTGAGCCTCTATGGCAGCCCTCAAAAATTCCACTAGCCTGCTCGCAATTTGCGAGTGGAATTTAATGCATGGCGACTGAGGTGCGGGGGTGGACCAGGCTGATCGTTTCCTGGCTGAAGCGATCTTCTGAGCATGCACGTTTTTCACGACGTTAACCACTTACCCCCCGGACCATATTGCTGCCCAAAGACCAGAGTACTTTTTGCGATTCGGGACTGCGTCGCTTTAACAGACAATTGCGCGGTCGTGCGACGTGGCTCCCAAACAAAATTGGCGTCCTTTTTTCACAAATAGAGCTTTCTTTTGGTGGTATTTGATCACCTCTGCGGTTTTTAGTTTTTGCGCTATAAACAAAAATAGAGCGACAATTTTGAAAAAAATTAATATTTTTTACATTTTGCTATAATAAATATCCCCCAAAAATATATAAAAAAACATTTTTTTTCCTCAGTTTAGGCCGATACGTTTTCTTCTACATATTTTTCGTAAAAAAAAATCGCAATAGGCGTTTATTGATTGGTTTGCGCAAAAGTTATAGCGTTTACAAAATAGGGGGTATTTTTTTGTCATTTTTATTATATTTTTTTTACTAGTAATGGCGGCGATCAGCGTTTTTTTTTTTTTTCCGGTACTGCGACATTATGGCGGACACTTCGGACACTTTTGACACATTTTTGGGACCATTGGCATTTTTATAGCGATCAGTGCTATAAAAATGCATTGGATTACTATAAAAATGCCACTGGCAGTGAAGGGGTTAACACTAGGGGGTGGGAAAGGGGTTAAGTATGCCTGGGTGTGTTCTTACTGTGGGGGGGGGGGGGGGGGCCTCACTAGGGGAAACACTGATCCTCGGTTCATACATTGTATGAACCGAAGATCAGCATTTCCCCTGCTGACAGGACCGAGAGCTGTGTGTTTACACACACAGCTCCCGGTCCCCGCTCTGTACCGAGCGATCGCGTGTGCCCGGCGGCGATCGCGCCCGCCGGGCACACGCACGGGAGTCGGGGGCGCGCGCGCGCCCCTAGTGGCGGCTGGGACAGAGGACGTCATATTACGTGCTCTCGCCCAGCAGAGCCACCTTGTGGACGTATGACGGTGCGCCGTCGGCAAGTGGTTAAAGCGTACACACGACCATTTTTCACAATGGGGAAAAACGACGATAAAAATTAGAGCATGTTCTATATTTTTAATGCCCATTTATCACAGAGAGAAAAATGCTCTGGAGCCTACACACGATCGTTTTTAATGACCAGTTTAAAAAAAAATTCACGTCATGGAAAACGGTCGTGTGTATGTTGCATAACTCTAGAGGGATGGGACGGACGGACTATAGGAGATGACACATCGTTGTTCCTAACTAGTAGGAACACACAATCTCTCCTCACAGAACAGGGATTTGTGCGTTTACACACACATCATCCCTGTTCTGGCTCTCGTGCGTGGCCGACGGTCATCGGCACCCCCACAGTGCAACGGGCACGCGTCTGCTATCCTCTTGTGCCTGCGCCGCACCAGCTCAGTTTTTTGTATCCTCTGGGGATGTGCTTCTCCTCTGCGGGCGGCTGTGGGGTGACAGATCTGCCTGCCTTGTGAGTAGTGTTTTCCACACTGAGCCAGGCTTTGCTGCTGCAGAACCTTGGAGGGGGAGGGCAAGGTCTGCTGGGTGTTATAGTGTAGAAATTGGATTCCCGAACGCCCCCCCCCCCCTCTCCGCCCTAAGCGAGAACGCCCCCCCCCCCCCTCTCCGCCCTAAGCGAGAACGCCCCCCCCCCCTCTCCGCCCTAAGCGAGAACGCCTCCCCCCTCTCCGCCCTAAGCGAGAACGCCCCCCCCCCCTCTCCGCCCTAAGCGAGAACGCCGCCCCCCCTCTCCGCCCTAAGCGAGAACGCCGCCCCCCTCTCTGCCCTAAGCGAGAACGCCCCTCCCCCTCTCCGCCCTAAGCGAGAACGCCCCCCCCTCTCCACCCTAAGCGAGAATGCCCCCCCCCTCTCCGCCCTAAGCGAGAACGCCCCCCCCCTCTCCGCCCTAAGCGAGAACGCCCCCCCCCTCTCCGCCCTAAGCGAGAACGCCCCCCCCTCTCCGCCCTAAGCGAGAACGCCCCCCCCCCTCTCCGCCCTAAGCGAGAACCCCCCCCCCCCTCTCCGCCCTAAGCGAGAACGCCCCCCCCCTCTCCGCCCTAAGCGAGAACGCCCCCCCCCCTCTCCGCCCTAAGCGAGAACGCCCCCCCTCTCCACCCTAAGTGAGAATGCCCCCCCCTCTCCGCCCTAAGCGCTAAGCGTGAACGTCCCCCCCCCTCTCCGCCCTAAGCGTGAACGTCCCCCCCCCCTCTCCGCCCTAAGCGTGAACGCCCCCCCCCCTCTCCGCCCTAAGCGTGAACGTCCCCCCCCTCTCCGCCCTAAGCGAGAACGTCCCCCCCCCCCAGGGGTTGACAAATTTGCTTGGAATCTAGGAGCCAGCTAAAAAACTTAGGAGCCAGGAAACGCGCCCCGTCCCGACGAGCTTGCGCGCAGAAGCGAACACATACATGAGCAGCGACCGCATATGTAAACGGTGTTCAAACCACACATGTAAGGTATCGCCGCGATTGGTAGAGCGAGAGCAATAATTCTAGCCCTAGACCTCCTCTGTAATTCAAAACAGGCAACCTGTAGAGTTTTTTTAAAATCTCCATAGGCGACGTTTAAAGGGTAAAAGTTTGACGCCATTCCACGAGCGGACGTAATTTTGAAGCGTGACATGTTGGGTATCAATTTACTCGGCGTAACATTATCTTTCATAATATTAAAAAAATGGGGATAACTTTACTGTTGTCTTATTTTTTTATTAAAAAAAGTGTAATTTTGTCCCCAAAAAAGTGCGCTTGCAAGACCGCTGCGCAAATACGGCGTGACAGAAAGTATTGCAACGATCGTCATTTTATTCTCTAGGGTGTTAGGATAAAAAATATATATAATGTTTGGGGGTTCTAATTAGAGGGAAGAAGATGGCAGTGAAAATAGTGAAAAATGACATTAGAATTGCTGTTTAACTTGTAATACCAACGGCCACCACCAGATGGCGCCAGCTTACACATCTGGTGGTAATAACTTGTAATACCAATGGCTCACCACCAGATGGTGCCAGCTAAAAAAAAAAAAAAAAAAATATATCATTTTTTTTTTTTTTTGCCCCTCCTTCCAAGCCAAGTCGCCAGGACCCTATTTCTAGTCGCCATGGCGACCTGGCGCCCAGGATTTGTCGACCCCTGCCCCCCCCCTCTCCGCCCTAAGCGAGAACGCCCCCCCCTCTCCGCCCTAAGCGAGAACGCCCCCCCCTCTCCGCCCTAAGCGAGAACGCCCCCCCCTCTCCGCCCTAAGTGAGTACTTGAGGAAAGGTATCAGTACTTGTACTCGCTCTTAAAAAACTGGCATCGGTGCAACCCTAGCTACAACGGTTCACGTGAACGTTCCGACCTTCCACACTATAATGACGGCAGCTGGTCGGCAAGCGGTTAAGGTAACAATATTTTTAGAAGAATATGAGCAATGGCAGCTCATTATATCTCCCTTAGTATAGTATAGTTTTGTTTTCCATATAAAGCATACAGAAAGCGTAGTATATCGGTGGCATAGGAGAGTGTGATGCAGTGTAATGTGTCTCTGATCCTCCAGTGGCTGCAGGGATGCGTGATCCTCAATAAGAGGATGTCCTGGAAATGGCAAATGCCAAATATTAATGGCTAATGTAACATTTGCGTGAATAGAGCTAAGAACAGAAAAACATTTAGTGTGACCGATACATAAACATAAAACCTATCTTACTGAGACAGAATGCATGCCTTCTGGTATTTAAACAGGGACTTTAGCTGAAGCAGAACATTTCTATGCTATTGTTGTGAATTTACAATGGCAATAAACAGGTGATATAACAGGAGGATTTTAAATGTTGCTATTGAATATATACAAAAGTCATCTGTATGATTTATATTGCGTCATTTTCTTTTACGCAGCTATCAGCTGTTTTCGGATGGTATTTTATGGCAGAGCAGTGAATTGAATGCCTTGCATTGCACAGTGCAGAACACGTGTGCGTCTGTTACTGGATATTCATGCTGAGGCTCTGATCTCTGACATTGTGATGCTGGGTCACCGATATGACACAGCACTGTCCCTCTGCTCTGCTCATGTCAGCAAATCCCATTAAAGTCTCTCTATTCAAATAGATGTGAAGGTCTGCCAGACTCAGCATTGTGTCTCTGTACTTGCAGAGTCCGTTCCACTGAGGTAGATGACAACATGGCTGACACAGATGACGTTGTGGTGCCCGAACTGCACAAGCTGCTGGAGCAGGACTCTTACCTCGTACCATACAAGAAGGATTTCAAGAGAAGGTAAAGCAATACACAACCTCTGACCCTTTAATCCTATGCGATTCTGTCATTCGGGGATAGCAGCTCTCTCATTTGGACATTGGGGTTGGCAGCTATGTGACAGTCCAGCCATTGTCAGGTTGCAGCTCCCCGGGTCTTAATGGTATCAGAACTTGAATGTTATTATATGAACTAGAACAACACAGCTCTTCCTTATCACTGCACACTTATGTATAATTGTGAAATGCTCATTTTGTTGACACTGCTTTGTGAACTTGTGTCCCTTTTTAGTTACAAAGAAAAAAAACTTTTAACTTGTTCTGCTCTGAACTGTTGCCATCTCTAATTCTGGATGGCTTCTTTTTGCTGAAGACTGATGGACCTATTTGTAAGCATCAGAGATATCATTTTTTGTGTGTAATGGATAAGTAAAAACTACGTTCAATTTTTTAATAATTTATGCAATTTTTTTTTTTTTACTTGCAATCTCTGACATTGTGATGCTGGGTCACTGATATGACACAGCACTGTGCCGCTGCTCTGCACATGTCAGCAAATAATATTATACATCACAGAATATGGGAATGGCATTCATTTGCAATTATTCAAATTGGAATAACTTTTATATTGCTGGTTATCTGTGCTATTTTTTTTTTTTTTACTGACATTCAGGGGGGGGGGGGGGGCCGGGTAGAAATCAGAAAGGGGAGAAAATCTGGCCTTTTTTTTGGCACTGTTTGTTTACACCTAACTTTCAGTGTTTTTTTTTTTTTTGGCTAGAAAATGACTTAATTCGGGGGTTCCGCGGGATATAGTTTTTTTTTTTTTTTTTTCTCTAATCCACAGCTCTTACCTTTACTCCCGCACTAACAGGGTGTCCCACTCGTTAAGCCGTCCTATGCGCTGTAATGCGGTAAATTATATTTTTGATTCTGATCCGATGGACGTTTCCATCTTACCTGTGGGCATAGTGAAGCCGACAGGGTCTTCTTCCGGGATAGGGCGAATGCTGGCCTCCCAGCATTCACCGCTCGATCCCGCGCATGTGCAGTGTTGACGGCGAGCGTCGCCGTCAACACTACATGGTTGCCATAACAACGGCCGGCGTAAGAAGTTCACGCCCCGTTGTTTAGACTTTTACCTTAGCTATGAGCTGCAGCCGACGAGATGTTGCGCGATTACAGCACAGCGCGTCGACGGAGGAGTTCCTAAATTCGAGTGACAGGACGGGGGAGAATGTACTTACGACCTGCAAGCGGGTAAGGAGGACTCAAAAAAAACAAAAAAAAAAACGTTTGGTCATTCTCTTTGCAGCGCATTTGCATAGACAGGATGTTGTAAAACAGGGTGAACCACCGCTTTAAAACTCCCAAACATTATATATTGTTTTAAAGCAGAGTTCCACCCAAAATTGGAACTTCCTCTTATCCCACTCCTCACCCCCTTACATGCCACATTTGGCATGTAATTTTTTTGGGTGGGGAGTGGGGGCTTCAGGAGGAGTGGGACTTCCTGTCCCACTTCCTCCTTCCGCCGAGAGGCTGGTTAGGCGATTAAGCTTAATCGCCTACAGCAGCCCCTCCCTGTAGGCGATCGCCTAGGACACGTCGCAGGTCCTAGGCGATCTCCTGTCCAATCAGACGGCCCAGCGCTGCGTGCGCATGCGCAGTGCCGCTCGCGCATGCGCAGTGGGTGTCCGGCCGTGAAGCCGAAAGCTGTCACGGCCGGGTGCCCACAGTTAAAAATTAAGACGCCGGCCGGGGAGGGGGGGATAGGAGCGGAGCCCCGGCCGGCGCGTCGCTGGAACGCTGGAGCAGGTAAGTGTATGTTTATTAAAAGCCAGCAGCTACACTTTTTGTAGCTGCTGACTTTTAATAAACATAACAATTTTCTGGAACACCCCTTTAAGGCAAAGGCCCTAGAGATTAATTGTTGGGTTTTGCAATTTTGTTATGTCACACGGTATTCCTGCAGTGGTTTTCAAACGCAAACCTGTCAGGCTTTAAAATTGTGCATGCTCTCACAATGGCGACAAACTACATACGTTTTACTATACATGGGCAATGCTTTAAAAGCCTTTACGGGTTACCATTTTAAATTTAAAGAGGATGTCGAGTGCTAGAATTATTGGCCATGATCTGACATTCGCAGTGATAACTTGCATGTGTGCGGGACTGACGCTTGCCCCCCTTTTCATGGGGGGGGGGGGCACTTTTACAATCTTATTTTTTATTATTTTCTTTACATGGTAATTTATATAAAAAGAAAAATTATTATTTTTTTAATCACTTTATTGCTGTAAACATCCATTGTGACAGCAATAGGCACGTGACAGGTACTCTTTATGGAGGGATCTGGGGTCTATGATACCCCAAATCCTCCTTCCCTTGAAAGGGCATTCAAAACGCCAAGATCTATGTTTTTGAATACTTTCAAATTTAAAAAAAGAGCACTGTTTACATCCGGGTAAACCGGCAGTGATGTCATGTCATCGCTTTGGGGTTGCCATAGGGCAAAGCCAAGCTTGTATACGTCACCGACTAGCCAGTGGATGTGCCGACTAGTAGCTCGGGTCTCCTGGTAATAGTCAGGCGGCTAGCAAGAGACGGTACCAGGGTGATGCCTGCAGCTGCAGGCATCACCCCCGGTACAACCACTTGAAGTCAAATGATGTAGCAGTTATGTGATTTGGCAGCAAGTGGTTAAAAAACAAGGTAAGTGCAAGGCCTCTTTTCATAAGGGGGCAATCCATCAGTCTGATTTTAATCCGTGATTAGACAATTCAAAAACAGATTGCAACATATCCCTATGGGCGGCCAGATATAAGAAAGTTCTACAAATTCTAAGTGTGAACCAAGCCTAATGCCGCGTACAGACGGTCGTTTTTTGTGATGAAACAAAACGACGTTTTATGCGATGATAAAAAAACGACGTTTTTGAAACTTCATTTTCAAAAACGACGTTGCTTTAACACCATCGTTTTTCAAAATGCTCTAGCAAAGCGCGGTTACGTTCAGCACGTACGACGGCACTCTGTTCCATTGAAGCTTGCTTCATAACTTGCTTCTGAGCATGCGCGGGTTTAAAAACGTTGTTTTCAACGTCGTTTTGCCCACACACTATCATTTTAATTGACACAAAAAACAACGTTTTGAAAAACGACACAAAAAATTCGAGCATGTTCGAATTTTTTTTTGTCGTTTTTCAGAAGACATAAAACGACGTTTTCCCCACACGCGGTCATTTTAAATGACGTTTTCAAAAACGTCGTTTTTTTTTTCATCACAAAAAACGACCGTCTGTACGCGGCATTAGAGAGGATGACCTGAAACAAGCCCTGCAAAGAAAGTCAGAGTGAAGTTAAAACTTTTTGATCTGTTTTTCCAGGCACACCATTTGGGATCAGACAGCCCATTGCTCCTGGGAGATTGAAAATTGATGTTTCTTGTTTCCCTCTGCTGTTGGCATGGACATCTGAGGCTTCCAAATGGCACATGTGAACCTGGGACACACATGGGGTGGGGTAGGGTGACACCTTTTTGAGCTGATAGAAGCCAGCTCTATAGCCACCTAAATGACTTATGTTGTGGAGCATGAAGCCAGCTCTGGTTTCAGTAGAAATTTGGTTACATTCTGATTTTGCCTCATGTAATACTTGTGGCAGTGCTTTATTATGTGTTTTTTTTTTTTTTCATTTGGTTTTCGTTTACTGCTGTCTGGGATTATAAGTGATTTCCTCTCACGTTCATTTATGGTGACAACAGCCTTACATTAGGACAGTGGTCTCCAAACTGTGGCACAGGGGCCTGATCTGGCCCTTAAAACACTATTCCTCCCACTGACACCAACGCTGGGGCGCCATTCCTCCCACTGACACCAACGCTGGGGCGCCATTCCTCCCACTGACACCAACGCTGGGGCGCCATTCCTCCCACTGACACCAACGCTGGGGCGCCATTCCTCCCACTGACACCATCGCTGGGGCGCCATTCCTCCCACTGACACCATCGCTGGGGCGCCATTGCTCCCACTGACACCATCGCTGGGGCGCCATTGCTCCCACTGACACCAGCGCTGGGGCGCTATTGCTCCCACTAATGCCAAAGATGCAGAGTTTACTCCCACTGATATGAGGACAATTTCTACTCCCAATAGCCACAGTCTGGCCCCCCTAAAGTCTGAAGGACAGTAAACTAGCCCTTTGTTTAGGCAGTTTGGAGACCCCTACACTAAGATGTTTGTTTTCA
This sequence comes from Rana temporaria, assembly GCF_905171775.1. Taxonomy (NCBI): domain Eukaryota; kingdom Metazoa; phylum Chordata; class Amphibia; order Anura; family Ranidae; genus Rana; species Rana temporaria. Next base: position 480,670,428 of record NC_053490.1, read on the forward strand.
GCCATGTGACTATCATTTTTAAATCTCAGTGAACAGAGCAATGTGCGTTATGCGTTGTAACATGCGGTACAACCACTTTTGCCATTCGTTTTCATTGGCAACTCGAAGTAAACAAATGCAGCTGCCTCTTCCTCAGGACAGGGCGGTCTTTTGGTCAATTGACGTGCGTCGAGGGCCTTTTGAAAATAAATGGGTAAATGACGTACAAAATTGTGCATACAAGTGTGAGTGGGTGCTAATAATAATTTGGCATGAAAAATTATAAATTTGTAAAAAAGAAAAGAAATGCAGTTACACCATACAAAAATAATCCTATTCCTGTGAAAATAAAACACAAAGTTCTGTGATTCTCAGCCTGCACAAGTTTTATAAATCTTCTGTATGACTTCCTTCACTTCCATGTATGTGGTGTGTTTTTTTTTTTTTTTTTTTTTCCAACTGATCTGTATAAATCATACCTGAAATTTTTTTTTTTTTTTTTTACTTAAAGGGTCACTAAAGGATTTTTTTTTTTTTTTTTTTTTTAGCTAAATAGCTTCCTTTACCTTACTGCAGTCCTGGTTTCATGTCCTCATTGTTAGTTTTTGCTCTGATGTTGCTGTAATTCTGCTCTGTTCTGGACACTTCCTGGTTGTCTGTTTCCTGATGACCACAGTACTGGGAGCTTCTAGTTTCGTTTTCCAAACCATCACTTCTCTGTGCGCTATATACAGCACAGAGGCAGAAAATAACATGCAAAAACGAAACTGAAACTACAGGTACATTATATGATTGATTTTTATCTATTTTTAATCGTTTTTAAAAGGAATCATCAGTTAACTATTATGTCTCTATACTCTGTAAACAGTCATTTGAGCAAAACATATTTTTTTCCTTTACAACTCCTTTAAATTTTCTGCCTCTTAGCTGTTGGAAGCAAAATGAAAACAATATATTCAAATCCAAGGCATGTTTTGAAAGTGGGTACCATATCTTTCCACCCATTACTTTTCACAGTAGGGTCTTTCGAGAGAAATCTTACTGCCTCACCATTGTCATTCAGCGCCTTTTATTTTTCTACTCTATATGCAAAGAACTTGCTGTCATGTCCTGGCGTGATCCTGCAATGTATATATTGCTGTATGTCTAATTCTCCAGAAATAACGTCAAACTTCAAGAAACTTTAGGCAAATTCACTGTGTATAAAGTGTGCGCAGAATAAGCATAAAAATGTTTTATAACTGATCAAATTCACTTTTTTTTCCTTTTTAAAGTTGGAAAGCATTTATGCATCATTTTCATTGTCAACATTTTTGGGGATCTTGTCACATTTTAAAACTTTTTATGTGAGTTATTTAATGGAATAGAAAGTTATTTCTGAACTAATGCAGCAACAAAGTATACATCAGAGTACCCCCCCCCCCCCAGTACCTGTGCCCAATCAAACAAAATATTGCTTTCTAAATCGCCTGGTCACGTCTCAAAAATCCTTCTGGTCGAGCCTGGGAATGCTTGAACTATTGACTTTTCAAGTATGTGCTTATATTCAGAAGTCCAGAAAAAGAATAGGATTGCAGATGGCCTGGTTGTAAAGATTTTCGACACTTGGCAGTCTAGACAGCAATATAGCTTTATCAGGGACAAGTGTGTATAAGACTGGGAGTGGGGGCTGGTGGAGTGCTCTGATAAGTGCAACTGCGCCAAATATTTAGTTTCTTTATACAGCTGTACTGTAAAGCTGAAAAATGTAAGTGGTTGTAAAGGTTTGTATTCTATGCATGAAGGTAAAAAACTTGGTTCAGAATTTAGAATTTTTTTATTTTGTATAGCAAAATGAACATTTTCCTCCTGCAGCTGCTAAATGCTGACAGGAGGGAGAGGAGGAGAAGCCAGCTTTCAGTGGTTGCAGGAGGAAAATGGAGAGGGTCGGTTCCTGGGTATGCCACCCCTCCTGTCAAAGTGTAAAACAGAATAGGCTGCATGGGCACCCTGGAGCATTGCGACCTCTGACGCTACACCAGTGTGTTGGGGGGGGGGGGGGGGTTTGGGGGAAGGTATTGGTAAAAACAAGTCTTAACCATGGGGTTTAACCGCCCTCCATACCGTTAATGTAATTGAGCCCATACTGTCCTGAGCCGTCTAAAGGGCTGCCTTTACACCGATGTGCTACGGTTTACTCGCACCGCAAATGTAGTGCAGTGCACCTGCAGCTTTCTTGCAGCTTTATCTATTATATCTTGCGGTGTGGTGCAATTTCCGAGAGCACACCATTTACCCCCTTCTTGAGCAGAGCATTTTCTATCTGAGCAGAGCATTTTTTGCAATTCGTCACTGGGTCACTTTAGCTGACAATTGCGCGGTCATCTGACGTTGTACCCAAACACAATTTATGTCCTTTTTCCCCCCCCCACAAATAGAACTTTGCTTTGGTGGTATTTGATCACCTCTGCGGTTTGAATTTTTTGCACTATAAACACAAAAAGAGCGAACATTTTGAAAAAATTATATTTTTTTTATTTTTTTTGCTATAATAAATATCCCCCAAAAAATAAAAAAATAAATATATGAATTCTTCTACAGTTTATCAGTGGTTCTCAACCTGGGGGTCGGGACCCCCTCGGGGGTCAAATGATGATTTGCCAGGGGTCACTAAATCCTGGGCTGTTCCTGAAGCCTGCACTGTTCTCCCAGGAAGGGAGATAAGAGGGGGAGAAAAAGGAAAAAAATAGAGAGCAAGAAAGACAGAGGGAAACATGGGGGAAAAAAAACAAGGAATTAGTATAGAGAGAGATGAAAGGGAAAGAAAGGAGAACAAAGAGAAAGAGGGGTACACCCTAAAATGTACCATAAGGGGTTTTAATATTGTACGAGTGGAAGGGACTCAGAGAGCGCTAAATGTCCACGGGTTAGGGGCGCAAATTACTTGTCTTGCCTTGGGTGCTTCTAACCCACGCTATGGAAATTATTTTACCGTTAGGGGTCCCCACAACTTGGGAAATTTTATCAAGGGATCATGGCACTAGAAGGTTGAGAACCACTGGTTTAGGTCAATATGTATTATTCTACATATTTTTGGTAAAACAAAAATTGCAATAAGTGTATATTGATTGGTGTGCGCAAAAGTCTACAAAGTAGGGGATAGATTTATGGCATTCGTCTTATTTATTTTTTATTTTTATATTTTATCGCGACATTTCGGCAGACAGACTGGACCATTTTGACACTAGTTGTTGACCAGTGACATTATTACATGATCGAAGCTAAAAACAGACACTGATTACTGTATAAATGTCACTGGCAGGGAAGGGGTTAAACACTAGGAGGCAATCAAGGGGTTAAGTGTGTTCCCTGGATGTGTTCAAACTGTAGGGGGGGTGGGCTCACTACAACATGACAGAGATCACTGCTCCTGATGTCATGTTGCTAGGCAGAACAGGGAAATTACTTGTTTAGATGAGCATCTCCCCATTCTGCTTCTCACGGCAATCGCGGGCTGCTGACGGGAACACGCTCTCATTGCGGGCGTGCGCCCGCTGTGCGGATATTTTAAAGGGATGTGCAGGTGCGCCCTTTTGCCTGCCCATGCCATTCTGCCCACGTAAATCTGCGTGTGGCGGTTGGCATGTGGTTAAACATCCCCTGCACTGTACTCTGTAACGTAAAACTTCATTAGCTTTAACTTCTGTGTCCTAAAGGAGAGTCGGGATGCCTGTGGATTCTGCTGAATCGGCAAGTGGCCATACTGTCTGCACAAATTGAAATCGAAAGGAGGTATTTAAGTGCATAACGCTGCATTTGAGGCAGAAGGAACATGCAGGTTAGCCATTGTTTTAAATGCAATGGTTCATAACTATGAGAAGAGGTATAAGGGCCACGACACCAGACCTTCCTCTGAAAATATCGAGCTGCTTGACTGTTATGTTGGTCCTCCTGGCTTTATTTTCAGAATATCAAACCCAGAACAAGTGTATAAGAAAGGTCTTTATCTGCATACATTGTGACAGCCAGGCAATGTACACAAAGTCAATAGAAACATTCATGTTCCTCTATTCCATATTTCTTTTAACAATTGTTTTTTTTTTTTTTTTTTAAGTTACTGCTACCAAAAAATAAATAAAGTAAATTGCAATTTGAGAATATCCTAAGCCACGAAAGGCACTTTCTAAATTGCACTGGGATAGAAAAGTCCAAAAGTGATATTTGTTCGTGCTGATGTTGTATTTTTGCCAATTACATTTTTTTTTATATTTTTTTTATTTTGCTCTGAATCTGTTTGCAGAACAGTGCATCATCGGTCATCGACCCAAAGGTTTCACAGCTGTAAACATGTGCTTAGGTGTAACCTTGTTTAACTCTCATAATGTTGTGGCGGCTACCTGATGTATTAAAAGAAACCATTTATTGCCAAACTCAAAGAAGATATAAAAAAAGTATTTATTAAAAAAAGGTGCAAAATATTTTTTCATATATAAACTAATAGGTGCACCTGTGTTTGCCTTGATACCAGTCTCCTGTAACCACTGCACAGCAGCACTCAGACAGGGAGAGAGAAGACCAGCACTAGGAGTAGGGGGGAAGACTCTGCTATAGAACAACTTACTGGAATGTTAAATATTTCCCATTTCAGCAATTATTTAGCTGCTTGCTTCAAATTCAGCTTTAAAATCTACATTCAAGATAAAAATGATGATGAGCCAACATTGGTGGTCCAGCACTATAGAACAAACAGAAGCTGGCACCTCCAGCTAAGTGTTTATTAAATAAATAAAAGCAATAAAAAATCACTCACTAGCTTCGACTAGCACCTCGATTGGCTAGGTGATGACGTGTTATCATTTATAATATTGGTAGTAGCGCACACATCCCTGGCCAATTATTCTGGAGGGACAACACAGTGTTGATCTTCCTCCTTTTTTTTTACATACAGTGATCCTCAGATTGCGAGTAACACAGTTAACGAGCGATTCGCAACTCGAGCACTTTTTTTTTTTTTTAATCCTGACTCGGTTTGCGGTGTGCAGTAACGAAATTCGCTTGACGTGCGAATGCGCCAAAGCCATTCAGAAATACTTGTAAAAACTCGGGAATACTCCGTTCCCGAGGTTTTCCGAGTTCAGCCGAGCTGTCCCTGATCCTTTCCGAGTATTTCCGAAGCTCTCCGGCGCCCCCCCACCTCTGGCCAAATGCGGTATTGCATGCCATAGAAGAATTATTTTCGCTTTCATTGACTTCTATGGGGAAACTCGCATTTGATATGTGAGTGCTTTGGATTACGAGCATTCTCCTGGAATGGATTATGCTCATAATCCAAGGTTCCACTGTAATATGCTGTACATTGTTACATTAACACGCCTACATACATTCATTATATGCTGTACATACACATATTGAGGCCCTGTATAATGAGCATTATTCTTAACAATAACAACTTTAGGCCTGCATTACATCAATCTTTAATTGCATTTAAAAGGCTCTTGTACTGTATATAAGCATTTTGAATTTGAATGCTTGACTTAACTTGTTGCTTTTTTTGTCTAACAGCCCCTAGACAAAGGTCATGATGCTGGCTACAACATTCCATTCTCCTTGTACGAAGTTTAGATGACAAAGTGGGTCTGCAGTCGTTCTAAAAATATTGTCTTGCATTTTTCCCACCCTCAAAATTGCTGTTGACCTCTGCCTGGATCAATGGCCAGACATATTCCATTTATAAATGACCTTGCAAGCTGCTTTTGTTAATAACATGAATCCGGTAGTTTTTAAAATTGGAACAGAAAGTAAATTAAAAGCATTTGACACATAGAATTAAAGCCTCACATTTGCTGTAGTCTTAAACCAGACATGACATTAAGGACATTTTAGAATTTTAAATATGCTTTGTGGACTGTACTTCTTAACAAAATCATGTTTTAATGTGTTGCTTCGCAAGGATAAGCTTGCTTGAGCCTACCCATTTTTTTTATTAAAAAAAAATTAATATTTTAGAATAAGTAGTGCTGCTTTGTAGAAGGAAAAATAAGAGGGCACCTGCATACATTAATGTTCATCAGTACGTTAGATCATGCAATTGGGAATGTTTGAACACCCGTTTTTTTTTTTTTTAAATCAATGCAGTACTTACCGTTTTAGAGATAGATGTTCTCCGTGGCTTCCGGGTATGGGCTGCGGGACTGGGCGTTCCTATTTGATTGACAGCCTTCCGACCGTCGCATACAGCGCGTCACGAGTTTCCGAAAGTAGCCGAATGTCGGTGTGCAGGCGCCGTATAGAGCCGCACCGACGTTCGGCAACTCGTGACGCGCTGTATGCGACCGTCGGAAGGCTGTCAATCAAATGGGAACGCCCAGTCCCGAAGACCATACCCGGAAGCGGCGGAGAACATCTATCTCTAAAACGGTAAGTACTGCATTGATTTAAAAAAAAACGCCCAATTCTGCTTCCCGTAATTAGCCTCAATCTAATGTTAAAAAATTTTTTTTGGGTGAACCCCCGCTTTAAAGTAGAACTATAGGCAAAACTGTTTTTTCATTTTGGATAGAGTAAGGGAAGGTTATACCCCTGGCAGTTTTTTTAATCATCTGTGTCCCATTGCTGAGATCTGTGAGTGAGAGGAAATCCATGGAAATTAAAGGAATTCCTTGTGTACCCCCAGGTCACCAAAACTAGTGTCCCCACTTTTATGGGAACAACCCAAAAGTTGGGTTTTTCTTTTTACGTTTCACTTTCAATGATGATTTTAAACGGGACAAATAGAATGTTTCTCCCTAATGGGGGCACAGACCGCAATAAAAACTATAATCCCTCTCCACTCCAATCTGAAGCTTAAAAAAAAAAAAGGTTTTCTTTGATGATACTTTACCACTTATGGACCACCCACCGCGGATCTAAGTCGCTACTTTGACGTTCAATACCATTGTTATGGCAACAGATAGCTGCCATAACCCCCGTATTTTGTTTTCAACGATGGGCGGTCCACTTTAAGATAAATGTGGTCTCCGTGGCGTATTTGCCACAAGATCACCTTTATCGGCGGAGGGAGAGGTGCCCACCCTCCTTCTGCCATGTCCCATCTTCTCTGCTGCTTACTAGATCCGTTGGTAGCGGCGGAGATGATCAGTTCCTTTCCCCTCAGAGGCAGGAAGTCAAGTGAGGGAATGATGGCCCCCGCTCAACTAGAACAGCAATCTGTCTCCTCCCCCAGTCACTACAATGCCCCCACAGTTAGAAACCCCTTCCTAGGGAACACTTAACCCCTTCCCTGTCAGTGACATTTATACAGTAATCAGTGGCTATTTTTAGCTCTGATCGCTGTATAAGTGTTACTGGTCCCAAAAAAGTGTCGGTCGCAATGTTGCAGTCTTGATAAAAATTGCAGATCACTGCCATTTCTAGTAAAAAAAATGCCATTAATCTATCTCCTATTTTGTAGACGGTATAACTTTTGCGCAAGCCAATCAATATACGCATATTGGGATTTTTTTTTTTTTTTTATCAAAAATATGTAGAGTAATACATATCAGCCTAAACTGATGAAGAAATACATTTTGAAAAATGTGGGATATTTATTATAGCAAAAAGTCCAAAATAGTGTTTTTATTTGATTATTTTTTTTATAGGGCGATCAAATATCACCAAAGAAAAGCTCTATTTGTGTGGAAAAAAGGACATACGTTTTGTTTGAGTACAACATCGCACGACCGCACAATTGTCAGTTTCAAGCGACTCAGTGCCGTATCGCAAAAAATGCCTGGTCAGGAAGTGGGCAAATCCTTCCAGGGCTGAAGCGGTTAAGCAGTTAAATAAGTGGTAAAGGCAGAATTTTTTTTTTTTTTTTTTTTTTTTAATCTTAATGCATTCTATGCATTACGATAAACCTGTGTATAGCAGCCTCCCCAGCACCCCTAATTACTTACCTGAGCCCCATCTCTCTCTGGCGATGTCCACAAGTCTCTTAGCCATCCAGGACTCTCTTTCTGATTGGCTGAGACATAGCAGCGGTGCTATTGGCTCCCATGGCTTTCAGTCAAAGCCAGTTAGCCAATCAGGGGAGAGAGGGGGCGGGCTGGGTTGGTGCTCTGTGTCTGAATGGACACATGGAACTATGTACCGCCTCTGCTCGGGTACCGCCATAGTAAGCTGCTTGTTGTGGGGGAACTCAACAAGAGGGATTGGCAAGGAGCACATAAGAGGGACCCGAGAAGAGGAGGATACAGGCTGCTCTGTGCAAAACCAACTGCACAGAGGAAGTAAGTATAACATGTTTGTTATTTAAAACAAAAACAAGACTTTACAATCACTTTAATTACCGGACAAAGGATGGAGACGAGAACTATAAGGAACGAGGGGGTGGATTGCACATTCTGTCACTCCTGGTATACATTATGGCATATGTGTACTTGTGAATTTTGGCAAGTGCTTCCTGCAGACCCCCCCAGCAAAATGAGGTTGATCAACAGGTAGAACCAACGTATATTTTTTAAACACATTGTGTAAATTATATTTTTATATATGTTGGATTACATGATGAACGTTTTCATATTTCAGGCCCTATGGCAGTGTGTGACGCTATATTAACTGTCTTTCTAGTCACGTTTTCTATCCACATCTGTGCTACATGCTCTGCCGATTACCTTGGAAAAGGGCAATGCTGTAACTGTTCAACTGACCTTTCGGTTTATTTTCTCTTGTGTAATATCAAACATGGACTAACGGTCCTCGTTGTCTGATTTCTCAATTAATATTCCTCTTTTTTTTCCACTACACTCAAATTAAGATCTGTTCTACAGGGCATGTTACAGAAACTATTTGCAATTTCTAGCGTAAGAGACAAAATTCAATAACTATATTTTTAGGTCTGAATACTTTGCTGGCTTGTGTGATGTAAAAACCTTGCTTATTTTCTGTAAAGCATCCTTCATTAATATTATCCATGCTGCATTTTCCCTCCTTATGGCATTATGCCGGCGGTGAGATGCTGAAGGATGATGGCTTTGTGCATTAGGGTACTGCCAGATCAGCATTTTTCAACTGTAGCCTTTATGGTGTAAAATTGCTGTTTATGTTCCATGAAAATGTTTTGTGATGTTTTTTTTTCTTCTGCTAAAAGTCTTGATTCACTTAACATGGATAAATGAGTTAGACCTATGGAAAATTGTGTTTCTATAGGATTACTTCTAAATGCTTTCCTGATTCATTCTCATGCAAATGTTTCTTTTGCCTGTGAATGTAAGAGAAAAAAGTGCACTACAGGAAAATGCGCCATTTGATTTTAAGTGAATTCCAGATAAATATGATGGGCATGAGGTGGTAGCTTAAGTGTTCTACATAATGCTAAAGGAACATGCCAGTCGTGTACAGAATACCTCCAGTTGCAAGGAAGCAAGATTGTTATATTTTGGTAGGATTAGAAAGTCTGCTAATAACCAGTAAAATAAAGGCAGCCTACAAAAGAAGATGCTGTACACGTTGCATATGACGGTGTCCCGTGACCATGCCCACTGTTTTCTGGACACTGCTGATCACAGATTGAAGTAAAGAGCCAATCAGCGGCTCTTTACCATATGATCAGCTGTGTCCAATCATAGCTGAACATGGAGGTAAATGGATGCCGGTTATCTGCACTTCTTTCCTCATGCTAACAGCATGAGGAGAGGAGAAAAGAGCCTATAGTGCCCATTAGTGCTGCCAATCAGTGCCCCTACCATTGCCCACTGCTGGTGCCCATCCCTGCCGCCTATCAATTGATATATATGTGTTTATATAGTGCAGCGCTATTAACGCAATAACTCTCTATCAAACTTTTGTGCAAATTATATACATAAGTTAAACGGTAAAATCATCACAATTTACTACGATATAAAGTCCTTATTGTACATATACGGTATATGGAAATTCTTTGTTGCTGTGAATGTCCATAATAATCGCCACCGTGCTTCTCTTTAGACACTACTAAGTTGTGCACACCTCCACCAGCTGTTATATCTGCTCACCTCAACAATGAGTCAGACAGACTCAAAAATAGATCTTTTACTCTCACTCCTTAACCATCTCTCCCTTTCGTAGTGGATCAGCTGTTCACTTTTAGCTTTTCGTTGTTGCAACAGCTTCCAGTAAGATTAGATCTTGCATTTAAACAACCTCGCTCTTTAGACTCTCCTGCACTCCTGGGCTATTGCTTCCAGTGTCATGCAATCGCAAACATAGGAAACATAGTGTTCTCTGTTTTAAAATGTAATGAATCGCACCCACTGAAAAGGACACTTACAAGATAAAAAGCATAAACTTGCATGTGTATAATACTATAGCGTCCGCTCGCTCACCACCGTGGCTGCATGATGTCACGGGCTCGGCTCCTCCCTTCTATACGCGTATCGACCTCTGATTGGTCTTCCTATCAGTGCAGCCTCAAAAGTACCTCCTCAGTGCCGCCTTATCAAAGCTTTTCGGTGCAGCCTCATTGGCGTATATCAGTAAAAGAGAAAATGGACCTGTTTGCAAAAACTTATAACAGACTATGAAAAAGTTGGTTGGGTGTTTTTTTCATATTTTTATTTTTCAAGCAAAAAAAGGCCAGTGGTGATTAAATACCACCAAAAGAAAGCTCTATTTGTGTGGGAAAAAATATTAAAATTGTAGTTTGAGTACAGTGTTGTATGACCGCGCAATTGTGATTCCAACTGCGACAGCACTGAAAGCTGAAAATTGGCCAAGGCAGGAAGGGGGTAAGAGTGCCCAGTAGGCAATTTGGGAACTGATACCAGTTGCTGGAGTTTTGGGAGAGGAATGTTGGCCCATTCTTGCCTGACATGGGATTCTAGCTGCTTGACAGTCCGGGGTCTTCTTTGTAATTTTTTTTTTTTTTTTTTTTCAAGCTATGCTCCATTTTTTAACTTGGTTAAAGGTTTGGATTCCAACAGGCAGGCCAGTTAAGCACCTAGACCCTTCTACTACGAAGCCATGCTTTTGTCATAGATTCAGCATGTGGTTTAGCATTGTCCTGCTGGAATATGCAAGGCCTTCCCAGAAAAAGACAGTGGGCCGGATTCAGATACCTGAGCGTATCTATCCGGCCGGCGTAACGTATCTTAGATACGTTACGCCGCTGTAACTTTGGGCGCAAGTTCTGTATTCAGAAAGAACTTGCGCCCTTATTTACGGCGGCCTAACGTGTATGTTGCCGCGTAATTCAAATGGGGATGTAGGGGGCGTGTTTTATTTAAATTTCCCTTGACCCTGCGTTTTTTACTTTTTTTTTTTTTTTTGTTGAACGGCGCATGCGCCGTCCGTAAAATATCCCAGTGTGCATTGCGCCAAAGTATTCGAATTGACGTGAATGTAAATGACGTAAAGCCGTATTCGCAAACAACGTAAACATTTCAAAACTTGGCGCGGGAACGACGGCCATACTTAACATTAGCTACGCCTCATATACAGTAGCACGGGTAACTATACGCCGAAAAAAGGCGAACGTAAACGACGTTTCTAAATCGCTGTGTCTACCTAATTAGCATATTGCTCGCGTAAACATACGGAAGCGCCACCTAGCCGCCAGCCTGAAATTGCAGCCTAAGATACGACGGTGTAAGACACTTACACCTGTCGGATCTTAGGGATATTTATGCGTAACTGATTCTCTGAATCAGGCGCATAGATACGACCTCCCGAACTCAGAGATACGCCGTCGTATCTCTTTTCTGAATCTGGCCCAGTATCTGGATGGGAGCATATGCGTCTCTAAAACCTGGATATTTATTTCCGAAAATGATGCCTTTCCAGATGTGCAAGCTGTCTATTTCATAAACACTATTGGACCCCCATATCATCAGATATACAGGCTTTTGAACTGAGCACTGATAACATGCCTGTCCCAAAGGTCCCTTTCCTTTTTAGTCTGGAGGATGCGGGGCCTATGATCTATGATTGCCAAAAAGAAGGTCAAATTTTGATTTGTCAGACTACAGAACAATTTTTCCACTTTGCAACAGACCATTTCAAAAGTTTTGGCACGGAGAAGATGGCGATGGTTCTGGATCACGTTCAGATATGGTTTATTAATTTCACGATTTAAGCTTTACTTTGCAATTTTTGGATGGCACAGCGAGTTGTTCTGACAGTGATTTTTGGAAGCATTCCAATCACTACATTACATTCTGCTTGTAGGAGGTTTAGATGACAATGTAGGTCTATAGCCTTGCCTAAAAAATTGTCTTGCATCCTTCCCACTCCTCAAAATTAAGGGTGAAATCTGCTTGTGTTTAATGGCCAGACTTATTCCATTTATAAATGACCTTGTAGACTTCTTTTGTTAATGGTATGAAGTGGTAGCTTTTAAAATTGGATCAGAAACTAAATTAAAAGCATTTGACACATGGAATTAAAGCCTCACTGTTGCTGTAGTCTTTAACCAGACATGACATTAGGGACATTTAGAGTTTAGTACATTTTGTCGACTTAACTAAATCATATTTTAACCTGTTGCTTTAGAAAGGATAAGGTTGCTTTGTAATTTTTATAAAATAAAAAGTAAAGCGACAATAGACTGAACATGAATTGGGAATTTTTAGACATCAGCTTGCATTGGAGTAATTATACCATCTTAAAGTAAGTAAAACTGATTAACATTAGCCGGTGTAATTGTCAAAAACATAACCAAAAGCCCCCTAATTTTGCTTTTAATAGTGTGGAACAGAGTTGGAACATTTGTTATGTTTTGTATTCTTGCCAGTGACACCATTGAAAACATTTCAACTATCTTCTTGTTACTATACTCATGTTTGTCACGGAGTCAGAAAACAAGGGAAAAATCTTTACAACAGGGACACAGACCTTAGAAAACCCTCACTGAGGGTTTGATCCTTCCACACTGTGAAACCTAAAGTGATGCACAGTGATACGTTTTTTTTTTTTTTATTTCTTTAACATTATTAAAAAAGATTTAGGCAGATTCACGTACAATTGCATGGGCGCAGCGTATGTGAGATATGCTATGCCGCTGTAACTTACTTTTCAAAGCTTAGTGTAGTGTGTGTATCTTTCGCGGCGTAACGGCGCGTAATTCAAATCGGTGAGTAGGGGGCGTGTTTCATTTAAATGAAGCGTGTCCCCCGCGCCGAACGAACTGCGCATGCGCCGTCCCTAAATTTCCCGCCGTGCATTGTCGCAAGGATGTCATTGTTTTGACGTGGACGTAAATTACTTCCAGCCCCATTCACGGATGACTTACGCAAACAAGATACAATTATTTCAAATTCGACGCGGGAACGACGGCCATACTTAACATTGCGTACGCCACCAAATGGCAGCTTTAACTATACGCCGAAAAAAGCCGAACGGAAACGACGTAAAAGAATGCGAAGGCCGCTCGTACGTTCGTGGATCGTCGGAAATAGCTCATTTGCATACTCGACGCGGAATAAAACGGGAACGCCACCCAGCGGACGCCGAAGAATTGCATCCAAGATCCGAAGACGTACGCCTGTCGGATCTAACCCAGATGCCGTTGTATCTTGTTTTGAGGATTCAAAACAAAGATATGATGCAGGAAATTTGAAAGTACGCCAGCGTATCAGTAGATACGCCGGCGTACTTTCTTTGTGGATTTGCCCCTCAATCTTTAGTGCTACTTTAATATAAGAGATGTCTATCCATATAGCCTCATACCTGACTCTTAGTTAAAATACCCTGTATATCCTATTTTTGGGTATATTTATTATAATATATACATACTATCCATCCAGACTGGGTCTATGTAAATACATAGGGCATGATAATATCAAGCTACTGGTCTCTGTCTTGCATACATTTTATTACAAGTCTGTCTGAAATTCTGCAAAACAGCATTTTAAGTCTTTTAGAAAAAAAAAAAAAAAAATTTCTTTAAATAAAAATGTTGATATCTGAGTCTAATGATATGTACCAGATTCAACCTGTTATCTCATCTGTCTGTCATTCTCAGAGTGGATTCGATATTTTTTATCCACTAACCATATAGCTGGTTATTTATGATTCAAAAATAAATGTCCTTTTTTTAAACTTTACATACTAACTAAATTCAACACAGTTTTTATCCCGTTAGGCCCATTTCACACTACTAAGACTTCACCACAATTTTTTGGTGATTTTGCAGCGATTTCAGGTAATGTCTGTGTAACTTGCATCAAAGTCGGACCAAAGTAGTACATGGACTACTTTGAAGTCGGTGCGACTTGATGTTGTACAGATATGAATGGGTACTCATTGTAAATCATGGGGTATGACTTGTCATGTGACTTTGCAGTCCCAAATCGCAGGACAAGTCGCACAGGTGTGGAAGAGGCATTAATTGAAACAGTAATCGGCCAACTAATCGATTATGAAAATAATCCTCAGTTGTAGCCCTACATGTAATTAGGAAGCCAAACAGCAATAAAGATCTGACGGGAATCCCTACCCATCCCCATTTTTAAAAAGATAGAAAATTGCTATGGCTTGGGTTCCAGTTAATGTATCCGCCCTGGTGAGTAAGTGCTAATAAAAATTAACAATAGCAGTTAAGTCATTTTCACTCTTCTGTAAAGCAGAAATCTGGACCAAAGTAATTGTTCTACGCTTCTGTCTGGGTGTACACACGTGTACAAAGGCCATATTGTCCTGTCTATACAGATTTGCTGCGCCTAAAAGCAGCAAACACATTGCCTCATTGTAACTTGTCCTGCTTGTAAATCAATTGTACTGATTGCGAAATGCCTTCTGCTAAAATTGCAAAACCTAAATTGGAAACCACGAGAAGAAGTAATTTTGTACGGATTGATTTTCGCCCACATGCATGTCCTGCTTGATTCAAGGCCAAGTTGCCTAAAAAAAGAATACATTTAATTGTTCTAGTGTTCTTTGGTGAAGAAATTCCTCTTCTACATTATGGTTTTGTCCATGAGATGGATTGTATGCCGGGGATCTTGCAGATTTCAGTTTGATGGTAGTGGTATGCTAAATTAGTGACCTGAACATTAAATTGTCACTACAATAAACTGCTGGACCTACTGAGAGGTGGGAAGGCTAGCACATTGACTTAAAGGCTTGAAGCGCATGTCATTCAAAATAATATATACTGTGTGTGTGAATATAAAATATTCTGCATCCCGAAAGTATTCACAGCTCTTCACTCTCTTTTTTCCTCATTTTGATATGTTACAAAATTATTCCAAAATGGATTAAGTTCATTATTTTCTTCAGAATTCTACAAACAATACCCCATAATGACAATGTGAAAGACGTTTGTTTGAAATCTTTGCAAATTTATTAAAAATAAAAACTGAAAAAAATCCTATGTGCATAAGTATTCACAGCCTTTTCTCAATACTTTATTGACCCACCTTTGGCACCAATTGTAGCCTCAAGTCTTTGAGTATGATGCGCTACAAGCTTTGCACACCTATTTTTTTGGGGCATTTTTCTCACATTCTTCTTTGCAGGACCTCTCCAAGCTCCATCAGCTTTGGTGCACAGTCATTTTTGGATCTCTCCAGAGATGTCCAATCAGATTCAAGTCTGGGCCACTCGACATTCACAGAGTTCTCCCATAGCCACTCATTTGCTATCTTGGCTGTGTACTTTGGGTTGTTGTCCTGTTGGAAGATGAACCTTCCCCCCCCCCAAGTCTGTGGTCCAGAATGCTCTGGAGCTGGTTTCATCAAGGATGTGTCTGTACATTGCTACATTCATCTTTCCCGCGATCCTGACTAGTCTTCCAGTTCCTGAAAAACATCCCCACAGCATAATTTTTTTTTTTTTAATTTAACAGTATAAGTACCCTGATTTGACTTTTCAGACTGTTGTAATCACCTATACAGCATTACTCAGACTGAAAGAGGGAAGAACAGGTTTAGGAGCCAATTAGACGTGCTGACAATAAACCTGCTGCTAGTGGAAATGAATGGCAAGTTTAACTCATCAGCCTGCTAATGCTCTTTCATTGTCCAGTAAGGAATCTAGGGGTGAAGAGAGGGCACCACTGTACTCTATATCTATAACAGGGTGTTATCCACTTGGCTGTGATATCTGCTATGGTTAAGAACATCTCAGGATGGGATACAATGCTTAATTAATGCTTATTAATTAATATTAATGCTTTTGAAGGTAAAATTCCAATATGTGTATTTCATCTGAGTATTTTCTCTGATTTTGGCTTTAGCATTTAAGGATTTATATTTTAAATTGTCTAAAATTGACTGTCATTGTCTTTTGTAGGTACGCTTTGTTTGAAGAACGTTTAAAAAATATTGAGGGATTCGAAGGTGGGCTGGAAAAATTCTCCAGAAGTTACCAATCTTTTGGCATCCACAACAAGCCAGATGGGGTAATCTATTGCAAAGAGTGGGCCCCAGGAGCAGAGGCTGTTTTCCTGACTGGCGATTTCAGTGAGTATTGTTCATAAGAATGATGAAAAAAACTGAAGATGTTTTTTTTTCTACCTCGGGAAGATTTTCTTTTTTTTTTTCTTTTATTAAAGCATATCTAAACCCAAAAAGAAAAATGTTACATATTTCAGCTAACCAGTTCTTTAATATGTAGCTGCATTAACCACTTAAGCCCCGGACCATATTGCTGGTAAATGACCGGGCCACTTTTTGCGATTCGGCACTGCGTCACTTTAACTGACGATTGTGCAGTCGTGCGACATGGCTTCCAAACAAAATTGGCGTCCTTTTTTTCCCACAAATAGAGTTTTCTTCTTTTGGTGGTATTTGATCACCTCTGCGGTTTTTAGTTTTTGCGCAAAAATACAGCGACCATTTTGAAAAAAATTAATGTTTTACTTTTTGCTATAATAAATATCCCCCAAAAATATATATAAAAAAACAATTTTTTTCCTCAGTTTAGGCCGATACGTATTCTTCTACATATTTTTCGTAAAAAAATCGCAATAAGCGTTTATTGATTGGTTTGCGCAAAAGTTATAGCGTTTACAAAATAGGGGATAGTTTTATGGCATGTTTATTAATATTTTTTTTTTTTTACTAGTAATGGCGGCAATCAGCGTTTTTTTAATCGGTACTGCGACATTAGGGCGGACACTTCGGACACATTTATGGGACTATTGGCATTTTTATAGCGATCAGTGCTATAAAAATGCATTGGTTACTATAAAAATGCCACTGGCAGGGAAGGGGTTAACACTAGGGGACGAGAAAGGGGTTAATTATGTTCCCTGGGTGTGTTCTAACTGAAGGGGGGGTGGGACTGACATGGGGAAATGACTTATCGTCTGTTCATACAATGTATGAATAGCGATCTGTCATTTCTCCCCCTGACAGGACCGGGAGCCTCGCTCTGTACTGAGCGATCGCCCGGCGGTGATCGCGCCCCCCTATTGGCTGAACGCAGAGATGACGTAGATCTTCGTGATCTCGCCCAGCAGAGCCGACCTGCCGCCGTATAACTGCAGCGGCTGGTCAGCAAGCAGTTAAAAGAGAAGTGTGGGATTTCAAAATAGCAAACATACATAGTCACCTAGGTTGATGCTGCATTTGTTCCTCACCACCTCTACACTGAGAACTGAGTGATCTAAGACCGCTGATCGCCAAGTTCTTGTTCTTCAGTGAGAAGAGAGCTAGTGACTGCCAGTTTCTGGCTTTGCGCTCTTCCCCCTCCAGTGCTCATTGGAGCGCTATGTGTAGAAGGGGTGGGAGCAGCTGGATAAGGCTCTCAGTGGCGTGCTCAGATGCTGAGGCAGCTGCCGCTAAGGCATATGGGCGGATATCGACATTAAAGCTGGGATCCCTTCAGAGCCTGGACAGGCTGAATGATGCTGGACTGCTTTTGGCTGAATCTGGGTCACAGGGGTGCAGAAATAAGTGAACTCCTGCGACTTATAGGAAAAGTAGGGTCAGAAGAGCTTTGGACCTACTTCTTTACGTTTTATTTTTTGTCCTGCTTTACTGTTCTAGCTGAATTTTTTTTTAAATGCAAAGGTAATATCTTCCATCTGAAATTACAGTAATTGTAATTACCTTTCTCATTGGTTAGAATAGGAAACATGACTATCAATAATGCACCAGATTCAAAAATAATTACCTCCAGTTTGTTGATAGCAAAATTGTAGATAATTAAAGTGGATCTAAACTGTATGTGAACACCTTAAACAAAAAAACAAACAAAAAAAGTGCAGCTGCACTGAGGGCTAAGTGCCTGTATGGACAAATCTCATCTCTGTGTGCCTTCTTACTCGTTGCGTGCAACAGATTAATGTACTTGTTAACAACAGGTATATACTTCTAAAGAGATTTATAGAATACATTTAGAGTAAAAAAAAAAATGTTGACTTTAAAACCACTTTAACCCCCCTAAGCGGTAATCCCGAGCATGACTCGGGGTGTTTTTTTTCTGCTGTTATCGGTATTTCCGAGTCACGCTTGGGGTAGCTGTGCAGAGCGGGTGTTCCTTAACTTCTCCTGGCGATCCAGCGATGATCTCCCATTGCTGTGATTGCCGGCGAGACCCCCGCCGCTCTGTCAGTCGGCACCTGACTTCCTGGTTCCGTTCCCTGCAGCAGCAATGGTGCATGGGAGCGGAACTGGGAGGGAAATTCAAACGTACACAAAGACATAAAAAGGAGGTGATACAATGTAATCTGAGAGGATTACACTGTATCACCTTGGAATCTGACACAGTGCCCTTTCAGTGCCCCTTGCCATTGTCATTTGTGCCCATAAAAAAAAAAAACTTTTGAAAATGGCATCAAAAAAGCGCTTTCCTACAAAGGCGCTTTTGGATCAGCTGAGCGACAGCGGCAGCGACACGGAGTTGCTCGCAGAACAGAGCGATAGTGAGTCGTGGGGAGATTTGTCATCTGACACTGATCCAGAAAGTGACAACGGCGATGATCCCGCACCTGACCTAAGCGATGTGCGCACTTGGTGCCCTATAGACAGCGGTACGGACCAGGCAGCGCCCCCGAGATTCCGATTCACTGGATCGCCTGGGATGAAGGTAGATGTGGAGAGTGACAACCCTCTGGCGTACCTGCAATTATTTCTTACTGAGGAGGTAATTTTTAAAAATCGTCACAGAAACCAACCGCTACCATGATCAGCAATCCGCTACGCTGCATGCCAGGTTTTCCAGAACCAGAAAGTGGGAACCGGTGACTAAAGAGTTTCCCAGTTTCTGGGACTCCTCATCCTTCAGGGGGTGGTGGGGAAACTGCTCCAGAAATGGTATTGGACCACCAATAAGTTACTAGCCACTCCATTTTTGGACCGTGATGTCCGAATACCGTTTTTCGCTCATCATGAATTTACACTTCACCAACAACGAAGAGTTTGAGGCCACGCATCCTGCGCCCAAACTAAAAAAAATCTGGGAGGTATGCCAAATGATTGTAACCAATTTCCAGCAGGCCTACGTGCCAGAAAGGGACGTAAGTGTGGACGAAAGTCTGATGGCCTACAAGGGACGCCTGAGCTGGATATAGTTTATTGCATCCAAAAGAGCGCGGTTTGGCATAAAATTTTACATGCTCTGCGAGTCATCCACCGGATACATCTGGAATGCGGTCATTTACTCTGGTAAAGGCACCAAGTTCAACCCCAGGTACAGCCGCTATGGGATGGCCACATCTGTCTTTACACTGCTGGACCCATTGCTGAACCAGGGATATTGTGTGACAACGGACAATTTTTACACATCTCCAGAACTGTATGAGGTTTTGCTCCTAAACAAAACTGATGGGTATGGTACCGACGTGACATGCCATCAATGTTTGGCAAGAAAAAACAAAAAACTGGAGAAATGGTTCCCTTTAAAAGGGTAAGATGATGGCAATGCGATGGCGAGACAAGAAGGACGTGTGTCTCATGAGCACCGCGCACAGCACCTCCACTACCATGGTCCGCACAAAACATGGGAAAGATGTGCTGAAGCCGCAAGTCATGATCGACTATAATCACACGATGGGAGGTGTCGACAGAGCCAATCAGGCAATGACATATTACCTGGCGATGCGGAAACAGCAGAAGAAATATTACAAAGATTTTCAGGCATCTCCTGGATCAATTCCTTTGGAATGCCTATATCCTTTATAAAGAAAACGCTGAAATACCTCCTTGTTCATTCAGACTTTATCTGAAACATCTGAGCAGATTTTTGTCAACCACCCGACGCCATCAGTAGCTGCTAACTGACCCGGACGACGCGCTGTTGACGTTGTCAACCCAGAACGCCTGACAGGTCGTCATTTTATAGACTACGTACCGCCAACCGCAAGAAAGTTAGCGCCTACCAGGATGTGCGTCGTTTGCTGTTCCAAGAGAGATGGCAATGGGAAAAAAAGTCAGAAAAGAAACAAAGTACTATTGTCCTGATTGCGACGTCTGACTTTGTCTAGTTCCATGCTTCAAAATGTTTCACACTCAGGATGTTTATTGTATTTCTTTGTTTGACAAATTTCATTTTTTTTCATTACATTATTGAATAAAATTATATTATTGATTAGATTATAATTCATGAGTTTGTGTTTCAAATTTATCACATCTGGAATGTCTACTAGAGTCTTGTTTGGTCAGGTTTAAGTAAGTAATTACTAAGAATTGCAGGCCTATAATACATATCACCAAATTTCCATGCAAAAAAATTGTACCGCTTTTGGTACAAAATTCCAGACAGAATCATACCGTCAGGGAGGTTAATATCAGGTTCGACCAAACCAGGGTAAAATAAGTTAGTGTTGCCATGTTTGAAGACCCCAAAGCAGTGGCTGAATGGTGATGGTTTGAGTCTAATTACTTCATCCGGTATAAAAATGCTTCAAAATAATTGTTTTTACAACCCTATATTCCATTTCACTGAAATATGGCACTTTTTATCACCTGGGTTGTTGTTTATTGATATAAAGTCTACCTTTTGGATTATGTATAGTTCCATTGGTATCCCCTCAATATAGCAATAATTACATTAGGCTTTCAGAAAACCTACCTGGTATTCATGGGGGTTGATTTGCTAAAACTGAAGAGTGCGAAAGTCATCCTGACTTCCATGTCTTTATCCGCCAGCTGCCCTGATTGATGGCAGTCTCAGCAAGCCGCTCAGACGGCCGCTCCCCACCCCTCCACTGCTCAGCGCTCCAATGAGCGCTGAGAAGTAGAGCAAAAGTGATGCTGGCTGACAGTCTGCTTTGCTCTGCTCGGGGAGAAGTGGGAACTGAGATATCGGCGGTGGCTCGGTTGACGGTGCAGAGACATTGGGGGACAGATGCAGCATCGGTTTGATGCTGCATCCACCAAGGTAAGTATGGATATAAATAAAAAAAAAAAAAATATATATATATATATATATATATATATATATATATATATATATATATATATATATATATATATATATATATATATATATATATATATATATATATATATATATATATACTTCTCTTTTACAGTGAGGAAAATAAGTATTTGAACACCCTGCTATTTTGCAAGTTCTCCCACTTGGAAATCATGGAGGGGTCTGAAATTGTCATCGTAGGTGCATGTCCACTGTGAGAGACCTAATCAAAAAAAAAATTCCAGAAATCACAATTTATGATTTTTTAACTATTTATTTGTATGATACAGCTGCAAATAAGTATTTGAACACCTGTCTATCAGCTAGAATTCTGACCCTCAAAGACCTGTTAGTCTGCCTTTAAAATGTCCACCTCCACTCCATTTATTATGCTAAATTAGATGCACCTGTTTGAGGTCATTAGCTGCATAAAGACACCTGTCTACCCCATACAATCAGTAAGAATCCAACTACTAACATGGCCAAGACCAAAGAGCTGTCCAAAGACACTAGAGACAAAATTGTACACCTCCACAAGGCTGGAAAGGGCTACGGGGAAATTGCCAAGCAGCTTGGTGAAAAAAGGTCCACTGTTGGAGCAATCATTAGAAAATGGAAGAAGCTAAACATGACTGTCAATCTCCCTCGGACTGGGGCTCCATGCAAAATCTTACCTCGTGGGGTCTCAATGATCCTAAGAAAGGTGAGAAATCAGCCCAGGACTACACGGGAGGAGCTGGTCAATGACCTGAAAAGAGCTGGGACCACCGTTTCCAAGGTTACTGTTGGTAATACACTAAGGCCCCATACACACGATAGAATTTATCCGCGAATACGGTTCAGCGGACCGTATCCGCGGATAAATCCTCTCTAAGATTTCAGAGGATTTCTATGCGATGGCGTGTACACACCATCGCATTGAAATCCGCGCTGAAATCCTCTGCCGATGACGTGTCGCGCCGTCGCCGCTATTATGACGCGGCGACGGGCGCGACGCTGTCATATAAGGAATTCCACGCATGCGTCTATTCATTACGGCGCGTGCGGGGAATCCCTTTGGACGGATGGATCCGGTAAGTCTGTACAGACGAGCGGATCCATCCGTTGGAATGGATTCCAGCAGATAGATATTCTGTGCATGTCGACAAATATTTATCTGCTGGAAATCCATTCCAGGGGAGATTTATCTGCGGATAAATATCCGTTGGCGTGTACACACCATAGGATCTATCCGCAGAAACCCATTTGATGGGATTTATCTGCGGATAGATTCTATGGTGTGTATGGGGCCTCAGACGTCATGGTTTGAAATCATGCATGGCATGGAAGGTTCCCCTGCTTAAACCAGCACATGTCAAGGCCCGTCTTAAGTTTGCCAATGACCATTTGGATGATCCAGAGGAGTCATGGGAGAAAGTCATGTGGTCAGATGAGACCAAAATATAACTTTTTGGTCATAATTCCACTAACCGGGTTTGGAGGAAGAAGAATGATGAGTACCATCCCAAGAACACCACCCCTACTGTGAAGCATGGGGGTGGTAGCATCATGCTTTGGGGGTGTTTTTCTGCACATGGGACAGGGTGACTGCACTGTATTAAGGAGAGGATGACCGGGGGCCACGTATTGCGAGATTTTGGGCAACAACCTCCTTCCCTCAGTTAGAGTTTTGAAGATGGGTCGAGGCTGGGTCTTCCAACATGACAATGACCCGAAGCACACAGCCAGGATAACCAAGGAGTGGCTCTGTAAGAAGCATATCAAGGTTCTGGCGTGGCCTAGCCAGTCTCCAGACCTAAACCCAATAGAGAATCTTTGGAGGGAGCTCAAACTCCGTGTTTCTCAGCGACAGCCCAGAAACCTGACTGATTTAGAGAAGATCTGTGTGGAGGAGTGGGCCAAAATCCCTCCTCCAGTGTGTGCAAACCTGGTGAAAAACTACAAGAAACGTTTGACCTCTGTAATTGCAAACAAAGGCTAATGTACCAAATATTAACATTGATTTTCTCAGGTGTTCAAATACTTATTTGCAGCTGTATCATACAAATAGTTAAACAAATCATAAATTGTGATTTCTGGATTTTTTTTTTTTGATTATGTCTCTCACAGTGGACATGCACCTACGATAACAATTTCAGACCCCTCCATGATTTCCAAGTGGGAGAACTTGCAAAATAGCAGGGTGTTCAAATACTTATTTTCATCACTGTATATGTAAGCCTTTTCGGTGCATAACAGAGCACAGGATTTTAATGCAGACCCTTCCACTTCCTTATGCCACTTGGTTATCTGAGAACCCTGATTGTGTACCTATCCTAATATAAAATAGGTGAAGTAGGCAATGGATTGCCAGAGAAATGGTTCAAGAATGCAATCAGATATTGTACAATAATGCTTTATCTATAGGTTACACAAACCTTTCTACTGGGTTTAGGAACAACTACATGCTGTCTAATGCCATTTTTGTCAGCTCGAATAACTGTTCAGCATATTTAGTGAGTGGAAAGAAAACAGTAGCTGGTGTCAAAGTATAACTAAATGTTTATTTATTTATTTTAGTTTTGAATAGAGTAGAGTGGGATTAGAACACTTGTCAGTTTTTATTGCTGTCTTTGCCCTTGTTAAGGAGATTTACCGCTTTCTATTTGTCCTGTTTACCATTATCATTGAAAGTAAATGGAAATCCCCTATATTTGGGTTGTCCCCAAAAAAGAATAAATGGAGATCTTCCAATAGAGACATTGTTTCTGGTAAACGTAGGGTCCCCAAGAAATTCCCTTAATTTGCAGGGGTTTCCTCCCACTTCCTGTTTGGTTATGTAACAGAAAGTAAAGGGAAATCTCTGCAATGGGTCACAGATGGTAAAATCAAATTCTGACGGGTTATAACCATCCCTTGCTCTATCAAATATGAAAAATAAAGTTTTGCCTAGAGTTCTACTTTGACACCAGCCACCTAATTTTGCAGTCAACCACTAACTCCACTGTACAGTTATTTAAGTGGGATCATTATAAGCCTGAAAATGTGTTGGAAATTGCATTTAAATAAAGAGCTACTGTACTATATCTGATTGTTTTGATCCATTCCTTATTGTACTTATGACTTTCATCCAAGGTTCCCCAGTAGCCGATGGCCAAATGGGAAGTATAACAACCTAACGTACATCACAGGGGCTACAGTATCAAGCACCAACACAGTTTCAGCTCCAATACCACTCCTATTTGCTTGTTTATCGGGGTGTCCGTATTAAGAAATTCCTTATACTATGATGAGTAAGTAGGGGGAAAACGAGAGAAGACGGTGGGAGTATTAGGACGGAAGGTGGGGTTCTGCTCTTAGTGAAATGATTGGATTCTTACTAAGTTACGGGGGTTATAGGAGGGTCTTTTAAGAATACACTCTATTTTTTTTTTGACTGATATAACATATGTTATGTTATGACAAGTATCAACTTATACGTTGCACTTGAATATCACTCAGGGAAACATTATTTAGGAAAATTTAGGGTAAATACTATATTTCCGTTATAATAGTTTGTGGACACATGATCTTTTTATTTCTTCCAAATTTGTTTATTTTTGAATAAAGATAGTTTATTCGATAGTGACCAAAGTATGGATAGGAATTTGAGATATCGAAATGTATCTTCATGTACTGCATTGTGATGATATCCTTGATGTATGAACCCTATTGTACTGTTTATATTTTTAAAATAAACTTAAACTTGATTGAAAAAAAGAAATTCCTTATAACTGCCACTTTGATTTAAAGAAAAAGTTTCACAAAACAGACTTCAGGAAATACTGTAGATACATTCCCTTCCACGTGCCAGGACCATTATACAACCTACGTGTAATCAATTTCAGAAGACTCAAATCAATAAACTGTGTGGACTTTTCAGCATTGACATAGTTTCAGTTTTCTTCCAGATAGCATTAGACATTTACTAATTACTTTTTCTTCTTGCATGGAATTGCTCTTTAATACAGAAACATTTCTACAACCTACCCATTCTTTGGAATATCGGGGGAGGGGGGGTCAAGGTTTTGTTCTCTTTGAAGCTCTGTAAATTTATGAAAATAATTAAGCAAATGAACCTTAAATAATATACGGTAGATATTTTGGTGTTCCGATTTTCACACTTGTATAGATTATGGTTCAACAAACTAACATTCTGAATTATTTTCAAAGGAAGTATGCAATTTCTTTGTTTTAAATTAATCTTTTGGACAATACTGTCTAGAAAATTATGGTAAAAAGTATTCATATTCTGAATTAGAACCATGTTTTGCAGACTGGAAGAAATATACTCTGTGAAGTCATAGAAACTTTAGTTTGCTGTAATTATTTGAAATGAACTCCAATGTAACAGTTTTGTGATAATTCAGTTTTCTATTCTCAAAATGTTCCTTAACCACTTCCCACCTGGCCACTGCATGTGTCTAGCCAGTTGGGCGCTCTCTCCTTCTGAGTGGATGTTCAGGAACGTCCCTCAGAAGGAGTGGGATTGAGCGCGATCCCGATGCGCTTGTTTTACCCAGACACGTCACATCTCAGATCGGCAGGAGGGCTCTATGATTGGTCCTCCTGATCACATGACGGCCATGTCCAATCACAGCCGTCATGTGATGTTAACCGAGATCCAGTTGCTAGGCGATCGGCTCTCCTCTCCTCACCGACAACTAATGTGTGAGGAGAGGAGAGCGGATCGCTGCACCCGGCTGGTGATCAGTAAATTTGAGCTGTTTTTTTTTTTTTTTACAGCTTTTTACATACTGATCACCAGCCTATTAACACAATGTCCCCAAAACACATGTCCCCACATAGTAAAAACACCTGTCCCCCACATATGTAACGGTAAAATCATATGTCCCAATGATCACCTGCACACATCTGTACATGATCATCTGCGTACATATGTCTGTGATCACACAAACCAATTCTACACGAAAAACTGAGTCGTAAATAAATACCACCAAAAGAAAGCTCTATTTGTACAAACAAAATTATAAAAATTGCATTTGGGTACAGCATAGCATGACCGTGCAATTGTCCTTGAAAATGCGAGAGCACTGAGAGCTGAAAATTGGCCTGGGAAGGAAGGGGGCTAAAGTGGCCAGTATTGATGTGGTTAATATGAGGATGGAATATACTAGTGAACACCAAAACCATTATATTAATTGGGTTTTGTTGGAGTACAGTATTTTAATTTTTGATTTTATGTGATAGAGATTGAATAGGGATTGTGCATGATGCTTGTCAGAAACAAGATAATATATTTTATTGACTTTTATATATTGTCTTTTCATATTTGATTTCTGGGAGAGATGAACACAGATAATTAGGTAATAATGTAACACGATATAAGGAAATGCCACGTCTTACTTCACACTATTGGCTGACCTCTGTGACACTTGCTATGCCATTGAGACTGCAGTGTTTCCCTGTGCCTCCCTCTGCTTTCCTCTTTGAGTCAAGTATCCAGTATTATTGCCTATGGCAATTTCACAAACAGATTCTGTGAACACGAAGGTAGGAACCGTACTGTGTTGATATAAAAGTTTTACTGCAGTATTAAAGGGTGACTCCTCTTTCATAGAAAAATATTGCAAAAAAAAAAAAAACCCTGTTGTAGTTTGATGTTGGTAAAAATTACCTTTCCATGCAGCAATGTCATTCTCTGTGCAATGTGGCAACATGGAAGCGTTCTGTACATGATTTGTGTACAGAACGCCTCCAAAAAACGTAATTTGCTTGTGAGATTCATTCACTGATTTTCCAAGACATCTACACCAAGATAAAAGTCAGGTTTTAGGCATCCTCTTCGATAGAAGTTTTAATAAGATACTCTGCATACAAGCTTGCCAAATGTACAATTTTCTTGTTCAATTTTCTTTAGATGTACCTTCAACTGTGTAGTGCAGGGGCCTGCTTAATTGCATTAAAATTGAAAGTATTTAGGTTTCACCTCCTATTATATGGTTTTAGTACATTTTAACCACTTCCCGACCGCCGCACGCACATATACGTCGACACAATGGCACTCCTGGGCAGAAGGATATATATATATATATATATACACACACACATACACGTCCCCTTTAAATAAGCGCCATTGTGCACGTGCGCGAGCTCCGTGAACCCGACCATGGGTCCCACGGACTCGATTGCTGTGGGGATACCCGCGATCGCCTCAGAGAGCTAGAGCGAGGAGATGCTAATGTGAACAAGCATCTCCCCGCTCTGCCTAGTGACAATGACATGGATCATCGCTTCCTGTAATCGGAAGCGGTGATCACTGTCTTGTCACACACAACCCATCCCCCCCTACAGTAAGGTCCGCCATAAAGTCGCAGTCATGATAAAAATCGCAAAAAGTAAATATATTGCTTTTTTTCAAAGTTGTCGCTCTATTTTTGTTTATAGTGCAAAAAAAAAACAAAAAACGCAGAGGTGATCCAATACCACCAAAGGAAAGCTCTTTTTGTGGGAAAAAAAGGACGTCAATTTTGTTTGGGAGCCACGTCGCACAATTGTCCGTTAAAGCGACACAGTGCCGAATAAATACATTTTTAACATTACATTCAGCCGAGTTGTCCTAATGACAATCGGCTGTTTATTTTTCTTACATACCGTATTTCACCTCCGCTTCCGGGTATGTCTTCTGCGGGACTGGGCGTTCCTATCTGATTGACAGGCTTCCGACCGTCGCAGACCGCGCATCACGAGTTGCCGAAAGAAGCCGAACGTCGGTGCGGCTCTTTACGGCGCCTGCGCTCCGACGTTCGGCTTCTTTCGGCAACTCGTGCCGCGTAGTATGCGACGGTCGGAAGCCTGTCAATCAGATAAGAACGCCCAGTCCCGCAGAAGACATACCCGGAAGCGGCGGTGGAATACGGTATGTACGGGGGAAAAAAAACAGCCGATTCTCATTAGGACAACTCTGCTGAATGTAATGTTAAAATGTATTTTTTGGGTGAACCTCCACTTTAAGTGGTTAAAGGACAATTGTACAAGAAAATAGTATAATGTATGGCCAGCCTTAGGGATAATCACTCCTAATGGAATGCAGACACTACAGCTTCCCTTATTAGAAGACACAATAGCATCAGCTGATTAATAATGAACTTGACCCTCCCATTCTGATTGAGTATGCAGTTAGACTCTTTGGCCCAGATTATTGTAGAATGGCGTAACTTGCGGCGTAACGTAAATGAGATACGTTACGCCCGCCCTACGTTTTTCAGGCAAGTGCTTTATTCACAAAGAACTTGCCTGTAAAGTTGCGGCGGCATAGCGTAAATCACCCGGCGCAAGCCCGCCTAATTCAAATTAGGCGGGTAGGGGGCGTGTAGCATTTAAATTAAGCGCGTTCCCGCGCCGAACATACTGCGCATGCGCCGTCCATAAAATATCCCAGGGTGCATTGCTCCAAATGACGTCGCAAGGACGTCATTGGTTTCGACGTCCAGCCCCATTCACGGACGACTTACGCAAACAACGTAAATTTATAAATTTTGACGCGGGAACGACGCGCGTACTTAACATTGGTTGCGCCTCATATACCCAGGGGCAACTTTACGCCGGGAAAAGCCTAACGTAAACGTCGTAACTTTACTGCCTCGGCCGCACTTACGACGGCGTACATGGCGTTGCGCCGTCGTAAGCCCTTTGAGAATCCGGGCCTTTGTTTTCCCTAGTGATATCCTTTCGGATAAGCTGTTTTATATTATCCAGTATGCAATCCCAAATCTACCACCAATTTACTTGGCTTTTTTCAACATGATTCAGTCTCTGGAATGCAGTAGAATATGCTAAGCCAGGGCTGCTCAACCTTTTGAAGAGTGAGGAACACTTAAAGGGTAACTCCACTTTTGTGGGGGAAAAAAAGAAGGCAAATAAAGAAAAAATATATCATATACAATTGTGACACAAGTCATATTGTAATTGAATGTGATGTTGTGCTTATGAGGATAGTTTTCCTGCACGGTATTTATGAATGAGTATTTTCAAGATACAGGATCAATAAGTATGAACACAGACTAAAAATAGATCTATTCACCAGACATGTATTCATACAAAAAAGTTACTTACCGTATCTTAGTTTTACAAAAACAAATGTTATTTAAAATTAAGAATAATAATTAAAACACCTGCTAATGGGAGTGTTGTACTTTTTTAAATGACACACACATAATACAACTTCCCTGTAGAATAAATATCTGAGTAAATATGACGATAATACGACGTCTGTACTTCACAAATTCAACCGTTACTATAGAAATAATTAGCTTTCGCTAGAATTTTTTGTTTTAGGTTTATTGAAAACATTTTGTATTCTTTTTGGGATGTAATCTAACCATAGAGCTGTTGAATAAGGTTTTATTTAGCCCTGTGACCTCATGATCCTGGGTAAAGTTTCACTATCTGCACTCCTTGTAGTTATGACCTTTCTCGTGAACAACCATAGTAACTGATGCAATCTTTGTCACTCTTCTGTTGTATCTAAACTGCATACTTAAGAGTTCTAAATCTGTTCTCTGGCACTGTTTGCTGTCTGCTCCCAGTAACACCAAATAGATTTTTGCCACTGTGCTACAACCCTGTACTTTTTGTAAAAATTACCATATTACATAAAGACTGTCGGCATTCCTATGAAAGGCTAGAGAATAAAAAGAAAATCCTGTAATGATTTCCAAAACCAGTATGCCAACTTGTTTAATAACGTTTGTGCTAGTTAGAGGGGTAACTAGAAACTTCAGGGTCCCAGTGATAGAAACCATGAAGGGCCCTTTCCATTGGTCCCGGGGCCTTTCCCTCCAAGCCCAGGGCCTTTCCCACTGATCCTGGTGCCCTTTTCTCCCAGGACAGGGCCCTTTTATAAGCCCTGTTTAAATCAATATAAGTTCCGTGCTGTGCTAAATAATATATATGTGTATGTGTATAACAACTAGTGCATTGTGCAAACAGTTCTCAGTGCTAAAAAGCAAAACTCATATATTTTATATGTAAAAATGTCAATCAAATGTAAAAATACAATCAATGGTGCTTGTATAAAGTCCTTTAGTATAAAGTTCATGTGATGCTTGTGTGGTGTGATTCCATCAGTCAGTTACCATCCACATGTAAACTTTATCTCCTTAAGGTGCTCCAAAATCCAAAACAAATTGTGCTGTGCCACCACAATTGTGCTCCCCCTCGGTGTACTCTCACCTCAGTATATGAGCCTAAGGCCTCGTACACACGACCGGATCTCCGCTGGAAACGGTCCGCTGGACCGTTTCCATCGGAGATTCCTCCTCCGGATTTGGATCCGATGGCGTGTACACACCATTGGATCAAAATCCGTGCGGAATTCCTCCGCGGTGACGTGTCGCCGCGATGATGACGTGCGCGACGCTGGAAGGTAAGTACTTCCACGCATGCGTCAAATCATTACGACGCATGCAAGGGAGGGGAGCGGACGGATTGATCCGGTGAGTCTGTACAGACCACCGGATCAATCCGCTGGTCCCGATTCAAGCGGATAGATTTCTTGGCATGCTAAGAAATTTCTATCCGCTTGAAATGGACCGGCCGGACGAATCTCCGCGGATAAATATCCGCTAGGCCGTACAGACGACCGGATTTGTCCGCTGGAACTGATCCGTGGATCAATCCCAGCGGATAGATCCGGTCGTGTGTACGGGGCCTTACTGTCCGCAACAGCCCCCCCCTGCTCACGGTGGAACACCAAGGCCCAGTCACAAGTGGGACCTTTTGCGATCTTGGATGAAGGAGGAAAAATTCGAAAGAGGTTACCTTTGCAGTATGATTTTTTTTTTTTTTGCAATGACATGTATCTATAAGGGAAGGGACAGAATGTTTAACTTTTCCCTGCCCATGCCACCAGAATGCTTTTCCATCCAGAAACCTTCTTTTGAAATTCGTAGAAAAACTGATTCATTAGGAGTATTGATCTTCTGGGTTTCCTGCAGCTCCTGCTGTCTTCCATGTCACTACTCCTGTAGTGAGAGCTGCAGGGGATCAGCACTTCTGAAGTGATGGCTTTCCTGTGGACTTCTAATGAAGATTTCTTTTGAGCAGAGGGGCATTCTGGCAGCACAGGCAGTGGAAAGATTGATGGATTATTATCAGTCCACAGACTAAATTTTAACTGTGACTAAATGTTACCCTGATTGTGTAGTTACTATCACTTGTTCCTTTTGCCAACTGTTTTTTATTTACTAATGTGACTTTTTTTTTTGTATGTTGGCATGCAGCCAATCGATTGGACTGGATGTTATACATTTTTTATCCTTTTTTTTATTTATTTTTTTTTATCTTTTTTTCATCTTTTTATTATATGTTTTGCCATCCGGCTTCACCTATTCTTGTCCTGCAGCCCAGTATGTCAGAGGTGTATTATCGCTGCAGAGTGCTGTACTGCGCACACACACACACACACCGCTGACTCTATCATAGCCTGGTTACCCAGCAAGTACAGCTTGTTGTTTTTTGCAAGTTGGTCAGTTTTCTCCACCCAGTCTCCACTGATTGGCCACTGTCAGCTTAAATTCTTTCCCTTTATAGGGGGGTGGGTTAGCCTGATGTAGGTGTGGCCTCGGAAATGCATCATGGCCCGCCCCCTCCCTTTCCTCTGTGATGGTTTCTTTGGCTGTGTCAGTGGCGTGCTAGAGCTCCAGACATCACCCGTGTCAGCCTCTTGTGTGGTGGATCTAAGCGGTCTTCCAATCCATTGTGACAGCTACTCGCCTCCAGGGTTTTTCTGCACTACCCCTGCATTTGCTCTAAAGCAGTGGTCATCAACCCTGTCCTTAGGACCCACTAACAGGCCAGGTTTTATGTATTTCCTTGGGGAGATGCAGACTAGAATGATGCAATCACTGAGCAGAAAATGATATCACCTATGATGTATTTCAGTTAAATTTGCAAACCTGGCCTGTTAGTTGGCCCTGTGGACAGGGTTGATGACCACTACTCTAAAGGACACCTTGATGTAAGCGTTTGCTAATAAAATGTTAGCCTGATGAAGGAGGCAGTAGTGTATTCAGGTTTTGTGCTGCCGGAGGCCTGACTAAACTTGTGCACCCACTTATTTAAAGGCCATGGCCCTTTCTGTTTAATCTTTGAGTGGGGACACTAGTTCTGAGAGCCTGGGGGGGCGGTGGCAATGGATTCCCTTAATTTGGATAGGTTTCCTCTCACATCCTGTTTGGATTAGGGGCGAGAAGTGTAGGGAAATCTCTGCAGTGGGACAGGGGTGGTAAAAAATAAACTGACGGGGTATAACCCTCCCTTACTCTATCCAAAATGGAAAAAAAAGTGTTGACTATAGTTCTACTTTAAGCACAAATTTCGGATAATTTTATTGAGAGGACTAAGAAGATATAACCATGCCAATGGTGCAGCAGAAATCATATAGCACAGTGAGGAAGATTTGTGGTCCAGGATGATAGGACAGTCAAAATTTAGAAGCAGCGCCCCCTCCCCCCGCAGTTATGGGATGCCGGCCGTCCGCATACCAGAAGCAGTACAGCCGCTTTATGGGGGCCCTAGACCAATTTGCCTCTCAGCCCAGTCCGCCCCATAAGACTGGCGCTACACTCACAGTGTAGCACAAGCTAACGGGTACTCTTTCTGTGCTGCCTCCCTGCAAAGTGCTGTCCTAGGCCTTAGGCCTTGTTGGCCTAGGCCAGGATACAATGTTGAAAGGAGGCGGGGCCTTGGAAACTCGTTGCGTCCCGCCCCCTCCCTTGCCTGTGACGTTCCTTTGGCTGTGTCAGTGGCGTGTGAGAGCCCCAGATGCCACCAGTGTCAGGTTTTTGTGCTGCATGTCTAAGCTTACTCCCGAGCAGTCTTCCAATCCATTGTGACAGCGGCTCATCTCCCAGGGTTTTTCTGCACTACCCCCTGCATATGCTTCAAAGGACACCTTGATGTACTGTAAGTGATTCCTAATAAACACATACTCACCTGGCACCCGCTTGTTGTGTTTTTTCTGTCACTTTAAAGGAAGCATGCTGTGCGGTGGCTGCCACTACTGACCTTCCCTTTTCTGAAAATACTAGTTCCTTGGCTGTCAGTACTTTCTAGGTCGCTGATGATAAACCCCTACCGTATTTGCCGGTGTATAAGGCGACCGGGCGTATAAGACGACCCCCTAATTTTACAGTTTTTTTAAAAGATTTTTTTGCCTGTACTCACCGTATAAAAAGACCCCCCTTCCGAGGCTTCTGATGCTTCATATTTCTTTCTTCTGGAGCCATATTCTTCTTCCTTCTTGCTGGAGCTGGAGCCAATCAACAAGCAATTTATTCTATTAATGAATACAAAGCCTGCTTGGATTGGCAGAGGCTGTAACATCATCAGCCAAAGCCTCTCTGACTCTCAAAGCCAATCCGAGCAGGCTACTGTATGTAGCCTGCTCGGATTGGCAGAGGTGGTTATTCCAATCCAAGCAGGCTCTGAATTCATTTGAATACATAGCTCACCGGGATTGGCTAAGCGGTATATACTGTATGTAGCCGAAGCTGCGTACAGTATTACCGCACATCCAACAGGCATCCGAGCAGCTGACCCGGTGTATAAGACGACCCCTGCTTTTTAGCCAGTTTTTTTAAGTGTAAAAGGTAGTCTTATACGCCAGCAAATACAGTATGTAGATCAGGGACTTTGACCTTTCTGCATGATACTCATCAGAAAATGTTAATGGACTAGCCAGCCAGGCAGCAAGCATTTTCTACAGAAACTTGGCAATGGCAGAGTTCATGTTTCTCTCAATGCACAGCTTTCTTTGCAGTAGAGGGAATTTTAGTATACTTTCTTATTCCTAGCCTACTGTAATAACTTTTTATAATGCAATTGCCAGTTTAATTGCCTAGTGTTTCACAACTGGATTAATATGTCTGTATTTTGTGTGCAAAGTGCATTTGTATGGAAAATACTTTTTCGGGACTTATTTTCCTCATTTCAATGAAAAAAAAAATTGATCTGCCAGCCCTTTATCTTGGAGTTCTAGGGCAGCAGAGCTGCTTCCTGCCGGGAACCTATCACATTTACTCTGAAACCTGCTGCTGCAGCAGTAAAATTGATGCTGCTTGTACATTTTCTACCTATTGCATATAGATTATTGTTCCCTCTACCATTCCCCTATTCACCATGGGTAGCTTCCTCTTTGTCTGGAATAGAGGAATTTAAATCGCAGAGTGAACTTTGGTACCTGTACGTCTGTTGCTTGCCTCCAGCAAAAATATTGGCAGTGTGTTTCATGTGAATAGAGTGCCTGGAATTGTGTATGGAGAGAAGAACGGCATTCACACAAGACATTTCATGGAGCATAGCTATTTTCTGTTTATGTGTAAGTTTGTTATGTTCATATTTGAATTAAAATTTGACAAGTATATCATTAAAAGCGCAGTAATGTTTGTTTTTCCATGGTTCAGAGTGACTCTTTTCATCTCAATTTCATCAACCAGTGTGCGGGTGATATGTGTTTATGCAAGTGTGTGAATGTCAAATATGGTTATATGGAACATTACTATATGTGACGTAGTAAAAAAATGATGTGTGTATGTGTGTGTGTGTGTGTGTGTGTGTGTATATGTGTATATATATATATATATATATATATATATATATATATATATATATATATATATATATATATATAATATATATATATTATACACATTTGCTTTCCCCTCAAAATAACTCAACACTCAGCCATTAATGTCTAAACCAACCGCTGGCAACAAAAGGGAGTACACCCCTAAGTGAAAATGTCCAAATTAGGCTCAAAGTGTCAATATTTTGTGTGGCCACCATTGTTTTCAGCACTGCCTTAACCGTCTTGGGCATGGAGTTCACCAGAGCTTCACAGGTTGCAAAAGGGGTTTAGGTCTGGAGACATGCTTGGCCAGTCCATCACCTTTACCCTCAACTTTCTTTAGAAAGGCAGTGGCCGTCTTGGAGGTGTGTTTGGAGTAAGGATGAGCTCAGGCGTGTTCGCAACCCGCACGTGCAGAGCCCTCCAGGAAGTCAGCATTATGCCAGTGTCCATCACCTGAAGGTGGGCGTATAACCCATATAGTAATTACTATAGTGCTCTGTGTCCCATCATGTACTTCCAGGAACATGATTTTACAGGTAAGCTGTAAACAAAATGTGTAAAATAGGATTTTTATATTGGGGGGGATGTCAATTTTGTTTGGGAGCCACGTTGCACGACCGTGCAATTGTCAGTTAAAGCGACGCAGTGCCAGATAGCAAAAAGTGCTCTGGTCTTTGGCCAACCAAATGATCCGGGGCTTAAGTGGTTAAATCAGATCTTCCACCCAAATGCACAGTCTGCCTAATAAATATTGCTCCTTTTTCCCATGGCATATTTCCACATTTAAAAAAGCAAACACCCTGTGAAGAAGTAAAAAAACAAACAAAACAAAAACACGGGGTGGGTCAGGTTTTAGTTTTTCTGGAGGTATTCTAGGAAAGCGGAGTAGCCCAAACTTTGCAAGAAGGCACTAATGTGTAGGATAACTCAACTCGGAAATTCAACCATGTGGGCACAAAAGCCTATTTTACTGAGAGCAATTTGGTGTTTGGACATGGGGTCTACTTTTTAATTTGTGTTTTGAGTTCAAGGGCTGCTTTTAACATTTAAACACATCCTGATCACCTTATTGGATAGGGCAACATACTGCACCATGTGCACTGCTGGGAAGCGGGACCAGATTGCAGCTGCATTTGGCATTATGTGATTTTTCTGTAACATTATAACAGCATTTTCCTATACGATTCAAGAACCCTGGAACACAATAAATAAATCTGAGTTCAAACCCTGTTTTTACTCACAAAGTTTTGGTTTGCCATACACTCAAAATCTCTGATCAGAAACGAGCATATTTAAACTAGACCAATGGCACATAAAGCTCTGAAGCCAGTATGACAACAGGGCAAGTAGCTCCTTCAAAAGTAGAGGTCATCGGTGGCTGTGTCTGTTCCCTAAGGTTTTGTTGGTTAATCTACATAGAAGGTAATCTCTGTAGGTGATTGTTTGATGGTGGTTATACACACTTTGATAAATCATCAATTTATTTTCCAGTCATTCTCTTTCAATAGAAATAATCGGTCTATAGTTGACAACCCATTTGATCAATACCCCACACATGAGGAAGTGGATTTTAATAGATAGTTGGAAGATATGATCTTGGTTATCAGTCACATCTCTGTTTCAATCATACAATCTTATAATCTGATCAATCAAAATACGATCGCATTTATGAATCTCAGCGCTGGCAATGCAAAATGAATAATTTTCCACCCTGGCAGATCAACCCAGTTTGACCAAATCTGGTCTAATTCGATCGGTAAGGAATGTGTGGCTTTTCATTTGTTTGCCAATTGGATCATTTTGATTGCATCGCAAATCGTTTGGATAATAAAATTAAAGCGTGTATGGCTGCCATTAGTAGAACTCACTGATGTCCTAAGAAGCCAGTATGAACATGCTGACTTGCAAATAGGTCTGTGTTTATGAATTTTGGGGCAAAAGTAGTCCTTTTTTTTTTTTTTTTTTTATAAAGAGGTTGATATCTTAGATTATTTCACCCAAATTAGAACAGATATTGCCCATGTGATTGATGTTTATAAGTCTACCACGGATGAATCAGAGCTTTTTAATTGATTATTGATTGGTTACCTTCTAGATGGCTGGAACCCCTTTTCACATCCATATAACAAGTTGGATTTTGGGAAATGGGAATTGCACATTCCTCCAAATGAAGATAAATCCCCACAAATACACCATGGATCAAAGATAAAGGTAGGTTGAATAAAAAATATTTGTGTTTATTGCAGACTCAAGTTAAATCCTCCATAAATTATGCAAGCCATTGTGCTGTTTGAAAAACTTGAATCTGAGCTGTTTCGATGAATGAAAACCCGCACTCCAGTATATGCTCATCCAGGCACTTTTAGCCAACCGTCAACAGTACAGCTGCATCCATAATGTCCTCACCCAGGAACCACCACTCAAGTGCACAATGGTGCTGCCTACCAGTGCCCACCAGTGCCAACTGTCAGTTCCCACAGTGCCACCTATCAATGTCACCAATCATGCCTCATCAACAGTGCTGCCCATCAGTGTCAACTACCAGTGCCCATCAGTCCCATCTATCAGTGGTATCTATCAGGGCCTAACAGTGCCGCCTTATCTGTCCCCATCAGTGCCGCCTTATCAGTGCCGCCTCATCCGCATATCAATGAAGGAGAAAAATTACCTGTTGTCAACATTTTATAACAAACTATTTCAAATTTTTCCGTCTTTGTTTGTTTAGCAAAACATAAAAACCCCAGTGGTGATTAAATATCACCAAATAAAGCTCTATTTGTGTGAAAAAAAATGATAAAAATGTAATTTGGGTACAGTGTTGCATGAACGCGCAATTGTCATTCAAAGAGTGACAGCACTGAAAACTGAAAATTGGTCTGGGCAGGAGGGGGGGTTTAAGTGGCCTGTAAGCAAGTGGTTAATAGAACATTTGGGGTGCATCAGCTATAGAACCCAGAGGTGGGACAATGTATTGTTTGTTAGTGGCATAGATGCAAAGTTTTTTTCCATTTCACATCGGGAATTTAGGAGGGTTTGTGTAAATTCTGGTGGAGTCAGTGACTTCCACTTCCTAGCGATATTGTTTCGCTGCCAGTAGTAAATGGATGAGAACTGGTCTATCCAATGGTGTAATAGGGCAAGTGTCAGGTCAGATGGAGTAGGGGACCCAATAATCACAGAGGATATTTTTTTTTCTTTTATTATTTTCCATATACAAAATTATTTTCCCAAAGTGTTTTCTTTTACTTGGGACTTACCACATATTTAGTTATGGCACTTTGTAACGACTGAAAATGCTACATGCAGGCATACCAAATGTTCTATCAAGTGTTTTATAAAGGCCACTGGGGGGGGTTGATTTACTTTACAAATGCAGTTGTTCTAGAGCGGGCATCTTCAAAGTCCAGGCCCGTTGGGATATTTTTCTGGCCCACATCCTTAGACTCACTGAAGGGATCATCTCTGTCAGGTTGCGTGGCCAGCACTGCGTTTTCATCCCCGTCGGCATGCAGTACAGGTCCCACAACCCCTCCTGGCGTCTCGCCTTCTCAATTGGTTACCAGGACTGCCGACATCCTAGGAACTAATGAAGTGCTTTAGTGTAGACCTGTTGCCAGCTCCCGCCTCATTGTTGACAAGTATCCTTTAGCGATGTCATTTCACACACAGCGTGCTTGTGTAATAACTGCAGGGTGGGAGCCAGGAGGTACAGCAGGTCTGCACAGTCAGTGTTATTACTGTCTGAGGCACACTGTACAGCAGTGAAGCACACATGCAAGGGGAAACTGTGCGATGGTTGCAAATTTCAAATGTGCCTGGGGTAGGGGGGAATAATTGGCTCACAGATATATGTGTGTGTGTGTGTGTGGAGGGGGGCAGATATGCAGGTGAGGAGTGGGCTCTCATGGGGACACAAATGTGTAGGGGGGTTTCTGATGGAGACACAAGTGTGTGGGGGGCTCTAATGGGCACATCAATTTGTGGGGATACTTCTACTGCAAGTCCTGATGAGTGAGACGGACACAAATGTACTTGGAGATGGGGACATGGGTGGGTGGGGAGACTGTGATGGGGACACTAGCATTTAGGTGTGGGGAGGGGGGGCAATACAGTAGCAACATCCAGTCCCGTTGTCAGCAGCCTGTTAAATTCTATTCTACTGCTGAGGATTTATTTATAAATATTTGTTTTAGCCCGTGTAAAATATACAATGTGGCCCTAGAAGTGAATAGTTTGGAGAACCCTGCTCTAGAGCTTAGTAAATAAGGTATACCTTCACTTTTATAAAGAATATCCAATCACATGCAAGGGAAATGGAAAAATAAATAAAAAAAGCTTGTGATTGGATGATGGAAGCCAGCAGAGCTTCTCCTCATTTACTAAGCTCTTGAGCAAGTGCACTTGCAGAGTGAAACTGTACTTGGAAAGTGCACAACCTATTTGCCTTTAGTAAATCCACCCGTAAAGGTCACAAATCATGTTCTTTCTTTCAGTTTTTTTTTTCTGCTCAGAGAACAGGCAGTATGCATTGTAGAAGGAAGAAGGGGAGGAGAGATACCAAAACATTAGCTACTGTATAGTTGAGCTAGCAAGTTTTATTTTTCGTACATCACCGGACACAGAGCATCCATAGTAATAACTACGTGGGTTATAGGCCACCTTCAGGTGATTAACACTGGCACACCCAAGACAGGAAGCCCCCCCCCCCTATATAACCCCTCCCATACAGGGAGTACCTGTTTTTTCGCCAGTGTGTATGGTGTTGGTCACGGGTAAAGAAGTGCTATGAAGAGCCCTGCTGGAAGGATCCTCTTGGATCAAGCAAGCTTTGCAATTGGATCCATCCAAAGTGCCATTGAGGCCAAAGTGGATTGTATCCGTGCCTCGGAGAAAGAAGACCAAGGTTTTGCCTGTAATGCCTCTCTCTTGGAGGGCTTGACCCTGGGACCCAGTTATTTGGTTTTTAATCAGATACCAAAGTTTTTTCTGGCAGGGTGCTATGCAGGTCCAGAGAAGTGGAACCCCTATTAAATTAAATAAAGGCGTTCCAGGGAGGGGATGAGGGGCATGGCTTGCGTAGTGGCTGGTACGTGACTCAGCTTCACGCTGTTTGCATGGCAACAGGGCGGACACATTTTAAAAGACTTGCTTTCAGGCAGCATCTGGCTGACGGAGGGACACAGCAGCGTTTTTTGGGTGGCATGTAAGCTGGTGTATGCAGGCATTCCCAGAGACAAATTTTGCTCAGCATTAGGCTGAACGTTGATAGCATCATTTGTTTGCTGGACTATAGCTCAGCAGTGGATGCACGTGTTATTAGTACCTCTGATTTGTACTTAGGACTATGCCTTCCAAAAAGTTGTGTACAAACCCTGCAAAAAAGTCTCCAAAGGCATCGCCGTCAGGCTCTGAGGATTAACATAGGGGCTGTTGGAGCTGCAGCTCCAGGCCCCTTCCTCAAGATAGGCCCATTTGCCCAAAAAAAAAAATCTCCAAAAAAAAAGATTGACTTTGAGAATTGTAGCTCGGCGACCAGGGGTCACAGAGACCCCATATTTGGGGGGGTATGTAGCTGAAGACCCACCCCACCACTGGGGGCTGCTGTCATTTATGGTTCCAGAGATACAGGGCTGCTTCCGCAGCCTGTCAGAAGCTACATGTAAAAATCATCATTTGTTTTTGCTAGAAAATTACTCAGGACCCTCAAACATTTATTTATATATATATATATATATATATATATATATATATATATATATATAGTTATAGCAGACACCCTATGGAATAAAATGGTGGTCTTTGCAACTTTTTATGTTACACTGTATTTGCGCAGCAATTTTTCAAATAGTTTTTTTTTTTTTTTTTTTTTTTTTAATGAATGAAACTGTTTCTTAAAAAAAACAAAAAAAAACAAAGTTTTAATTTTTTTTACAGGTTACATTTTTAGAGTTACAGAGAAGGTCTAGTGCTAGAATTATTGCTCTCACTCTAACAATAATGGCGTATGTAACCTGCGTGTATCTGGCTCTGATACTAGCCAGGGCCTTCCCAGCCACTGACTGGTATCTCTCCCCAGCCTGTCCCCACACACCCTCTCACCTGCTGACCTGTGGATGGGGGAATTACTTCTGCAGTGCAAACCTTTACATTTTTCCTTCCCAGATTCCTTCATGCTCCTCACCTGTACATAGTGCCCAGTGTCATACTCTCCACACTTCCCTCCTGTACATACTGCTTACATTAGGGTACACTTAACTTGTCGGACTGAGCCCTCCAGTGCTGTGTGGTGATCAATCCGGTGGGTCCTGGGGGCTTCCATCTTCACCCAGTCTTCCTTCTGGGCTCTGTGCCTTCGGTCAATTGCCTGGCTGGGCTGCGTTGATGTCATTCCCACGCATGCTCATGCGCATCCTCTCGCGCTCTCTCTCTCTCTCTCTCTCTCTCATCCCCCCCCTCCCTCTTACCCCTCTCTCATCCTCTTTCTCACCCTCCCTCTCTTTCTTTAATTTAATTTGTTATAACAAAAAATTGTTTGCATATTTATTTATAAAAGGCCCACCAAAATCCTCAGCACCATGCCCATGATGTTCTTAATCTGGCCCTGATCCTAGTCATGTTGGGCCAGATTCACAAAAGAGATATGACGGCGTATCTCCTGATACGCCGTCGTATCTCTGTGTTAGGGCAATCCTAACGATGCGACTTATTCATAAAATCAGTTACGCATAGCTAGCCCTAAGATCCGACAGGTGTAATTGAATTACACTGTCGGATCTTAAGGATGCAACTCTAGGCCGGCCGCTAGGTGGCGAGGCCTTTGCGGTCGGCGTAGAATATGCAAATGAATACTTACGGCGATCCCCGAACGTTCGAGCTGCCCGTCGATCTAACTTTACATTGTTTCCGTCGAGTTACGTCGCGTAAAATTAGGGCTACCTCCTAGATGTCCTAAGCCATGTTAAGTATGGCCGTCGTTCCCGTGTCGAAATTTAAAAAACAACGTCGTTTGCTTAAGTCGTCCGTGAATGGCGCTGGATGCCATTTACGTTAACGTCTAAGCAAATGACGTCGGTGCGACGTCATTTAGCGCAATGCACGTCGGGTAATTTACCCGACGGAGCATGCGCAGTACGTTCGGCGCGGGAACGCGCCTAATTTAAATGGTGCCCGCCCCATTTGAATAGGGAGGGCTTGCGCCGAGCGCATTTACGATACACCGCCGCAAGTTTACAGGTAAGAGTTCTGAGAATCGGGCACTTACCCTGTAAACCTGCGGCGGTATAACGTAAATCACATACGTTACGCTGCCCAGGAGCAACGTAATTCTATGTGAATCTGGCCCGTAGTTTTTTCCATCCATAGTGTAGCTTTATTTTGCTTTTGAGCCCAACTTTGCTAAATGCTGAACTCCACATTTCTTCTGAGAAAGTCCAGCTGGGCAATTGCATTTTGGAAACAAATTCAATCCCCTGGAGTTCTTTTCAATACTGTTAACCATTTTGTTGTTTTTAGGATTTTGTCGCTTTTACCTTGTGGATTTTATTCTGCATCATTTCCAGTCCCAAGCAAATTACAGTTGCTGAAAACTACCTTGATTAGTTGAACTCTTTGGAAAGTGTGCACAGCTGATTTTTGGAGCTAGAATTGCATTACAGTGTAATGACTTGCTTGCCCTGCAGGAAGGAAATTAGTTATCTCAACTATTTTACATTTGCTTTAGAAATCAATGTGCAAATACAAGCTTGGCAAATAGCTGTATTATAACCCAGCAAAGTGATCTGCATTGGTGTTCTCCTGATGTGCACAGTACATAATATGGATGCAAAGATACTCCATGTTTATTATGATATTTAGTGTTTTAAGCAGACCTTACAGATATGGCATTTAACTTTAGTTTTATAGAAAAAAAAGCTCTTATTTATAAATGTAGTAATGTATAGCATCCTATGA
Organism: Rana temporaria; assembly: GCF_905171775.1. Classification (NCBI taxonomy): domain Eukaryota; kingdom Metazoa; phylum Chordata; class Amphibia; order Anura; family Ranidae; genus Rana; species Rana temporaria. The sequence continues at coordinate 480,713,266 of NC_053490.1, forward strand.
GAATCCACCTTGTAATGTTCTGGCTGTAGCAGAGTGCATTTCTTTGGTTGCTGTACATTAGAATATGAATGCCTTATCAAATCGGCCCACTGTGGCATCTTCTGACACTTGCAGATTCCAAAGTCATTTGGATCCTTTCTCCTAAAGCAGGTTATTAACATTACACAATAGCTGAGGAATTTGCACAATATTACAACAATTTTTTCTTCTCTGTGCATTGTCACGTGTCTGTTTACTTAACCACTTAAGACTCAGACTAAAATGCAGGTAAAGGACCGGGCCAGTTTTTGCGATTCGGCACTGCGTCACTTTAATTGACAATTGCGCGGTCGTGCGACGTGGCGTCTTTTTTCCCCCACAAATAGAGCTTTCTTTTGGTGGTATTTGATCACCTCTGCGGTTTTTATTTTTTGCGCTATAAACAAAAATAGAGCAACCTTTTTGCTATAATAAATATCCCCCAAAAATATATAAAAAAAAAAAATTTTTCCCCTCAGTTTAGGCCGATACGTATTCTTCTACCTATTTTTGTTAAAAAAAAATTGCAATAAGCGTTTATTGATTGGTTTGCGCAAAATTTATAGTGTTTACAAAATAGGGGATAGTTTATTGCATTATTATTAATATTTAATTTTTTACTACTAATGGCGGCGATCAGCGTTTTTTTTTTTTTTTCGTGACCGCGACATGGGGGACACATCGGACAATTTTGACACATTTTTGGGACAATTGTCATTTTCACAGCAAAAAATTCTATAAAAATGCATTGTTTACTGTGAAAATTACAATTGCAGTTTGGGAGTTAACCATTAGGGGGCACTGAAGGGGTTAAGTGTGACCTCATATGTGTTTCTAACTGTATGGGGGCGGGGCTGGACTTGTGACATCATTCATTGTGCTTCCCTATATCAGGGAACACACGATCAATGACAGCGCCACAGTGAAGAACAGGGAAGGTGTGTTTACACACGGCTCTCCTCGTTCTTCAGCTCCGGGGACCGATCGCGGGACTCCAGCTGCGATCGGGTCCGCGGGTTCCACGGTCACGGAGCTTCGGACCGGGGCACGCGCCCGCGACCCACGGCTGGGCACTTAAAGAGGACGTACAGGTACGTGCTAGTGCCATTCTGCCAACGTAAATGTGCAGGAGGTGGTATTTAAGTGGTTAAAGGGGTTGTAAAGGTAAAAAAATGTTTCCCTAAATAGCTTCCTTTACCTTAGTGCAGTCCTCTATCACTTACCTCATCCTTCGATTTTGCTTTAAATGTCCTTATTTCCTGTTCTTCTGTCTGTAACTAGACACCGTAATGCGAGGCTTTCTCCCTGGTGTGGAGAAAGCCTCTTCAGGGGGGAGGGGGCAAGCAGGAGTGTCAGGACACTCTCTACTTTGCAGATAGAGAAAGGAGCTGTGTGTTAGTGGGTGTCCCAGAGGTTATCAAATACCCAGAGGTGATCAAATACCACCAAAAGAAAGCTCTATTGGTGGGAACAAAATTATAAAAATTTAGTTTGGGTATAGTGTAGCACGACCGCGCAATTGTCATTCAAAGGGCAACAGCACTGAAAGCTGAAAATTGGTCTGGGCGGGAAGGTGTATAAGTGCCCTGTATGGAAGTGGTTAAGCTGCATAGAAACCAATCAGCTTCTAATCTCAGCTTGTTCAATTAAGCTTTTTGGTTTCTATACAAAAGTGAGCCTGATTTTGCACTCTCCAGCTTTAGTAAATTTACCCCATAGGGACTAATGTATGAAATGTGCTGAAGAGAACACTAAAATTAGTTTTAGAAATCCAGACCAAGTATTCTATACAGGGTACACACACTCATGTCTTATGTATTTACTTTTTATGGCATATATACAGCCTTAACATTGTCTCTTGTATAGAAGTAACCACATTCATCTTGAAAACGTTTCCTCTTCGATCCCCCCCAGTGATAATGGGAGAATATGTTCGGTGTTAGGCCTCATATCCCAGAAACTATTTTAAAGAATAGAAGCAAACATTTAGTTTTTTATTTTCCTTTAAGGGATATAAGATGCCTATTACCTTCAGATTATACTGCCATCTATAAGAAGATTGGACACAGAAAGTGGTAGGCCATCCTAGGATAACCCTTCCCCCACTACCAGCATCCCTAAGTTCTTAGCTAGTATCCTTGGAGGATAGACATCTTCTCATTGGCTCTGCTTTGTGGAAGGCTTTTTTTTCTTCTAAAGAGCTGTGTCATTGGATACGGAACAATACTTCACTTGGATTTTCTCAATTGGATGAAATCTTTCCTTCCTGCAGCATGGTCTAGACCTGTTTAACTTTCAGCCCTTTTAAGGGCCAGATTTCTGCTCCTTCTATCTTGTTTTAGAGAATTTGCAATGTGGTTCCCCTGTTCATTTCCCCTGTGACTCTGGAGTCTGAATCTGGTCATCTCTGTCATCAAAAATTATTATTCAAATGCCTCATAGCCATTCCTATCTCTACTGTTACCATCGGTGGTCATTGCTGCTCTATCCTGCAAAGAAACATTTCTGATTTTGTATTGTGGCTCGGGAATTCCTTCTTGCTTAAGGTAGTTTCTGCCTTTCACCTTAACCAGGACATTGTTGTTCCATCCTTCTGTCCAACTCCAGTTCACCACAAGGAAATTTTACTTTCATTGTCTGCATGTGGTGTGAGCTGTTTTTTTTTTCAACCACTGCTTCCTATAGAAACCCTGAACCATTCTTGTAATCCTGGAGTAATCCTGGATTAACCCTGTATGGGTGAGCCGGCTTCACGTCCCACTGTGTCCCACTGGCTTGGACAAACCATCATTCAACCTTATGGTCTCAAAGATCGGGGTTCCACTACCAGAGTGCTATCAAGGTGCACTCTAAATCTGAGCGTAATTTTTGGACTTTTTGGCATCCAGCAAACATTTACCCGATTTTGCAAGGCTGCCAACTGTGTTTTTTTGCTAACAGGTTTTTTTAAGTTCTACAAAATGGACTTCTGATGCCAGCTTCAGGCATAAGGTATTTCAGGCTGACTGGCAGTACCCAGCCCTCTGTTTTTATTCTTGAGTCTGTTCGCGTTTGTTGCTGTGTTTACCATTTGTATTGCTTTTGGAAGTCACAAATGTAAAAGATGCCCTTTAATGGATGAGAAGAAAATAGGATTTGTGTATTCTCAATAACATTTTCTTGGAGTTTATTATTTTTGTACAGAAATTCTATAGCACCGACAGTTTTCACAATGCTTTACAAAGACAGTACAATTCAACACAATTCAATACAAGAGCAAACGGAGGGCCCTGCTGGATAGAGCTTGCACTCAAAAAGCGGATGGTCAAGTGACAGAAAAGGTAGTAATTATGGGCGATGAGTCCATTGAGGAACATAGATCCCACTCCTCCTGTGTTTTATGTTCAGGCTCTCTGTACTGCTTTGCTACAAAATTGAGGCATGCTGGTAGAAGGAGGCAGGGGCGGACTGACAACTCCTGGGGCCCCTGGGCAATAGAAGATTGTGGCCCCCTAGGTTTACAGGTGGCCGCCATGCCAAGAGTAAGTAACAAACAAAGCTTATAGAGTACAGCAGTCAGGTTGAGCACCACGCTCACATCAAAGTCCCAACATTGACATTAGAGCAGTAAAACTTTAAAATTGTACTGTGCAGTTTAAAATAAATTGCAAAGGCTGGTTGAAAATCAGAATTAAAAAGCACTGTCTGACATCAAAATGAATGCGACAAAAGACACTTAAATGAAAAATATCTAAAACCATTAACTTAGAAAAGCTAGGGATAGAAAAAAAAATGGTCATAAAATTGGGCAGTATAGAGAAACTTATGATACAACATTAGCTCTTTATAGGACTACGTGCCGAATGGCTGTACCTGAAAGTGTGCGGGGACTTCATCCTCGTTTATTAACTGCAACCCTTAACTCATATTATTTTACAGTGAGGTTTGTGTGCTTGTCGTTTTTTTTATGCTGTACAGCATTAGCGATTCATGCAGTTGCAAAGTGAGTTTGAGTAAGCTGTGGCCTAGAGAAACACATGGTCTTTGGTCACCCAGATTCCATTTTTTATGTAGGAAACACTATTGTTGCTTCAGTTACACCAATGAGATGCATTTTACAAGGGGCAGTTTGGTGGTACAATTACTGCTTTCACCTGGGTGTTCTGTCTCTAGGACAGAGAGCTAAATCTTCTTGCTCTATAAACTTAAGATACCATATTTCTTTGATATTAGAATTATTGGAACAAGCCAGGTGAAACTACAAATTGATAAAATAAACATCAATCAGTACAATATTGCCTATAATAAGGAAACAATGCTCTATAACATAGAATGAGATCATAACAACTTACTTTTTAAGCTCTCTGAGGGGTGATGGGGAGAGATTGAAGAAACAGACTTGCTGTCTTTATGCAAACTCCTAAAATGGTGGCTGACTCGCTTACTAGACTCAGAATACACTAGTTCCTACCAACTTTAGTAACACATTCTAAGACTTTACAATACAGGTATGTAACTAAAACCAGCAGCTAAAGTTATACCAGAAAGGGACAGTAGGGGGGGGGGGGCTATGCTCTGCATATAACCAGCTTTGTGTACGTCAAGGAAAAAAACAACGTATTAATCACATAAACACAGTAAATGAATAAAGGCCCAATGGACAGAACACTGGGTGCTTCAGTTTCTCCTATGCCCTGCACACCAAGCGGAATTTCCGTCGGAAAAAAGTTGGATGTTTTTTTCAGATGTAATTCCGCTCAAGCTTGGCTTGCATACACACGGTCACACAAGTTCTCTGAACTTTCAAGCCTTAAGAAGGCGGTGACGTACAACACTATGAAAAAGAAGTTCAGTGCTTCCGAGCATGCATGTTATTTTCCCCAGTCGAAATTGCATACGGACGAACAGATTTTCCAATAGGATTTTTTTCCGTCTGAAAAATTGAGAACCTGCTCTCAAACCTTTACTGGCGTTTAATTCCACCAGCAAAAGTCTTGATGGAGCATACACGCTGTCAGAATTTCCGATGAAAGGCTCACATCAGACTTTTGCGAAAAAATTGTTGGCGCAAAGAAAGGTAGGTAATAGACAACAGTGACTCTTGAATCTAAATAAAATATCATGAATAAGGACTTAGTAAAGAAAGTTAGTGGCTGATTAGTCATGAAGTATTGTATAAAAGTTCATGAAAAGAGTTCATAAGCGCTTGGCGGCAGCAGTCCCAGAAAGCAGAAGCAGGCACATCAGACTTTTGCTGGCAGAAATTCCGCTCATGTGTATGGGGCATAAAGGTTTAAAGGTTATTGCAGAAGTACAAACAGTGCCTCCATAAAGGTACTGTTTAATTAAGCAAATTCCCCTGATAAGCCTCAGATGGAACCAACTATTACTTCACTCCTGCTTAAAATAGAGCTTCAGGCAAACCAGTAAATACATGGCTAATAATTGCTTACAATTTCACCTTTACAATCACACAGAGCCATTTAGGATACTGACTATAACGAGTGCTTCCATAAAAGACACCAATATGAAAAAACATTAGCTTGCCTTTCCCATAGAGCACTGTACGTTATGCGGCATACTGGAATAATTGCATCAGAGGTGGTACATTGTACTGTCTCCAGTATGTACATTCAGTGCTATATTTCACAGTTAAGAAGTACAGTTGAACCTCGGATTACGAGCATACTCCTGGAACTGATTCTGATTGTAATCCGGAGTATGCTCGTAATCTAAAGTACTTGCATATCAAAGCGAGTTTTCCCATTGAAGTCAATGGAAACGAAAATAGTTTGTTCCTCACTGACTTCAATGAGATGCAATACCGAATGCGGCCAGAGGTGAGGGGCGCCAGAGAGCGCCGAAAAGGCCCGAGGACACTTTGGCTCGTTTCCTTACGCCCTCCGTACCTCAGGCCAAATGAGGAACTGCAGGCCAATGTTCGGCTTTTCTCGGCTCCTGCGCCCCCGTACCTCAGGCCAAATGAGGTACTGCAGGCCTATTTTCGGCTCTGCTCGGCTTCTGTGCCCCTATACCTCAGGGTAACCAAGTTGCTCTTAAACCGAGGTTCCACTGTACATACTGACAAACACACTATTAAATGCCATTGTACATATGGAGTTGTACCCTTGCGTTTTCAACATTTTCCAGTACAAGCCAGCATATACAGTTTGATCAGGGATTAAAATTGGTCTGGTCAGTTAAAAAAAAGTACTTCCCATGCAAAAATGTGGGTAATCTAGAAATCCGTATCTGCCAAAAATGCTGTCTTCTAATGATAATGTCATTAAATTTCACAATATTTGTGAGTAATCTTTCTTCAAACATTCTTCACATCTGGGCTTGCAAAAACCTTGCTGTTGGAGGAAAATATTTAATATAATCGAAGATATCCCTGGTATACTAGTACTGCCAGAGCTAGCTCTAGCAACTCTACACATAGGTATAGACAAATATCCCCCCTCATACAGGGTAGTAGTTGCGCATATAATTATAGCAGCCAAACTGGTCATTGCCGGACACCAGAAAAGCAGCCTCACTCAAGTCAATCTCGGTTATCAATATGAATTACTCTTAGCTATTAGGTCAGCCTCTTGCACATCGTTTGACAGAAATTGGAAACCATGGGTTGAATGATACCTGTGAAATGTTCTTGTTGAATTGACATCAAATTCATGTGTTGTTCTTGTGGAATTTTTAAAGCTCTTGCTCTTGTAGGACATCTCCTACCTATTCTCTTTGTTCTGTTGATTTTTGCTCTAAAGGTCATGTATAGCGCACCTTTCTTGCACATTTGTTTATATTTTTAAAGCTTATGTATGGTTTTATACACCTTTTCTACTCTTCCATATTTTCCAATGTGTGTAAATTTAAAATTCAATAAAAACGTTTATGGAAAAAGTCCATGGAAAGAGTATATCTCTCCCAAGGGGCTGCTGACACAAAAATCATTCAACTCAAATAATTCAGGGAAATACAAACTGCGATCCTAACAGCAAATTTCTGAAGATGTGAGCTTAAAAAGGTAACCAGCCAAGCGCTGTGTAAAGAAAGGCATTGAGGAGTCTAGGAAACCCACAATGATCTAAAAAATGTATGTCTGTGCATACATCTGTCCCCAGCCTGCTAGAGAGTACAAGCAATTATATTAGTATAATTCGAAATATTTGCTTGCATCCTAAAAAGTCAGATTCCCCCAACTTTTCTCGATTTGGCAGGACTTTACTGGGGTTTCTGCAAAATCTTTAGGTCCTGCGGATACAGAAACAGTTTTATTAATCTTATGCATTGGTCTGTACTTCCTATGTGTGGTTTGGCTTTAAAGGGGTTGTAAAGAATCTTATGCATTAAGGTGAAAAAACACCTGGCTGTCACGGGCCCCCCAGCCCCCCATTTTACTTACCTGAGCCCGTTCACCTGTTGCGTCCTCTTCTCCAGGGAGTCCTGGCGTTGATTGGATAGATTGATAGCAGCACAGCCATTGGCTTCCACTGCTGTCAATCAAATTCAATGACGTGGCAGCCGGAGGTCGGGACAAAGTCATACACTCAGCATCTATAGACGCCGAGTGTATGACATGGGAGCGCGCCCGCAAGGTAACCCCCTTGGAAGAACACTTCCCAGAGGGGGTTAGCTATTGTAGGGAGGAGCCAAGAGAGCCACCGTGGGACCCCAGAACAGGAGTATCGGGGGACCATTCTGTGCAAAACAAACTGCACAGTGGAGGTAAGTATGACATGTTTGTTATTTAAAAAAAACAAAAAAAACTTGAATATCATTTTAACTACTTCAAACAGCAGAGGCGAGATGTGAAAACAGGTGATGAAGGGCACCCTCACCTTAAAGAATGTAAAATTAAGTCAAGTTTCATCAATGTAGCAAAAAAATATTTATAGACAAATACTGTATTATATTTGTTCTGCTTTTTATGTGAACACTGCTCAGCAATATCTTTTCTCAGCGGCCAAGCAAGTTTAATAAAAAGATGTAAGAGGTCATGTAGCCTAGGACAAGATTATGTCAGTTCAGCCTTTATGCTTTGCTGGAAACATCATCTCAGAACTTTACCTGAGATTGTTTCCCCCCAAATATTCAGTTTCTCTCTAAATAATGTCTTGGTAGGGTTCAGAAACGGTAACATAATACAGAAAATGTTAAAACAGAGTTTTTATTTCCTTTAAGACAATGTTAACCACTTCCAGACCTGCGCACGACGATGTACGTCCTATTTTTAAAGACGGATATCTCGGTAACGGCAGCAGCTGCTGTCACAACCGAGGTATCCATCTTTAGTGTGCGCGGTCTGGAATCCGATAATGGCGGTCTCCGCGGCGGATTCACCGCGAGATCGCCGTTATCGGTGGCGGGAGAGGGGCCTCCCGCCGCTCTCCCGCGCCCTCCGCCACTTACCGGAGCCGTCGGTAGCGGCGGAGGCGATCGGATGCTGTCGGCTGGTGAGCGGGGACGAGACTGAAGGAAAAATCTCCTTCGCCCGTCCCCATAGCTCGGCTGGGCGGAAGTGACGTCAAAACGTCAGTCCCGCCCAGCCTCTTAAAGAGACAAATTTTTTTTTTGGTCATTTGAAAAAATGACATTTTTTATTTTTTTTCTATTTTTTGCATTTAAGCCCAAATATGAGATCTGAGGTCTTTTTGACCCCAGATCTCATATTTAAGAGGACCTGTCATGCTTTTTTCTATTACAAGGGATGTTTACATTCCTTGTAATAGGAATAAAAGTGATAATTTTTTTTTTTTTTTTTTTTCAGTGTTAAAAATTCTAAAATAAATAAAAATAAATGCGAAAAGCAAAAAAAAATTTTTTTAAAGCGCCCCGTCCCGACGAGCTCGCGCGTAGAAGCGAACGCATACGCGAGTAGCGCCGACATATGAAAACGGTATTCAAACCACACAAGTGAGGTATCGCCGCGATCGTTAGAGCGAGAGCAATAATTTTAGCCTTAGGCCTACTCTGTAACTCAAAAAATGCAACCTGTAGAATTTTTTAAACGTCGCCTATCAAGATTTTTAAGGGTAAAAGTTTGACGCCATGCCACGAGCGGGCGCAATTTTTAAGCGTGACATGTTGGGCATCATTTTACTCGGCGTAACATTATCTTTCAAAATATATAAAACAATTGGGCCAAATTTATTGTCTTATTTTTTAATTCAAAAAAGTGAATTTTTTCCAAAAAAAGTGCGCTTGTAAGAGCGCTGCGCAAATACGGTGTGACAAAAAGTATTGGAATGACCACTATTTTATTCTCTAGGGTGTTAGAAAAAAAAAATATATAATGTTTGGGGGTTTTAAGTAATTTTCTAGCAGAAAAAAATGTTTTAGTCTTGCAAACACCGAATCTGAAAAACACCTAAGGTCTGGAAGTGGTTAAAGGACAACTTCACCTTCAGAGAAATTGTCCTTTAAGTAACCACGCACTCCACAGAGTGCAGCCCACATACAAGAATGACCATACTTCCTGTCCCAGTGACCATTACAAAGAAAATGCACCAGCAGGTTTCTCTTCCTATTGCACATAGACACCACAGCACTATTCATGCTATGGGGAGCTGTAGTCTCATGGCTATGTCCAATAATTCATTGGAGCATGAATGGATGGGGCCATGGCATGTGGGTACAGTAGTAAGAGAACACAGCTGAGTGGGCTGCACTTGGCGAGGTGGTGCTTCTTCAAAAAATGAAAAGGGTAAATGGACCCCCTACTGCTGGTTAATGCCATAATGTGCTAGTATGTACTGCATACTAGCACATTATGACAAACTTGCCTTTCAAACTGAGTCCTCTTCCATTTCTCTTCTGTCAGTGCATGGTTCTTTCATCTTTGCCTGATCCTCCTTCTGGGTTTGCGCGCTCTGGCTGTTTTGACATACCTCCTGCATATGCACTTGTAAATAGTAACCAGCCCCCGCAAAAAATAATACTTGAACCCAATCTGGATCCAGCGTTGTGCAGATCTGCAGCCCCCCATGCTCTCACAGACTTGACTGAGAGCTAACATAGCCATTGGATCCTGCTGCTGTGAGTTAAAACCTGTTAGTACCCGTGCCACCTGTGAAGAGAAACCGCTTTGTGGGGCCGGTTGTCCAACCAGTATGAAGCCTACAGAAGCAACAGCAAAGCGAAGTAATAATGCCTGTTCCATTTCCTTTAGGGTCCTTTCACACATGCGGACCGTTCGTCCGTTTTTTCATACGTCCGTTTATGGACTGCAATGCTTTCCAATGGGATAGCGTACTAACATCCGTCTCCGTTTTTTGGAACGGAAGAAAACCCTAAAGTGGATGTTAGCGGACGATCCGTTTAACATCCCATCCGCTAACATCCGTTTTTCATCAAAATATGTAATAAAAATAAAGTTCTAAAAAAAAAAAACGGATGAAAGAACGAATGAAAAACGGATGACAACTGATGAAAAACGGATGACAACTGATGAAAAACGGATGTAAAACGGATCAACTGATGATAAAAAACTGATCTAAAAAACGTTCCGCACGTGTGAAAGAACCCTTAAGTAAAATTGCATCAGATGCTTACTATTCAGAAAGGGAGGCGGCAGGAGCTCCAAAAACAGGATTTGTTTTTAACTTTAAATTTCTGCTTGTGATTATTTTTTTTTTTTTTCTTTTGATACAAATGAAAATATAATAGGTAACTTTATAGATAGTATACTGGTTTAATCAAGTCTTTGATTAAAATATTTTGTAATGTTTAATTTTTTTTCCCCCCACCACTTGCTGCTTTCTTGTATTTCAGCAAGCCGCTAATGCTCCTGGAGATTGTTTTTGAGGCTGGGACTGAACGCCATAAATCTCTGCTGACCAGTACATTTATCTTGAGTTCTAACGTGATAGACTGATAAAAGTAGCTGCTCCAGGCAGCAGATAGACTGGCACACTTTAAATCTAAAGCAACTTTTTTACATACTGTATCTAGCTGTACTGAAACTAAACCTGCAGACCTGATTATAGGAAGCTCCGGGCTATGATTCACCTTCATACAATGTGGCTTGTCATTGAATGCAACAAATACTTGTCAACCATCCTTTGCAAACTTTATGGTGTGCTATATCAGCAATTGTGAATATAGGGGACAGACAATATTGCATCGGTAAATACCACAGAAAAGAAAAAAAGGTTTAACACAATAAAAAGAAAACTGTAATGAATATTAAATAAAATGTATTTTAACCTGTGTATAAATCATACCGTCACATCCAAGGAAATGGAATCAAGACTTCCCCCTAATCTTATCAGACCACTGGGAAACCCACTTATTTGAACAAAGCCATACCTGTTTTACTCAGTACTTTTGGGGTTTAAATATTGCTACCAACTTTAACCACTTCCCGACGGCCGTACGACTTTGTACGGCCGCAGGGTGGCTCTACATCTCTGGGAGGCCGTGTTTTTACGGCCTGCGCGCGCAGCCAGCGGCGCGCGCGCGCGCTCGCCGCATCGCTGAGATGCCGATGCGAGTGCCTGGCGGCCGCGATGTCCGCCACGGACTCGCGATCGGCGGCTACAGGGACAAGACGTGGAGCTCTGTGTGTAAACACAGAGCTCCACGTCCTGTCAGGGGAGAGAGGAGACGGATCTGTGTCCCTTGTACATAGGGACACAGCATCGGTCACCTCCCCCAGTCACCCCCCTTCCCCCACAGTTAGTAACACAATTCAGGGTACACATTAACCCCTTCCTCACCCCCTAGTGTTAACCCCTTCAATGCCAGTCACATTTATACAGTAATTAGTGCATATTTATTGCACTGATCGCTGTATAAATGTGAATGGCGCCAAAAATGTGTCAAAAGTGTCCGATGTCTCCGCCATAATGTCGCAGTCACGAAAAAAAATGCTGATCGCCGCCATTAGTAGTAAAAAAAAATAATAATTCTGTCCCCTATTTTGTAAGCGCAATAACTTTTGCACAAACCAGACGCTTCTTGCGATTTTTTTTTTTTTTTTTAACAAAAATATGTAGAATAATACGTATCGCCTAGACTGAGAATTTTTTTTTTTTTTTTTTTAAATTGGGTAATTTATTATAGTAACAAGTAAAAAATATTGTTTTTTTTTCAAAATTGTCGCTCTATTTTTGTTTATAGCGCAAAAAATAAAAACCGCATAGGTGATCAAATACCACCAAAATAAAGCTCTATTTGTGGGGAAAAAAGGATGTCAATTTTGTTTGGGAGCCACGTCGCATGACCACGCAATTGTCAGTTAAAGCGACGCAGTGCCGGAAGCTGAAATTTCACCTGGTCAGGAAGGAGTATATGTGCCCAGTAAGGAAGTGGTTAAAGGGGTTGTAAAGTAAAAACAAAAAATCCCTAAATAGCTTCCTTTACCTTAGTGCAGTCCTCCTTCACTTACCTCATCCTTCCATTTTGCTTTTAAATGTCCTTATTTCTTCTGAGAAATTCTCACTTCCTGTTCTTCTGTCTGTAACTACACACAGTAATGCAAGGCTTTCTCCCTGGTGTGGGGAAAGCCTCTTGAGGGGGGAGGGGGCGAGCAGGAGGTTCAGTACGCTCTCTACTTTGCAGATAGAGAAAGGAGCTGTGTGTTAGTGGGCGTCCTGACTATCCTGCTCGCCCCCTCCCCCCTCAAGAGGCTTTTTCCACACCAGGGAGAAAGCCTCGCATTACTGTGTGTAGTTACAGACAGAAGAACAGGAAGTGAGGATTTCTCAGAAGAAATACGGACATTTAAAAGCAAAATCGAAGGATGAGGTAAGTGAAGGAGGACTGCACTAAGGTAAAGGATGCAATTTAGGGATTTTTTTTTTTATTTACAACCCCTTTAAAGCTACACAAAAAAAAGGATGAATCGTGTTGTATTACGTTTCATTAGATTTATCTAAAAATATTGTTGAAATGGATTTCATTTTTACATGCTGATTAAGGCCTATTGTAAGAATAAAAAGTGCAAGGCAAGCTAGGTTGGGTATTTTGTTATTGACAGTGCTTTGAACACAGCACACATGCTTTTAAGTGACACTTTTATTGCATATCTATTGGCCAAAGACTTTATATAGGACAGGCAGCACTTTGGTGTTCCAGTCAGATACATATAATGAAAACAATTCTGCCAAATTGTTTGACTATTTGCAGTTAAAATGCAAAACGAATGGAGACCGCGAACCTACCTGGCAAAAGCTCTCCTGACTGGCAGCTGCCTCATCGCACTCGCACATCACGCCACCATTGATTTGGGAACCCAGTTTCCATCTTCTGGACCAGACTAAGATAGCTTCCCAGTCTATTTAACTTTCTCCCCCCATTATATAACTGAGGGTGCTTTTTTCTCTCATATTTTTATTTTTTTATTTTCTCATGTACTTATCAATACGGTCACCTGTTTTGTTTTAGTGATCATTTTGTTATCTTCTATTTTCAGACTTTTTTTTGTCTTATCACTACAATATACATACATACATACACTTCTATGTGAGTTTCTCCCTTTATGGTCCTAGCTTGGATTTAGCTTACAGTAGTCTATAACATCCCGGGTGTAACTGGGACTAGGGTTGTCCCGATACAACTTTTTTAGGACCGAGTACAAGTACCGATACTTTTTTTCATGTACTCGCCGATACCGATTACCGATACTTTTTTTTAAAATGCAGCCATGTCTCCCCCTCAAATGCAGCCACATCTCCCCCAAACGCAGCCATGTCTCCCACCCAAACGCAGCCATATCTCCCCCCGAAACGCAGCCATGTCTCCCCCCCGAAACGCAGCCATGTCTCCCCCCGAAACGCAGCCATGTCTCCCCCCCGAAACGCAGCCATGTCTCCCCCCCGAAACGCAGCCATGTCTCCCCCCCGAAACGCAGCCATGTCTCCCCCCCCCCAAACTGCAGCCATGTCTCCCCCCCCCAAACTGCAGCCATGTCTCCCCCCAAATGCACCGTTGTGTCTCCCAATATCGGCTTTGTGTAGGTCTCCCCCGCCGTCTAGTTGTTCGGCGCTCAGGGAACATAACAGCTTTCATTTGAATAGCTGTGTGTTCCCCGCCGCGCATCGTCATAGCCCCCTCCCCCTTGTCCGGGCACTTTGATAGACCGATCACCCGTCCAATCCCAGACGGGTGTTCTGTCTATCAAGTGCTTGGACAAGGGGGAGGGGCTGTGACGATGCGCGGCGGGGAACATACAGCTATTCAAATGAAAGCTGTTATGTTCCCTGAGCGCCGAACAACTAGACGGTGGCAGCGGCAGCAGTTCTCCTACAGTGGCATGTTATACATACCCGAGGACTGCACTGCTCTCCGCCTCCCTCTCCGCCCCCTCAGTCTTCTCTTCGACCGATCCCCGCCCCCACTCAGAGAAAAAAAAAGTATCGGCCAAGCATCGGGAGCATTTGCGCGAGTACAAGTACTTGTGCAAATGCTCAGTATCGGTCCCGATACCGATACTAGTATCGGGACAACCCTAACTGGGACCCTACTTGAAACCGCTATAACGGCTAACAACCCTTATCCTATATCCCACCAAATCTTTCAGCCCATATCTTTATTGAACCACAACCTTAAACTATTCGCCAAAGTGATAGCAAATAGGATCATCGACCTGCTCCCAACCTTATTTCACTCCATTCAGCATTTACGAAAGAATAACAGACTGCAGACACCACTCGTTGCCTAATCAACATCATTCATCATGCTGAGCATCATAGAGTGCCTTCTCTGCTCCTATCTTTGGATGTAGAGAAAGCATTTGACAGAGTCCACTGGACATATTTGACACTGGCTCCACAAAAATTACTTTTTCATGGTCATATACTTTTTGCGATTACACCTCTGTACTCTCGTCCCTCAGCTCAACTCGGCTATGTTATCTACAACCTTCACTATCACAAATGGCACTAGGCTAGGTTGCCCCCCCCTGTCCCCTCTCATTTCCAATCTCCTAATGGAACCATGAGCCATTTCTGGATTCCTACTTGACCAAAGAGGACACAAAATGAATCTGTTTGCTGTCAACATCATATATATGTTGACCGATCTTGACTCTTCCCTGGCTGAGGAAGAAAACACATTATCTGAATTTAGCTTGGTTTCTTAATATAGAGTGAATAGTCGCATATGTTGTACCTTGGAATGCATCCTGCTACCAAAGCTATTCTTAAAGAATGTTATCCTTATATTTTGAAAGAGAAAAACATGGGAGTGAAACTAACAAAAACCTTGGCCTTTCGGTTTCAGGCTAATTATACCTCTTTTTCCTGCAAAATTTGCAAACTGATCTCTTACCTTTCTAAATTTATACTCTCCTTGTCTGGCAGATTAGCTGCCTTTTTAAAATGCTTAACCACTTAAGACCCGGACCAAAATGCAGCTAAAGGACCTTGCCCCTTTTTGCGATTCGGCACTGCGTCGCTTTAACTGACAATTGCGCGTGCGACGTGTTTTCCAAACAAAATTGGCGTCCTTTTTTTCCCACAAATGGAGATTTCTTTTGGTGGTATTTGATCACCTCTGCGGTTTTTATTTTTTGCGCTATAAACAAAAATAGAGCGACAATTTTGAAAAAATGCAATATTTTTTACTTTTTGCTGTAATAAATATCCCCCAAAAATATAAAAAAACATTTTTTACTCAGTTTAGGCCGATACGTATTCTACATATTTTTGGTAAAAAAAAATCGCAATAAGCGTTTAACGGTTGGTTTGCGCAAAATTGCGGTGATCAGCGTTTTTTTTTTTTTTGTGACTGCGACATTATGGCGGACACTTTGAACAATTTTGACACATTTTTGGGACCATTGTCATTTTCACAGCAAAAAATGCATTTAAAATGCATTGTTTATTGTGAAAATGACAGTTGCAGTTTGGGAGTTTAAAGCGGTTGTAAATAAATGCATAAACATTTTTTTTTTTTTTAAATGCATAAACATTTATTTATTTTTTTCAAACCTGCAAGGCAAAAGGCATAATCAGCTAGTATGCACCGCATACTGGCTGATTATGAAATGCTTGCCTCGGAACGAGGTGAAGAACACTTACCTGGTTCACGCCGAGCGTGATGTCACCTTGCTCTGGCGTGTCTTCTGGGTATCGCCGCTCCAGCGCTGTGATTGGCTGGAGCGGCGATGACGTCACTCCCACGCATGCGCGCGGAAGATTTCATTCCGGCAAGGTCCAGCGGCTGCCGGCCTTTTAGCCGAGGATCCCCGCTGCGCATGCGCCGCTACAATCAGCGACGCATTGCGAGGTGAATATCTGCTAAACCGTACAGGTTTAGGAGATATTCTTTATACCTACAGGAAAGCCTTATTATAGGCTTACCTGTAGGTAAAAGTGAAAAAAGTGGGGTTTACAGCCCGGGGACCGATCGCGGGTCTCCAGCGGCGATCTGGTCCGCTGGTGTCAGAGCTTCGGACCGGGTCGCGGGAGCGCGCCCACGGCTGGGTACTAGTACAGGACGTACCTGTACGTACATGTGCCCAGCCGTGACATTCTGCCGACGTATATGTGCAGGAGGCGGTCCTTAAGTAGTTTAAACTGCTGCAACTACTATACATGTTTAGGCCATTGCTCATCCCAATACTCTTAGTGTACTTCAGAAAATTGCAATCGTTGCTTAGTCGATATGTTTGGCAAAGTAGGAAATCAAGATGCTCTCATACTAAATTTCTCAAACGCAAATCAGTGGGGGGCATGGGGTATGTTGACTTTAGAGACTATTACAATGCCACCCTATTGACACAACTGAAAACATTGTTCACATCCGCCGCCAGGCCTTGGTTGATTGCCCTAACTCACTCATGTGGCATTTATGAGTGCCGGTTTGCTTCTGGCAAGGGATGCCTCCACACAACTCAAGCAGATTGGTCTCAATGGCTTACTTGGTATTAAAATAGCTATGCTGTTGTATGGTGAACACTGGGAGGTTTCAGCCCCTCCTCAAATACGTTTAAGGTCTTTTACTTTACTATGGCTACTGTTATTCTGTATTGTCTTCTCTGTTATTCTCAGGCTGTTTTTTAATGTAACATGTTTAAAGTGTTAAAGGGGTTGTAAAGGTTTGTTTTTTATTTTCTAAATGGGTTCCTTTTAATCTAGTGCATTGTTAGTTCACGTACCTTTCCCTTCAATTTCCCTTTCTAAATGTTTTTTTTTTTTCTTTGTCTGAATTTCTCACCTCCTGTTTCTCCTCAGTAAGCATGCCACCATCATCCGAGCTGTGGTTAGTCAACCAGAACAGCTTACTGAACAGCTTACTGAGGAGAAATGGGAAGAGAGAAATTCAGACAAAGAAACAAAACATTTAGAAGGGAAATCGAAGGAAAAGGTAAGTGAACCAACAATGCACTAGCTTAAAGGAACCTATTTAGAAAATAAAAAACAAACCTTTACAACCCCTTTTAAGGTCTATATACGATTCACATTTAAAGTGATATTAGTCTTGTTTTTTTCTATTTTGTTTAACAATAATAAACATGCTATACTTACCTGCTCTGTGCAGTGGTTTTCTACAGAGCAGCCCAGATCCTCCTCTTCTCAGGTCCGCTTTCTGGCACTCCTTGCCTATCCCTTCTGCTGAGTGTCCCCACAGCAAGCAGCTTGCTATGGTAGCACCCGAGCCTAACCGCTGCTCTGTATCCATTCAGACACAGAGCCACAGCTCCACTCTGGATTGATATGATCAGGCAGCTGGGAAGCCACCTGATTGCTTTCAAACACCCCTGGTAAGGGCCGCCTCCCCGCACATTTGCCCCTGCCATGCAATCCTGAGTTTGGCGCACCCGGAACCAGCATGGTGGGTGTCGCCTGGTAGAGGGGAGGGAGCCAAGTGAACTCCTTGCCTTCTCTATCTCTCCTTGCTGACTTGAAAGCGACAATGAAACATGACTTCCTGATCCCTGTGTAATTTTTCCCCAGACATACAGGCAAGAATCTAATGCAGTGCGACCTGCAAAAAAATATGTAAACTGTCTTTGGAGATTTTATGCAGTCTTCAGGGCTAAAATGATTTTTATACATGTGTACAAAACGCAAAAAATGGTTTTGACAGCAAAAGGGGTTAAATTAATAAATAAAAGCTGATAATTGACAGTGTACCCCGTCAGTGATATGTTGAAAAACAGGTGTACTGGCAGGATCACCAGATGAAAATAAATTAAATAAAACAAAAAAAAATGCAGCCGCCACATACAGGTATTGGTAAGCTGCAATATAATAAATGTTTGCTTCTGGGTTTAATACTGCTTTAATGAACATGTACAGTCAAAATATTTAACACATTTAAATGTTTTTTTTAAATTTATTTCAGGTAGTAATCAAGACCAAATCGGGAGAGGTTATTTACCGTATCTCACCGTGGGCAAAATATGTGTGTCAAGAAGAAAAAAGCGTCGTCTATGACTGGGTACATTGGGAACCAGCAAATCCTTACAAAGTAAGACTCTTTCTAAATATTTAAGTATGTAATATGCCAGACAGTTAAAACAATATTAACAATGTTAAAACAATGTTAACCAGTGAATCTGTATAAATAATGGTGGCTGGGTGAAGGGGCTGTTGAAAACACCTACAGTATATAGCAGTTTTGTGACTTCTTTCAGTGTCTGGTTAAAGCTTGTAGGAGGAGTTTTCATTCCACTCTGACTATCTAATGAGGCTAGAGGACCCCTGACCCTCTGTCTGGACAGTGCTGATTGGCCCTGTGCTGATCACATGCATCTGTCCAAAAAAAAAAGAAAACAACTCTCTAGCAATACACATCAAACTGGGCATGTGCAGAGTGACTCCAAAGGCTCTGTATGTCTCTACCAGCTTTGCACATCTAGAGTGACATTTTTGCCCTTTCATTCTTTGCAAAATAGCTCAAGCTCTGTCAGATTCAATGGCGAGCATTTGTCAACAGCAATTTTCAAGTCTTGCCCTGGCCATTGGTTGTCGGGGTCTGCAGGTGGGGGGCTTATCAGAATCCGGCAGCCCCCTTTAATAAGGGGGCTCCCAGATACCGGCCCCCCACCCTGGGTAAATGAGTATGTGGTACATCGTACCCCTACCCATTCACCTGGAGGAAAAGTGTCAAAAAATAAACACACAGCACAGGTTTTTAAAATCATTTATTAGTCAGCTCCGGAGGTCTTCTTCTGACTTCGGGGGTTGACTTTCGTCTTCTCCGCTCTTTTTTTCTTCTGCTCTCCGGTGTCGTCTCCACGCTCCCCGTTTCTTCCCCCGCTCTCTGGTGCCTTCTTCGGGGCTGGTCGCCGCTATCTTCTTTGAAGCTCTTTTACTAGCAGCGGGCAGCCCGGTCTTCCTCGTCGCCTTCTTCCCTCTTTCTTTTCTTCCCGCTCCCTCCCGCTGTAATGCCGGGTGTGCGGTGCCCAACGATTTATATAGGCCTCTTATGACGTCACAGTCCCAGCATGCTCCGGTGTCCTATATAAATCGTTGCACACAAAATTAACCAGGAAAGAAGAGAAAATTAGAGAAAAGATAGCTGGTATAAAGAACCTAACTACTAATCAAATATATACTGTCAGTGTTACAAAAATGCAAATTTTCATTGAACAAATTAAATAATATTTAGACACAAAATTCTATATGTTCAAGCAACCCTCCACCACCATAAAATTAGATAACATTGTCTAAACACATTAAACAGCTATCTAGACGCCACTCATAAGTCCACACCACTTCATAAATGAAACTAAACAAATGTAGTTCATATCCCATATAGAAAATGCTTTCATCAAGAAACTAACCAATTATGAATGGAATATATTCTCCTATAATGTAATTCCAATAAAATAGGATAGCCTGAAAAACATATATAAATAAAGGATCGGCGGTTACATGTGATTGATTTGTTTATATAAGCAGTTGGGAAATTGAAGGTAGGGGCTGATGTAGCAATTATAGGGGGCAAGATTATGTAGAAGTCAAAATAGCTTATTAGCAATTATTAATTGATAGCATGTAATATGGAAGGTATAAGTATTGGCGGTGCTCTTATGTTTAATGTATTGGAAGATTAATGTTGGATGAGAAGCTTGCACATCTGAACGAATGCTGCGGGTGGAACAATTCTTAATGCAACCCTGAATATGCGCTTAGAAAAAGCTACTTGTCACTTGTTTAGAAAGATGTGAGTGCATACCCTAGAGCAGTGGTTCTCAAGTGCCGTGACCCCTTGATAAAATTTCCCAAGTTGTGGGGACCCCTAACGGTGGAATTTTCATAGCGTGGGTTGTCAGCACCTATGACCAGACAAGTAATTTGTGCCCCTAACCCACGAACATTTAGGGCTCCCCAAGTCCCTTACACTTGTACAGTATTAAAACCCCTTCTGGTACATTTTAGGAGTGCTGGCGGGGAGTTCTGATCGGCCAACTTAGGTGCTCTCATCTGCTGATCTGAGAACTGTAGTGGGTACTTTAAATGGCAACTCTAATCACAGGTAATGTTACTCACTGTGTCTCCAGCTCTGTAGCGTCTCGCAGCAGTAACACCTATGCCAAAATCAGGAGATGGGGTCTCCTCCGGCCCCTCCCACTTCACATTCCTCACCAGTCAGCAGACCTCTAGTCTCTGCCCCACAGACTTGCTGTGAACTGAATGGGCGGCCACAGGCTCCAAAGACAGCCCTGCTGGATGGCTGCGAAAAGGCTGAGAGTGCTGCAGGCTTCAGGAACAGCCCAGGATTCGGTGACCCCTGGCAAATTGTCATTTGACCCCCTGAGGGGGTCCCGACCCCCAGGTTGAGAACCACTGTCCTTGAGTAATTCATACAATGTATATGCTTTAACCTGGAAGGTGTTTTTGTATCACAATTATTTTCATGGTAACCACATAATATTTTTTATTTTAGCATCAACATGAACATCCACAAAGACCAAAAAGCGTCCGCATATATGAGTCACATGTTGGAATTGCATCTGCAGAAGGAAAGGTCGCATCGTATAAAAATTTCACCCATAATGTCCTGCCCAAAATAAAAGATCTGGGTAAGTTACATTAATAATTGTCTGTGTAGTTCCCTGTAGGTTGTCACGTTTTGCTTTGGGATCAATATATGTCCCCTTTTCAAACCTAGATTTCACTTTGCAACCTAAATTTCATCTTTTGTCATTTTCTCCTCGAAAATGCTCTAAGCTTGAAAATATAGCCTATAGGCTCATGGGAAATGATGCATTTAGTTTGAGACATTTGTATTCCTTTAGCAACTAAGAGAGCAACGTTCTTTTAAAAAATACATTTATTTTTGTCTGAAAGTTTAGTAGACCACATATTGCTATAAGCCATTTATATTAGTAGAAGAAGGCCTTTATTGTCATTGTAAGAGTAAAATATACAACAAAAATACAGTAGCACTCCTCTCATTGAAACAATGCCTAATGCCGCGTACACACAATCGTTTTTTGTGATAAAATAAAACAACGTTTTATATCATGAAACAAAACAACGTTTTTCAAACTTCATTTTAAAAAACGACGTTGCCTACACACCATCGTTTTTTCAAAATGCTCTAGAAAAGCGCAGTTACGTTCAGCATGTATGACGGCAATCTGTTCCATTCAAGCTTGCGTCATAACTTGCTTCTGAGCATGTGCGGGTTTAAAAACGTTGTTTTAAACGTCGTTTTACCCACACACTATCATTTTAAATGACACAAAAACAACGTTTTGAAAAACGACATAAAAAATTGAAGCATGCTCAAATTTTTTTTTGTAGTTTTTCAGAAGACATAAAACGACGTTTTCCCCACACACGGTCATTTTAAATGACGTTTTTAAAAATGTCGTTTTTTTTCATCACAAAAAACGACCGTGTGTACGCGGCATTACACACGAATAAACAACATTTCATTTAAAAAATAAAAAGTAAGTTAAACATCCGTACCATTAAAATGTGGTGAAACAGTTCAGTACTGGTATATACCGTATTTATCGCGGTATAACGCTCTCCCGCGCACCCCTAAAGTTGCCCCCCAAATTCCTGTAAAAAAAAGTTATATGATTTTATTACTTACAGTTTTGGTGTCTTCCCATCGTCCGGTCCGGCGTCCGTCTCCGGCCTCGATGGTGTCCTCCCGGCTTCTCCAGCGCGCGCCTCAAGTCGAGTCCCCATTTCCCGTGCTCAGTTCGAACGCCTCCGCCGACATATACCGAGTGCAGTACACTCGGGTACATTCGGCAAGGCTCAACGTCGCTCGCGCTCACGCTCTGTGACGTTTATGCGTGAGCACGAGCGAAGCTGAGACTAGCCGAATGTACCCGACTGTACTGCACTCGGTATATGTCGGTGCAGGATTTCAAACTGAGTGCGGGAAGCGGCTATCGGCGTATATCGCGCACCCACGATTTTCCCCTTATTTTAAGGGGAAAATAGTGCGCGATATACGCCGATAAATACGGTAATTGCATTGTTGATTTTTACAATATCTGCTGTTATAAAGTTTTTTTTTTTTTTTTTTTTTCTTGGTCCCATTTTATTTTTGTGATTCTCCAACAACAGAATTTTATAAATTAGGACTTAATATTCAGATTCGCACATAAGCCCAGTTATGTAATATATAGTAAAGCTCTGTTGATGAAACGCCATTCTCACTATCACATTTTTCTTCAATGTGAACAATGTTGAATCATTAAAACACACTTTTCATAAACACTGTAAAGATAACTGCAGTATGTTCACGCTTCTCCATGATCAATAGGACAGGATGTTCAGAATTTCAGAGGAGGGAAAAAACAGAATTTATTACTGTGCTCTTAATAACCTGAAGGTTATCCTTTAGTGATATTAATCATTTGCTGTCTGTTTGAAGGGGGATCTCTTTTTCTGACATTAAAGTTTGACTTGAGAAGGATTTGTTCGAACTTCTGTGGATTTATCACTTAACTATTTTCCCTTCAGGTTTCCTTCATTTCGAATCAAAGAATGGCAGTTTAACTAAGTGACAAAAAGTGGGGAGGGAGTTTTTTTTTTTTACAAACTATTTTCTTTTTGTATTGAATTAGGTGTTTTCTTTTTTTTCTCAAAGAGATCTACACTGGCTTTTATGTCTGTTCATTTTAAGAGCTTCCTTGTGGGAGTAGAATATGATAAGGAATATGTAAATGATTAAAGATATAAGTTGGAAACGTATTTACGGGGAAAAAAAGCAGTGGTTAAGCATAAGGCACAGTACAAAACAATCAATTACTTCCGCTTGCTTTCATGATCTACCTTGCAAATATCAAAAGTGCAAGTGAAGTTCAGGACATGCAGATGGGCATAGTTAGTATTCAGAAGTCAAACTGGTTTTTGTATTTGCATTTTTGCTCATTTTTCCTTCTTATTAAAATAGAAAAATGCTACATTTGTTGGTCTTTTGGACATCTCAAAGTGACCTTTTCCCATCATTTACATGAAGGTCATTATCATTAAAATATTAAGCTGGCTTTAATGTTAGTCTGCTGCTTGCATTTCTATTTACATTCTAATGAAAAATATAGATTTGAGGCGGGTGTATTTTTTTGGGTAGAAGTTTTTTTGACCTGCTTATGCCACAGAATTCTGAATATATGTGGTGGAATTGCCTAGAGAAAATGGAATTCTTTAGGCAATATATATATGTTTTTTACATTAAAGTAAAACTGTGGCCTCTAATTAAAATAAGTGGTACAGCACTTAATTACAAGGGCCCAATCACATCAGAACACAGTGTGCTGCAATAAACACACTGTGACCCATTTTATTAAAATACATAGACTGAACTGCAAGTTAGAACGTTTGTAAAGGTTTATTTTTTTTTATTATTAAAATGACAAACATATTATATTTACCCGCTTTCTCCAATGGAATAACGAATACCCAGAGGGCAGAAAGATTGAGTTTTGAGGTACAGAAAATTTTGATCAACATCAAATTATCAAAAAATAGGCATTTTTTGTTATATTACATAGACAATATAAAATTACTATTACTTCAGCTTCATCCAATGGTTTTACTTGGCTGTGCTGTATTTGTACCCCCATTGCTGTGGGGATTGTCGTTTTTAGGGGCGGGGCAGTGTAGGGTTTGGGTGGGGGAACTGGTGGCGAGTAACTCTTAACACCTGGCTAGTAGCTCAGGCCGTGAAATTTTGAGCCGTGTGTGTGTGTGTGTGTGTGTGTGTGTGTATATGTATGTGTATATGTATATATGTATATATATATATATATATATATATATATACATACATACATACATACATACATACATACATACATACATACATACATACATACACGTGTGTGTGTGTATATATATATATATATGTGTGTGTGTGTGTGTGTATGTACCGTATTTTCCGGCGTATAAGACGACTGGGTGTATAAGACCCCCTAATTTTCCAGGAAAAATTTTGATTTTGGGATATACTCCCTGTATAAGACTACCCCCTTCTTACTAGTCTTTCTGGAAGCTGAGGGGTAGCCAGAACCGCTGACAGAAACAGGCTTTTCAAATCTCACTGTGTCATTACATTACATTCCTCACTGTGTCATTACATTACATGCCCCGACTGTGCCATTACATTCCTCACTGTGTGCCATTACATTACATGCCCAGACTGTGCCATTACATTACTCACTGTGCCATTACATTACTCACTGTGTCATTACATTCCTCACTGTGTCATTACATTACATGCCCCGACTGTGCCATTACATTCCTCACTGTGCCATTACATTACATGCCCCCACATTGCCATCACTTGCCCCTCACTTGCCTCTCACTGTGCCATAACTT
Source organism: Rana temporaria (assembly GCF_905171775.1). Lineage (NCBI taxonomy): Eukaryota > Metazoa > Chordata > Amphibia > Anura > Ranidae > Rana > Rana temporaria. The sequence continues at coordinate 480,738,006 of NC_053490.1, forward strand.
GCCCCTCACTTGCCTCTCACTGTGTCATCACTTGCCCCCACTGTGCCTGAACTTGTTGCCCCCCAGTGCAATAACCGCAAACACTCACTTTTTTTTCCAGCGGTGACAGTCTCCATGCTGCGAGCGTGAGCATCAATGATTTGAAAGCCGCGCCTTCTCTTCAGAGTGTTCTGTGATAGGCGGAACACAAATTTTCCCAGCAGCGCCTCTGTTCTGTTTTCCGCCTATCACGGACGTCTTCTCATCTCGTCAGAGGATGAGAAGGCATCTGTGATGGGAGGAACACAGAACAGAGGCGCTGCTGGGAAGATTTGTGTTCCTCCTATCACAGAACACTGAAGAGAAGGCGCGGCTTTGAAATCATTCACGCTCGCGCTCGCAGCATGGGAGACTGTCGCCGCTGGAAAAAAAAGTGAGTACTGAGACCGTACCTGGCGTATAAGACGACCCCCGACTTTGGATGCATGTTCTTGCATCCAGAAAGTTGTCTTATACGCCGGAAAATATGGTATGTGTGTGTGTGTGTGTGTGTGTGTGTATATGTGTATATATATATATATATATATATATATATATTTTAATCGACTAATTTCGATTAATTATAACGCACATACAGATCCAACTACTTTTAGCTGATCTCCTTGCAGGCTGATTCCCAGTGCAGCTACCAACCACTGGAAAAATGGATGGCATACAAAAAACACACAAAGGCAGCGCTCGATGGGAATAGCATTAAAACTTTTATAGTCTTCAATTAGGTAACCAAATAAATATTGCACTGGAGATAAAATCGATGTAGCTACATAAACTGTAAAAATGGAGTAATACCAAACGGTACCAAAAGCAGTCATAAAAACCTGTAGCTAAGTAAGATACTGGTATAAAAATGTGTACAACGATACCACTGCTAAATCCAGATGAGGAGAGGTTAACATCAGTCCGTCGGCATGTAGATGTCCCATGAAGGGAACTATCACAACTCCCAGTGGATGGTTGTAGAATCCCAGGTTGATAGAGGGAAGTGATAGAGGGAAGTGTAACAGCCCTTGCGTGTGGCAGATAGGAAGGTCCCGCCGGCATGCAGATATGAAGGCACAGCAAAGGAGCCCTTCAGATGGACACGGCAAGCCCCGCCGGTGTCCGTGACGTTACTGGATCTCCGACGGAACTCCCTGAAGGCCCAGAAGCCGGCGGAGAGGGGAGTACCAAATCAAAAGAATTCTAATCGATCAAAAAGATTTTGATCGATCCAAAAAATTAAAGATTAATCGATTAATTAAAAGTTATTTTTGCACAGCCCTAATATATATATATATATATATATATATATATATATATATATATATATATATATATATATATATATATATATATATATATATATATATATACACATACATACATACATACATACATACATACATACATACATACATACATACATACATACATACATACATACATACATACAAACACTTTTTGGACTTAAACTTAAATTTGATTATGCTTATCATACAGTGCAGGTCCCAGAAATCGATTCATAAACTATAGATTGTATGCCACTACCTGTAAGTGATTGTATACTGGCAAAGCTTTGCTGGATCTACCTCCTAGTGTCCCCATATAACCCTGAACACTTTATGAGGCTCCCATTTTTTGTTAGTCCTTAGGTGATAGATGCCTTTTCCTCTACTTGTTCACCAGACTTATTTACCTCCTTTGACTGACACTTCTATTAAGATCTAACTGCTTCCAGTGGCCATACCTTGACCCTGCAGCAGCGGGGCCGGCCTGTTATGTTTGCTTTGGGCACTGCATCCTGTGCCTGTTTTTTACCGTGGCACATGATGCAGTAAGTATATTGACCTGCAGGGTACTATACAGGCCCAGGGTCGTGGTCTGTTTCTATGACACCCAGACCTTAAAGACCCCCTTGAGGTTGTGCCTGCTGTGACAGGTAAAGCCTGGGTCTCTAAAAGGACATGATCATTCTGGTTACTGGCTTAAATGTTTTGATGACTCTATAGTATACACTAGATCCTTATCCTAGAAGACATACCATAGTATCATGCACTCAAGAGGTTTATAAGAGGGACTTACACTCTAAGGCTGCATTCACACCTCCGCGACAAGGTACGCCGCGTACGCGGCGTATTTTGCCGCGAGTGTGTAACTTTTTTTTTTTTATTAACAAAGCCTTCCCATTGCTTTGTATGGCCGAACGCCAATGCCGCCTGGAAAAAAAGGGTCCGGGACTTTTTTTTAGGCGGCAGGCGTCTATGAGATGTGAACCATCTCATAGACGGCAATGGGATTTTCCCCCCTCCAGCGGCACGAGTGTCCGGCGTCGGGCGTTTTGTCGCGGAGGTGTGAATGGGGCCTAAGTTATTATTATTATTTTTTTTGTCTCACTGTTTAACCTATTGGGTAACATTATTATAGCGTTTACACATTCCAATTTTGCAATCTTTTTTCCATCTCCTTGCTGGAAGTCTCATTCTGGGTAGTGACGTAATGCTTTTAGGACTGCTAGCTACACACTCCAGCTGCCATTTTTGGCCAACAACACAAGCTGATAGGTTGCCACCCCAACTGTTGCCAGATTCTTCATAGACACAGCCATCGAAATTCGCTTGGCACCTGGGTTGCCTAAGTTTACTCATATTGGACTAGCTGAACCTCCATGATATTCATGTCCAGCACTGCGCAGGAGAGGATTATAGATGCTTGGAATTGAGAATATGCTGTAAAGACCACATTGATTCCATCGTAGGCCCTGGTGAAACTTCAAGTTTCTGTCAAGTCGATTGCTAATCCCTCATTCTGGAGAACCTGACACCACTCCATCCCTATACTCCGGCTCCTTTAAATGGCACAAAACATGCGACTGGTCTGACAGACACAGAATTTACTGCCACTAGATTTCATTTATTCTAGAGGCCATCACCACTTCTGGAATCAGCGGGTGGGGGGGGGGCTTATTGGCCACAAACGTTCTTCTGCCTCTCCTCCCCCAACTATATACAAGGACTAAAATTGTTTGATGCACTTGCTGTGGCAGAGAACAAGGGGGATATGAATATTTTGGCAGAAGCCGCTCATGATTTTTCCTCACCACAATTTAGAGAAGCTTCTTCCTTAGCTTCTCATTATAATGCTGTCTACTGTGTACTGATAATATGGATGTTCTCTACACTGACCATTCTATGCTTTGTGTTGGCTGTCCCCTTACCTCTTCATTCTTGTAGATTAACCCCCCCCCCCCCCCCGCTCTGTAGTCTCTGGTAAGACAATTCCATCTAGTGGTCTGATAGGGAACCTCATTCTGAGTCTTCTATTCATTCCTCATTCTTTACATCCCGCTGCCTGATCTTCCACTTCTGGACAGGGTAGTCTGCAATCTGGTTCTTTTTTTGCTACAGTAGGTGTTTGTGATATTGTGCTTTTAGCAGGACAGCGTCGCGCTGATACTCGGCGACAGGGTGCCGAGATCTCGCCGACATCTCACACTCACTGGAATAGTGACAGCACATCCCAGCAAGCGCGTCATAGAAGCGACGGGAGATCCGACTTGGATTCCCGCCAATTCTACACGTGTGCGGCGTTTGTTATGAATCCTGAGGGGGAAGTCCCCGCCGGATTTTAAATAAAAATCCGGCATGGGTCCCCCCCTCAGGAGCATACCGGGCCCTTAGGTCTGTTATGGGTTGTAAGGAGAGCCCCCCTACGCCGAAAAAAACGGCGTAGGGGGTCCCCCTACAATCCATACCAGACCCGTATCCAAAGCACGCTACCCGGCCAGCCAGGAAGGGAGTGGGGATGAGCGAGCGCCCCCCCCCCTCCTGAGCCGTACCAGGCTGCATGCCCTCAACATGGGGGGGTTGGGTGCTCTGGGGCAGGGGGGCGCACTGCGGCCCCCCACCTCAGAGCACCCTGTCCCCATGTTGATGAGGACAGGGCCCCTTCCCGACAACCCTGGCCGTTGGTTGTCGGGGTATGCGGGCGGGAGGCTTATCGGAATCTGGGAGCCCCCTTTAATAAGGGGGCCCCCAGATACCGGCCCCCCCCACCCTAAGTGAATGAGTATGGGGTACATCGTACCCCTACCCATTCACCTACAAGAAAAGTGGTAAAAACACAAATAAACCACACAGTGTATTAAAATATTTTATTTTTCTGCTCCGGAGGCCGCCCCCTGTCTTCTTTATTAGCTCTTTTACCAGGGGGGGCTTCTTCTTTGACGTCTTCGGGTGGGTGGGGGCCGCCGTCTGGTTCTCTTCCACCGCCGGGGGGGGTGGCTTTTAAAAAAGCCCCCACCCCCCCGGCGTCTTCGGCGGGGCTCTTCTTCTTCCGCTATCCCGACGGGTCTTCTCCGCTATCCGGGGGGTCTCGCCGCTCTCCGCTGTTGACTCGTCGCACCCCGGTTCTTCGTCTCGCAGTCCGGTCCCTTCTTCCGTGCTGTACGTCTTCTTCCGCGCTGTGACGTCATGTTCTTCACTTCTCTTCTCCTCCCGATGTTGACTCGCCGGTCCTCCTCGCTGAAATGACGGATGCGCGCCTTGCATCGGACCTATATAGGCCTCACAGTCCCATCATGCTCTGTACCTACCCATGTGATACCTACCACGTGGTAGGTATCACATGGGTAGGTACAGAGCATGATGGGACTGTGAGGCCTATATAGGTCCGATGCAAGGCGCGCATCCGTCATTTCAGCGAGGAGGACCGGCGAGTCAACATCGGGAGGAGAAGAGAAGTGAAGAACATGACGTCACAGCGCGGAAGAAGACGTACAGCACGGAAGAAGGGACCGGACTGCGAGACGAAGAACCGGGGTGCGACGAGTCAACAGCGGAGAGCGGCGAGACCCCCCGGATAGCGGAGAAGACCCGTCGGGATAGCGGAAGAAGAAGAGCCCCGCCGAAGACGCCGGGGGGGTGGGGGCTTTTTTAAAAGCCACCCCCCCCGGCGGTGGAAGAGAACCAGACGGCGGCCCCCACCCACCCGAAGACGTCAAAGAAGAAGCCCCCCCTGGTAAAAGAGCTAATAAAGAAGACAGGGGGCGGCCTCCGGAGCAGAAAAATAAAATATTTTAATACACTGTGTGGTTTATTTGTGTTTTTACCACTTTTCTTGTAGGTGAATGGGTAGGGGTACGATGTACCCCATACTCATTCACTTAGGGTGGGGGGGCCGGTATCTGGGGGCCCCCTTATTAAAGGGGGCTCCCAGATTCCGATAAGCCTCCCGCCCGCATACCCCGACAACCAACGGCCAGGGTTGTCGGGAAGGGGCCCTGTCCTCATCAACATGGGGACAGGGTGCTCTGAGGTGGGGGGCCGCAGTGCGCCCCCCTGCCCCAGAGCACCCAACCCCCCCATGTTGAGGGCATGCAGCCTGGTACGGCTCAGGAGGGGGGGGGGGGGGCGCTCGCTCGTCCCCACTCCCTTCCTGGCTGGCCGGGTAGCGTGCTTTGGATACGGGTCTGGTATGGATTGTAGGGGGACCCCCTACGCCGTTTTTTCCGGCGTAGGGGGGCTCTCCTTACAACCCATAACAGACCTAAGGGCCCGGTATGCTCCTGAGGGGGGGACCCATGCCGGATTTTTATTTAAAATCCGGCGGGGACTTCCCCCTCAGGATTCATAACAAACGCCGCACGCGTGTAGAATTGGCGGGAATCCAAGTCGGATCTCCCGTCGCTTCTATGACGGCTCTGTCTCCATCGCGGCAAGCCAGCTCGGCGCTGGCTCCCGCGATGGGGCTCGTAGGTGCTCAATCTCGCCGAGAAAGAGAGCGAGATTGACACAAAATCGGGTTCACCTACTGTACCCTAATTTGTCTTCTTTTCTTTTGGGAATTTATATTCTTTCTCTGCCATGTCCTCCCAAATGGTACAGCATTTGTTCTTGTTTGTTTGATCCACCTAGAGGTTAGGGGTCAGACATGACTTTTATGGCTACGTGCCAAGTCTCCCTTAGGTGATGCACCCTTTTCTCTTAATTCCTTACACCAGGGGTTGACAAATTTGTTCGGAATCTAGGAGCCAGCTAAAAAAGTTAGGAGCCAGAAAACGCACCCCGTCCCAACGAGCTTGCGCGCAGAAGCGAACACATACGTGAGCAGCGCCCGCATATGTAAACGGTGTTCAAACACAATTTTGAAGCGTGACATGTTGGGTATGAATTTACTCGGCGTAACATTATCTTTCATAATATTAAAAAAAATGGGGATAACTTTACTGTTGTCTTATTTTTTTAATAAAAAAAAAATGTAATTTTTTCCCAAAAAAGTGCGCTTGTAAGACCGCTGCGCAAATACGGCGTGACAGAAAGTATTGCAACGATCGCCATTTTATTCTCTAGGGTGTTAGGATAAAAAATATATATAATGTTTGGGGGTTCTAATTAGAGGGAAGAATATGGCAGTGAAAATAGTGAAAAATTACATTAGAATTTCTGTTTAACTTGTAATGCTTAACTTGTAATACCAACGGCCACCACCAGATGGCGCCAGCTCACATCTGGTGGTAATAACTTGTAATACCAACGGCTCACCACCAGATGGAACCAGCTCACAAAGCCACCTTCCAAGCCAAGTCGCCAGGACACTATTTCTAGTCGCCATGGCGACCTGGCGCCCGGGATTTGTCGATCCCTGCCTTACACTCTGCTTGCACCAGGATGGATGGTTAATCTGCCATTTTTTTATGGGGGTTCTGCCCTCTGGCAAATAATTTCTCCCTTTCTGCCTGAGCCCTTTCATCCATTGAGAACAGGTTCTAGGACCTATACAGCATGTAATGTCTATACTCCTGCTTTGAGCAAAGCTACCATCTGAATTTAATGTTTTCCCAAACTGGTGGCTGGTAGGCAGCTGTCAAATCTGCTATTGCTTGCTGCAGCTAGGTGCTTTTACTGTAAACTGTTTGTTTGGCTCTGTTGACCCTTTTTTTTTCAGTGCATCTTTTTCAGCTGTATTGCTGCCCACCCCTTGATTACTGCATGGGGTACATTCCATGGTCTATGAATTGATTCATGTGTCCTATACTGAGAAATGATGACACACCTGTAAATTTCATATCTTGGAGTATAGTACAGGAAACGGGTCCCTCTTTTCTGTGATCTTTTTATTGCTTGCTAACAAAACGCTATGGAGTGGACCCAGCGAAACTTCTAATCACCCTACGTCCTGTACTGGACTACAAAGATACATTTACATGTCAAAAATTCTCTTTGGCCTTATACTTTCAATGATGCACAGTTGTACAAACTCCTCTACTGTACTGAAATGTTTACCAATGTGCTTGCACACTGAGCTTCTGATAGAGCTTCTGTGTAAATGATATATGTATAAGCTGCAGCAAGTCTTATATGGCCTGCCTAATTTCCTGGATGGAGGAAATCCAGTGTCATAGATTTTTTCCCCCTCCCCCCAGCCTGACTGTCCCTGGCCCACCTTTTTAAATTCTTTCACTCATGGGGGCTCAGCATGTAGGCTATAACTAGCACAATATGCATGAAAATGCAGTCTGCCTGGAAATGCTGACTCCTGCAGACTGACATCCACCCATCAAGACAAATAGGAGGAGTACTGGGAAAGGGTGTTGTGCTGGTTTTAGGAAGCTACAGTAGGTGAACCCGATTTTGTGTCAATCTCGCTCTCTTTCTCAGCGAGATTGAGCACCTACGAGCCCCATCGCGGGAGCCAGCGCCGAGCTGGCTTGCCGCGATGGAGACAGAGCCGTCATAGAAGCGACGGGAGATCCGACTTGGATTCCCGCCAATTCTACACGTGTGCGGCGTTTGTTATGAATCCTGAAGGGGAAGTCCCCGCCGGATTTTAAATAAAAATCCGGCATGGGTCCCCCCTCAGGAGCATACCGGGCCCTTAGGTCTGTTATGGGTTGTAAGGAGAGCCCCCCTACGCCGGAAAAAACGGCGTAGGGGGTCCCCCTACAATCCATACCAGACCCGTATCCAAAGCACGCTACCCGGCCAGCCAGGAAGGGAGTGGGGACGAGCGAGCGCCCCCCCCCCCTCCTGAGCCGTACCAGGCTGCATGCCCTCAACATGGGGGGGTTGGGTGCTCTGGGGCAGGGGGGCGCACTGCGGCCCCCCCCACCTCAGAGCACCCTGTCCCCATGTTGATGAGGACAGGGCCCCTTCCCGACAACCCTGGCCGTTGGTTGTCGGGGTATGCGGGCGGGAGGCTTATCGGAATCTGGGAGCCCCCTTTAATAAGGGGGCCCCCAGATACCGGCCCCCCACCCTAAGTGAATGAGTATGGGGTACATCGTACCCCTACCCATTCACCTGCAAGAAAAGTGGTAAAAACACAAATAAACCACACAGTGTATTAAAATATTTTATTTTTCTGCTCCGGAGGCCGCCCCCTGTCTTCTTTATTAGCTCTTTTACCAGGGGGGGCTTCTTCTTTGACGTCTTCGGGTGGGTGGGGGCCGCCGTCTGGTTCTCTTCCACCGCCGGGGGGGGTGGCTTTTAAAAAAGCCCCCACCCCCCCGGCGGGTTTCCTCCGGCGACTTCGGCGGGGCTCTTCTTCTTCCGCTATCCCGACGGGTCTTCTCAACTCTCCGGGGTTCTCCTTCTGTCTTCGCCGCTCTCCGTTGTTGACTCGGCGCACCCCGGTTCTTCGTCTCGCTGTCCGGTGTCTTCTTCCGTGCTGTACGTCTTCTCCTTCTGTGCTGTGATGAGTTCTTCTTCCGTGCTGTGACGTCATGTTCTTCACTTCTCTCCTTCTCCCGATGTTGACTCGCCGGTCCTCCTCGCTGAAATGACGGATGCGCGCCTTGCATCGGACCTATATAGGCCTCACAGTCCCATCATGCTCTGTACCTACCCATGTGATACCTACCACGTGGTAGGTATCACATGGGTAGGTACAGAGCATGATGGGACTGTGAGGCCTATATAGGTCCGATGCAAGGCGCGCATCCGTCATTTCAGCGAGGAGGACCGGCGAGTCAACATCGGGAGAAGGAGAGAAGTGAAGAACATGACGTCACAGCACGGAAGAAGAACTCATCACAGCACAGAAGGAGAAGACGTACAGCACGGAAGAAGACACCGGACAGCGAGACGAAGAACCGGGGTGCGCCGAGTCAACAACGGAGAGCGGCGAAGACAGAAGGAGAACCCCGGAGAGTTGAGAAGACCCGTCGGGATAGCGGAAGAAGAAGAGCCCCGCCGAAGACGCCGGAGGAAACCCGCCGGGGGGGTGGGGGCTTTTTTAAAAGCCACCCCCCCCGGCGGTGGAAGAGAACCAGACGGCGGCCCCCACCCACCCGAAGACGTCAAAGAAGAAGCCCCCCCTGGTAAAAGAGCTAATAAAGAAGACAGGGGGCGGCCTCCGGAGCAGAAAAATAAAATATTTTAATACACTGTGTGGTTTATTTGTGTTTTTACCACTTTTCTTGCAGGTGAATGGGTAGGGGTACGATGTACCCCATACTCATTCACTTAGGGTGGGGGGCCGGTATCTGGGGGCCCCCTTATTAAAGGGGGCTCCCAGATTCCGATAAGCCTCCCGCCCGCATACCCCGACAACCAACGGCCAGGGTTGTCGGGAAGGGGCCCTGTCCTCATCAACATGGGGACAGGGTGCTCTGAGGTGGGGGGGGCCGCAGTGCGCCCCCCTGCCCCAGAGCACCCAACCCCCCCATGTTGAGGGCATGCAGCCTGGTACGGCTCAGGAGGGGGGGGGGGCGCTCGCTCGTCCCCACTCCCTTCCTGGCTGGCCGGGTAGCGTGCTTTGGATACGGGTCTGGTATGGATTGTAGGGGGACCCCCTACGCCGTTTTTTTCGGCGTAGGGGGGCTCTCCTTACAACCCATAACAGACCTAAGGGCCCGGTATGCTCCTGAGGGGGGAACCCATGCCGGATTTTTATTTAAAATCCGGCGGGGACTTCCCCCTCAGGATTCATAACAAATGCCGCACACGTGTAGAATTGGCGGGAATCCAAGTCGGATCTCCCGTCGCTTCTATGACGCGCTTGCTGGGATGTGCTGTCACTATTCCAGTGAGTGTGAGATGTCGGCGAGATCTCGGCACCCTGTCGCCGAGTATCAGCGCGACGCTGTCGTGCTAAAAGCACAATATCACAAACACCTACTGTATGTACAGCACCCAGCTTTCTTCCTCAACCCCCATCTGCCTACATTGCAAAGAGAAGCTCCAGTGAGTTCCAGTGATAACATCGCTGGGCTATAATGCAGGGAGAGCTGCTAAAGAAGGGCTAAAGGTGAGGAGAATTTGTGCTCTCCCCGCTTCCATCCCTTCTTTGACGGCTCTCCCTGCATTCGGTGTCCAGAGCGCACCCAATAAAGATCCTCACTGCCTTATCCAACTCACGAACCAAACCTTTGGATCCATGTACATATAAAGAAAACAAGCTGCGCAAATGAACATGAAAATATGCAAAAAAACACAATCTAACCAAGTAGGTGAATGCATATATGGTCGATATTTCTGATCTCATAACACAAAACATCCCTATTTGCAATAAATTCTAATGTGTCCAGATACAAAATGAACAAATGAATGTTCTATTTTTCAAAAAAACACATCAGTAGATGATCAAAAAAAAGTAGGGCTGTTACTGATCAAAATTTTTCTGTTCGATTAATCTTTTTTTTTTTTTTTAATCGATTAATCAACTAATTTCGATTAATTATAACGCACATACAGATCCAACTACTTTTAGCTGATCTCCTTGCAGGCTGATTCCCATTGCAGCTACCAACCACTGTAAAAATGGATAGCAGGATACAAAAAACACACAAAGGCAGCGCTCGATGGGAATAGCATTAAAACTTTTATAGTTTTCAAGTAGGTAACCAAATAAATATTGCACTGGAGATAAAATCGATGTAGCTACATAAACTGTAAAAATGGTGCGAGTAATACCAAACGGTACCAAAAGCAGTCATAAAAACATGTAGCTAAGTATGATACTGGTATAAAAATGTGTACAATTATACCACTGCTGAATCCAGATGAGGAGAGGTTAACATCAGTCCGTCGGCATATAGATGTCCCATGAAGGGAACTATCACAAGTCCCAGTGGATGGCTGTAGAATCCCAGGGTGATAGAGGGAAGTGTAACAGCCCTTGCGTGTGGCAGATAGGAAGGTCCCGCCGGCATGCAGATATGAAGGCACAGCAAAGGAGCCCTTCAGATGGACACGGCAAGCACCGCTGGTGTCTGTGACGTTACTGGATCTCCGATGAAACTCCCTGAAGGCCCAGAAGCCGGCGGAGAGGTGAGTACCAATCAAAAGAATTTTAATCGATCAAAAAAATTAAAGATTAATCGATTAATTAAAAGTTAATTTGCACAGCCCTAAAAAAAAAGGCTAAAGATGTACAGTCCTCCTATAGGTAAGTTGGTAACTTTAAACCAGAGCAAACCAAGGAAAAGTGATGTAATAGGAAAGAAATCCTCCACCTTTTATATAACTGCCTCTTACCGAAGATGAAGATCCCAACTAGAGATCTTCTGTAGATGTATGGCTTATAACCTGGCCTAAGGGCCTATGCGACTGGCTGTCGTTTCTTCGGCAATAAATCGTTCCCCAACCACTCACAAGCAGTCATGTATGATCATAGCCAGGTGAGGAAGGAAAGAAAGGCCAACATAGCGTAATGGAAATTGGTTAAAATTACACTTACAGTGTAAAGATAAAAAATTGCATGTGGAAATCGTATAGCCGGCCGTCTAACACAGCCATCTACATGCAGGTACCCAGTCTGTGGCTTTGTTCTTTCCATTCATTACCATTCTGCACAGTGGGCAGGATGTGAGTGGAAGTGCAGCTTTCTAGTCTCCCAAGACCTCCAGCCTGCTTGAGACAGTTTTTACTACAGTCAGGTCAGCTAGTTACTTTCTGTACACAGACCAGACCCCTGGATTCATGGATCAGCTATATTTGATAGTTCTGCAGGCATTCAGCTTCTTTTTTCCATAGCCATAGTCTTGAGTCAAGACCTGTGCACACCTCTATTTGTGAACCGGACCTTCTGCCATCCCTCCTGTGTAACTGGATAATTTGTGTTCTGTTTTTATTTTCTCATGAATAAAGGATACGTCCTCATTCATGAGAGGCACTGACAGGGGAATCTACGATTCAGTTCCTTCCATCCTGAACATGCCCACTGGCCATAAAAGAGCAGAGTCTCTTTTGGAAGTGATGCTTCCAGTCTTCACTAGACATGCCCACCAGCTGCTCTTAGACTTGGAGGGACATAACAGACTGTGAATACCACAAAATAAAGGTGTAAAAACTGATTTTTGCATTTTGGGACAGAACGCTAAACATGGCTTACAATAATGATTTTGGGGGAGTGTTTAGGTATAATACTTTTTTCCACTTTAAAGCGGAGTTCCAACCCACTTTTGAGAATTGGTCTTAAACAAATGACCACCTCCACCCCTCGTTTTTTGGATATTAAAAAAAAATCTTCTATTGTACTTTTTTTATTAAATGCATAGTGTATTTCCGATCCATCCGGTCCATGTCGCAGGACGTCGTATGCTTTTTGTGTGGCGAGCCCCCCTGCTGTTTTCTGGGACACACACAGGTCCTAGAAGACAGCTGGCCATTCAAAAAGCACAGCGTGATTCGCGCATGCGCAGTGGGAAACAGGCAGTGAAGCTGCAAGGCTCTTCTGCCAGTTTCCCTTCGTTAGAATGGCAGCGTCTGCACCTGATCTGATGGACGGATCGGCCTCGGGGGGCCGATATAGCAGGCTCCCTGGACAGGTAAGTGTCCTTTTATTAAAAGTCAGCAGCTACAGTGTTTATAAATATATAAAAATAAAATTGAAGCACCGCTTTAAGTACATAGAGACCTGTAATCTGAACACATTTCTAAATGTTTATTTCATACAGGCTATAACTGCATACAAATGATGGCTGTCATGGAACACGCATACTATGCAAGTTTTGGTTACCAAATCACCAGTTTCTTTGCTGCATCAAGGTAAAAATAAAACCCTTTTCTTTAAAAAAAAATTATCTGTAAACAATATTGCTTTTACCTTTGGTCTAAATAAAGCACAAGTAATGTTTTTGGCTTGCCCATTACTGGAATAATTTTGATTGCAAACATACAGATTTAAAAAACTTAAACGAAGGGTAAATTCAAAGCCACCTTTATTATAGTTTGCTTTTCTATACCTTTTAATTTTACAGTCGTTATGGGACACCAGATGATTTGAAAGAACTAATAGATGTAGCTCATTCTATGGGAATTGCAGTTCTGCTGGATGTAGTTCATAGCCATGCATCAAAGAACAGTGAAGATGGACTCAACCAGTTTGATGGTACAAATTCCTGCTTCTTCCATGAGGGCCCAAGAGGCAGCCATAATCTCTGGGACAGCAGGCTGTTTGACTACTCTAAGTGAGTATAGATTTTATTTCTGATGTGCTTTTTTAAAACTTGTCCTGTTTTTTTCTTTTCTTTGTTTTCTTTATATCATGTAATTCAGGGGTAGGCAACCTTTGAGGCGTGGAGGTCTACCTGAACAACATGGAAGAGATCAAAGCTCACAAGGGTGCATTGCCCCTTTTCTTTTTTTCTTTTTTACCACTACAATACCAGACACTTTCACCCCCTTCCTGCCTACAGCGCTGTCACACTTTGAATGACAAAGGGTGTAGGACAATGGTCAGCATGGCAGAGAACAGGGATCAGCAATGTGGAGGACAGGAGTCAGCAGGGTGGTCACCAGGGCAGAGGACTGCCCTAATGCCCCCTGCCCTGCTGACCACCATCCTCTGTTCTGCTGACCTCTATTCTCTACCCTACTGATGCGGACAGGGGTCGGCAGGGCAGATATTTCCCCTATATGCAGAGCAGGGAAGCGTTGGTACCACACTGCTGTTTGTTCATCTGGCATGCTGATTGGCACCAGCCCTCATAATGTCACACACAAGTGCCTGGAATGGATAGGAGAGGATGACTGGTGAGGAGCACCCAAGCACGCTAGATATGTTGCTTCCCTGCACTGCTCCACAAGTAGGGGAAGATCACCTCAGATGGAGGATTGGCAAAGCGGGGATGCAATTTACCCATCACCTGCCCATGATCAGAGGGTTGCCGACCCCTGATGTAATTGGTGGTTTATGATATATTTGACAGAGCAGAAGCGGCTCTAGGCTTTGTGAGGCCTTAGGCAAAACTTGACATGGGGCCCCACTCTTGCCCATGATGGGAAAAATAATTCAAGGACAAGAGCCTCTTCCTTACAACCCTGGCCGGTGGTTGTGGGGGTCTGCGGGCAGGCGTCTTATCAGAATCTGGAAGCCCCCCAAGTCCTGCTCTTTAGTAACTAAGGGGCAGGGGCCATCCGGTGATGTCTGCTGGTGAACCCGCCCCTTTGTGACATCATTGACTGAGGGAATGCTGGGTCATTGACGTCACAAGGGGTGGTGTCACTGATATTCACTGGTTGTTGGGGACACTGGCGGCTCCGCTCCTGAGTCAGGGCTCTTAACGCTGCCTGAGCACAGCAGCATTAAGGTCCCCTGGGGTAATGCATTGGGTAAGTTAGGCAGCCGCGAGGCCCCTGTGAGTGCGAGGCCTTAGGCGACTGCCTAATTTGCCTAATTGAAGAGCTGCCTCTGTGACTGAAAGTTTTTGAGCATCATGATCATTGCTGTAGTGCTAGAGAGCAGTGAGTTTTTAAGCAATCTAAGGTTCTCTATTTTTCACAGTGATTTGTTAAAACTTGCTGAAAAAAGTTAATTCTTCCAAGCAGAAGAGCAAATGATTGGGAGTACAACACTTGCTAACAAGGATTGTTAGGGGTCACTTTTCTCAGGTTGCATTTATCTTCCTCTTATTATTCCTGCATTGAAAATAAGTAGAGATGTCTTAAAGTAGCTCAGTGTTAGGTTCCAGCATGACACCCCCTATAGAGAAATTATTGTAAACTCTGGAAACAGAAGACTACAGCCTGCCATATGCTGCATGACTTATAATGTCAAATCAAAATTCTTCAAAATGTGGTTATAATTTGAACAGATTAAGGGCAACATATATGTAAACCCTGCCTTGTTAAAGAACCAATTACCGGTATGTTTCAAATAGAAATTCAAACAAACGGTTGGTGTATATAAGTGATCATATTAACAATTACCATATTCTTAGCTGGATGAGGGGTAACATCGTCTTTCACATTATACAAAAAAATTGGGCTAACTTTACTGTTTTGTTATTTCTTTATCGTACATCACGGGACACAGAGCAGCATAGCCATTACATATGGGTTATATAGTGTACCTTCAGGTGATGGACACTGGCACTCTCCGACAGGAAGTTCCCTCCCTATATAACCCCCACCCATAGTGGGAGTACCTCAGTTTTTTCGCCAGTGTCTTAGGTGTTGGTGCACGTTGAAGGTTGTGCCTGCAGTTTGTCCTTGGGACCAGGGCCAGCCGACCGGATCCGTCCAGGGTGCTTCATAGCCAAAGTGGACGGTACCCGGGCCCCAATTCGTGGATGGGGTTTTGCCTATAATGCCTCTCCTTGGAGGGCTGGACTCTGGGTTCCAGGACTGGGTTTTTTAACCTATGAATACCTGCTGCCAGTAGTGCTGTATAGGTCCAGGTGTGTGGTGTTCCTGACTTGGACCCCGGTCCCTGAAGGTCTATGACCATACCCACGGTGAAGGGGGAAGATTGGGCCTCTTGCATGAGCAATACCCTGCGGCGTGGAAAGGTAAGCGGGGGGCCTACGGAACTTGGTTTGTCAGTGGGCTCCCCACAGGGGGACTCTGGGGGAAAGCCTTTTTATGCCTCTGTGCATGGGCTAAAGAGAAACCACAAAGTCTGCATGACTGGATGGCTCAAACACCCAGGTATACTGTTCCTCTGGCTGGGCTAATAGACTGCTGCTGCTGCTACAAGGTGTTTTTTTGCTCCATGAGATGTAAAAGGGGAGCATGTCAGGTAAAATACTTACTTCCTGATGTCTGTGTGTGCTTCCAGCAGCTCCTGGGCTCCTCTCCCCACATGGCTTCCTGCTTCCTGCAGAGCGGCGTCGGGAGCGCGCGCGCGTGCGCGCGCACTGTTATAGGCGCCGACGCTGCGTGGAGGGGGCGGGGGACGCCCGGGGAGTTCCCTCCCCTCTGTACATCAGAGGGGAAAACTCTATTTAGCCTGTCAGTCTGCTGAAGGCTGTGAAGGGACACGGAGCAGCGATGCTGAGCTGAGCAGGATAGGTTTGCCTATGTTATGCTGACACAGTGACACCTAGTGGCCGTTTTTTTGTACACACCTTGCTAGAGCTGTTTAAGCTCATATTTTCTCTGAAAAGCCGGTGTACTAAGTAGCAGTCAGAGTACTTTTATTATTAGGTACTCTCCTAGCCCAGCATTAAGGGAAGCAATATTAGGATGTGATTAAGCCCTTGGGGCTCAATATTGTTTTCTCTTGTTAGGTTTTGGGAAGTTTAGTTTCTGTCTAACATTACCCTAGCCTAATTTTTTCCTCATTTATGTAAATGTGTGTTTTCCTCCAGCTATTACAGTTAGTTGTATATTAGCGGAGTATCTCAGATTTGTTTATCATGGCTCCTAAGGGTGCAGGGAACGCTAAAAATGCTAAAAGTGTTAAAAAGCCGAAGGGTTCCCCATCGGGCTCGGAGGATATTTCCCAGAATCCACCTGCCCCTACCTCCCCGGAGGATCCGGAGGTTGCTGCCCTGGGTGAGCCATCGGGGTTGCTAGGTGCTATGGCGGGCCCTATTCAACCAACTCCTTCCTATGTCACGGAAGAGATGTTAGCCTCCACCTTGGGTGGATTTGAAAAAAGGATGGCCGCTCTTATTACGGCCTCTTTATCCGGGAAGAAGCGGGCTAGATCCCCGTCTCCCAGGTTTGAATCTCCTGAGGAAGATGTCCTTTCCACTGAGGAATTGGAAGATACAGGAGACCAGGCTGAGGATCACCTGGACCATTTAGGTTCTGAGGATTCTACTATAGAAGAACCTTTTTCAGCTTCTCACGCAGAAAAATTGTGGGTTCAGTCCTTAACGGATATGGTGCGGTCAGCCTTTAAAATGCCTTTGCCTCAGCCTCTGGCTTCCGCTGTTTCCTCATTGGGCTCCCTAAAAGCGCCCCAAGCCAACCTGGTGTTCCCGGTCCATCCTTTGTTAAAGGACCTGATATTTCAGGACTGGGTTAAGCCAGACAGGATTTTTTTGCCTCCTAAAAGGTTCACAGTTATGTACCCTTTAGAGGAGGAGTTTTCAAAAAAATGGGCTGTCCCCACTGTTGACGCAGCCATATCATGTGTCAATAAAGCTTTAACGTGTCCAGTGGACAATATTCACATGTTCAAAGATCCTGTGGATAAAAGGCTTGAGACCTTACTGAAGGCATCCTTTGCCACAGCGGGGGCAGTGGTCCAGCCAGCTGTAGCTGCCATTGGCGTCTGCCAGGCTTTAAAAGACCAGGCCAAGCAGGCCCTAAAGGACCTCCCGGCTCAACAGGCTCAGGACTTGGCCGACCTACCTAGAGCTTTATGTTTCGCGGTAGACGCTATCAAGGATTCAATCCAACAGGCGTCCCGCCTATCCCTGTATTTGGTTCACATGAGAAGATTACTTTGGTTAAAGAACTGGTCTACAGAAACCCCCTGCAAAAAGCTCCTTACAGGATTCTCCTTTCAAGGAGAGAGATTGTTTGGAGAAGATCTTGACAAATATATTCAAAAGATCTCTAGTGGTAAGAGCACCCTCTTGCCGGTTAAGAAAAGGTTCCGGGGTCCCTTTAAGCGTCCAACCTCTCCAGTTCCAGGGCCCTCATTCTCTAGGCAGTATCGACGGCCTCCTGGACGCGCAGCTGCAAACAGGCCACAAGGCCAACCTGCAGGGAACAAGAGACCGTGGAACCGTAAGCCGGTTAAGGCTGCCCCTAAGGCAGCCTTGTGAAGGGGCGCCCCCACTCTCTCGAGTGGGGGGAAGACTCCGGTTGTTCTCGGAGTTGTGGGGGGCCAAAGTTACCGACCAATGGGTTCTGTCCTCAGTGACTCAGGGGTACAAGCTGGAGTTTCGGGAGTTCCCCCCTCCTCACTTTCAAACGTCAAGACTTCCAGGCGACCCTCAAAAGCAGGCATCACTTCTGTCCGCCCTAGAGCGACTCCTATCTCAAGGAGTGATTATGGAAGTACCAGCAGGGGAGCAAGGACAAGGGTTTTACTCAAACCTCTTCATTGTCCCGAAGCCAAACGGCGACGTCAGGCCTATACTGGACCTAAAGTCATTAAACCGCTTTTTAAGAGTCCGGTCCTTTCGAATGGAGTCCATTCGTTCGGTGGTGGCCGCCCTCCAAGGAAAGGAGTTCTTGGCCTCCATCGATATAAAGGACGCATACCTGCACGTTCCGATATTCCCAGGTCATTACAAGTATCTGCGTTTTGCCCTAAACTATCGGCATTTTCAGTTCGTGGCTCTTCCGTTCGGACTAGCCACGGCCCCTCGGGTTTTTACGAAAATCCTGGCCCCCGTGTTAGCCATCCTAAGGGAACAGGGCATTCTGATCATGGCCTACTTAGACGATCTTCTGGTAGTCGACCACTCAGCGGCCGGCTTAAATCGGGCAGTGTTGCTAGCAGTAAACTGCCTAGAGTCCCTGGGTTGGGTTCTAAACCGGGACAAATCGGCCCTACAGCCCACAAGAAGGTTGGAGTATCTAGGTCTGATTTTAGATACAAGACGACAACGGATCTTCCTGCCCCAGTCCAGAGTGGACTCGATAAGGGAGTTAATCCACTTAGTCCTAAGCAGCACAAGGCCATCTATACGCCTCTGCATGCGCCTGTTGGGAAAGCTAGTGGCCACCTTCGAGGCAGTACCCTATGCCCAGATCCATTCTCGGAGGCTACAGAGAGCGATTCTCACGGCCTGGGACAAAAGACTCCAGGCCTTGGATCTTCCCATTTCCCTTCCCTATGCGGTAAGGCAGAGTCTGTGTTGGTGGCTAGTCACAAAAAATCTTCTGAAAGGAAGATCGTTCAGTCCCCCCTCATGGAGGATAGTAACCTCGGATGCCAGCCTATCAGGCTGGGGTGCAGTCCTAGACGATTTAACCCTACAGGGGAAATGGTCAAGGGCAGAATCAGCCCTACCCATAAATGTCTTAGAGATCCGAGCAGCTCGGTTGGCTCTTTTGGGCTGGACGGAGGTTCTGCAGGGCTCCCCAGTAAGGGTACAATCCGACAATGCCACTGCCGTAGCTTATATAAACCACCAGGGTGGCACCAGGAGTCAGGCAGCCCAGAGGGAGGTAGATTGGATCTTTTTATGGGCAGAAGCCCATGTCCCCTGCATCTCAGCTATCTTTATCCCCGGGGTGGACAATTGGCAAGCGGACTTTCTCAGCCGCCAACAGATGTCCCCAGGGGAGTGGTCCCTCCACCCCGAAGTGTTCCAGGACATTTGCCGGAAGTGGGGTACCCCGGAGGTGGACGTTATGGCGTCCAGATTCAATGCCAAAGTAGCAAAGTTTGTCTCCCGAACGAGGGATCCATTGGCCTGCGGCACGGATGCCTTGGTGTGCCCTTGGCATCAGTTTGCGCTAATCTATGCCTTCCCTCCAATACGGATGCTACCCCGTCTTCTTCACAGAATTCAAAGGGAACGCAAGCCAGCGATTCTAGTGGCCCCAGCGTGGCCCCGAAGACCTTGGTACTCCTTGATAAAAAGGATGACCGTAGAGGAGCCTTGGGTCCTCCCTCTACGTCCGGACCTCCTCTCACAAGGGCCATTCCACCACCCTGCCTTACAGGCCCTAAATTTAACGGCCTGGCGGCTGAGTCCCTGATTTTTTAGAAACAGAGGCCTTTCAGGGCAGGTCGTTTCCACCCTTATAAACGCAAGAAAACCAGTTTCCAGGTTAATATACTATAGGGTGTGGAAGGCCTATATTACCTGGTGTGAAACCAGGAAATGGGATCCCCGCAAATATACCATTGGGAGAATCCTGGAGTTTTTACAGTTGGGAGTGGAAAAAGGTTTGGCGGTCGGCACAATCAAGGGGCAGGTGTCTGCCTTGTCGGTCTTCTTCCAGAGACCTTTGGCTGCCCATTCCTTAATGAAATCCTTTTTACAAGGTGTTATTCGGGTGAATCCCCCGATTAAAGCTCCCCTGTATCCTTGGGATCTAAATTTGGTTCTATCGGCCTTGCAAAGGCAGCCTTTTGAGCCCTTGTCCGCGATCCCTTTGGTCCTTTTGACTAGGAAACTAGTGTTTCTGGTGGCCATGGCATCCGCCAGAAGAGTGTCGGAGTTGGCAGCCTTGTCATGTAAGGCACCTTATTTATTAATGCATAAGGACAGGGTCGTTTTGCGGCCACTTCCGTCCTTCCTGCCTAAGGTGATATCGAATTTTCACCTTAATCAAGATGTGATTCTTCCATCATTTTTTCCAAAACCTTCTTCTAAGGAAGAGAGGTTACTACATTCCTTGGATGTAGTTAGAGCTGTAAAGATTTACTTGGAAGCTACAGCCCAGATTCGTAAGACGGACGTCTTATTCATTCTGCCGGAAGGGCCCAAAAAGGGCCAGGCAGCGTCTAAGGCCACTATTTCTAAGTGGATTAGGCAGACGATTATACAGGCCTATGGCCTGAAGGGGAAGAGTCCACCCTTGTCGGTTAAGGCTCATTCCACTAGAGCTATGAGTGCCTCTTGGGCAGCGTATCACCAGGTCTCTATGGCCCAGGTCTGCAGGGCAGCAACCTGGTCATCTGTCCACACATTTGCAAAATTTTATCAAATGGACGTTAGGAGGAACGCTGATTCAGCTTTTGGGCAGGCGGTACTACGGGCCGCAGTTTAATCTCCTCTTGTCCGGTGGCACCTCCTGTTTGTTTTTTTCTGGTTGTCTCCCTCCCCTCATGGAGCATTGCTTGGGGACATCCCATATGTAATGGCTATGCTGCTCTGTGTCCCGTGATGTACGATAAAGAAAAAGGGATTTTTAATAACAGCTTACCTGTAAAATCCTTTTCTTGTAGTACATCACGGGACACAGAGCTCCCACCCCTCTTATGGGGAATTTTGGGATGCATATTGCTTGCTACAAAACTGAGGTACTCCCACTATGGGTGGGGGTTATATAGGGAGGGAACTTCCTGTCGGAGAGTGCCAGTGTCCATCACCTGAAGGTACACTATATAACCCATATGTAATGGCTATGCTGCTCTGTGTCCCGTGATGTACTTCAAGAAAAGGATTTTACAGGTAAGCTGTTATTAAAAATCCCTTTTTTTTAATTCATGAAACTGTTTTTTTCCCTAAAAAAAGACGTTTGAAAAATTATTGCGCAAATACCGTGCGAGAAAAAAAGTTGCAATGACCGCCATTTTATTCCCTAGGGTGTCTGCTAAAAAAAAATATGTAATGTTTGGGGGTTCTGATTAATTTTCTAGAAAAAAAATTGTGATTTTTACATGAAGGAGAGAAGTGCCAAAATAGGCCCGGTAACGAAGTGGTTAACCTACAGGTAAGCCTAGATTAAGGCTTGCCTGTAGGTGCAACAAATATCTCCTAAACCTACACGGTTTTGGAGATATTTGCAAAAGAAAGGCACCGATGTCTACGGCGCCTGCGCCATAGACAACGGCGCGCAGGCGCACTGAGCGTGCCTTTACTAACCGCGATCATGCCATTAGTGACGGCACCCGCGTGCATGCGCGGAGTGACATCATCGCGGCTCCAGCCAGTCACAGCGCCGGAGCCGCGATATACGGAAGTCACTCGTGGAGAGATGGCGCAGACGGAGGAGGTGACCGAGCACCGCTTTGGGGGCTTCGATCTCAGGTAAGTACTTCATAATGAGCTAGTATGCTATGCATACTAGCTCATTATGCCTTTGCCGTGCAGGGTGTTTTACTTCCTGTTGAAAGCCTTTTATATATTTTGTTGTCAAATTTGTTAGCATTTGAACATGACAAAAATTGACAAACACTGTTTTGGCGTAATAAATATTACATTGGGGGGGGTGGGGGGGTAGTCTAGCCCTGTCACAGCATGTGAGAGAACATACCAAACTACAGAGATAAGGAACGAGATTCACAGTAGCAATAAAGACTATCAGAGGTGTGCTATCAGAGGGGCAACCTGGATGAGTGTCATGGAGGCAAAGAAGAACAGTTGCGACAAACAACCAGTCCTCCGAGCAATCCCAGTATGTGTAGGCAAATGACGACAAGATAGATCAGATAAAGATGGGGTTCTTGGCGAAGTGAGTAGCGTTACTAAAAAATAAAAGGAGGGAGAAAAGAAGATCGTATGAAAAGGGAGGTGAATAGGAAAACAGAAGAAGAAAGAGGGAGAGGAAGAAGATGGATCAAGAAAGGGGTAAAATAGGTTGGTTCCCCAGGGGAAAGGTGGCCCCATCTACACTGAAGCTCAAACAGTTGGATAGACAATTTACCAAAGCAATAATAATGGCTCGTCAAAGTAAGCAGGTAAACAGTGGGGGTTATTTCCGAAAGGCAAATCCACTTTGCACTACAAGTGCAAAGTGCACTTGAAATTGCACTGAAAGTGCACTTGGAAGTGCAGTTGCTTTAGATCTGAGGGGGACATGCAAGGAAAAAAAACAGCATTTTGGCTTCCACATGATTGGATAATAAAATCAGCAGAGCTTCCCCCTCGTTTTAGATCTACCCCTCAGATTTACAGCGACTGCACTTCCAAGTGCACTTGCAGTGCAATTTCAAGTGCCTTTTGTAAATGACCCCAATGTTTAATCCAGGGGAGCTAGATTGTTTTAAATTTGCGCACTTTCTTACACCCAATAGTTTTCATTTTAGGTTGGATCAGGGCTCGGTTCACTCTATTTCTAGTTACGGCTACACTAAGGGTCGAGGATTTTCAGACCTTGGCTATGGTTGCCTTTTTTAACCTCTTTACCACCGGGCTAATTTTTCAGATTCGATGTTTACGAGACTTAAACATTTTTTTTTGCTAGAAAATTACTTAAAACCCCCAAACATTATATATATTTTTTTCTAACACCCTAGAGAATAAAATGGCAGTCATTGCAAAACGTTTTGTCACACCGTATTTGCGCAGCGGTCTTACAAGCGCACTTTTTTTGGAAAAAAATCACTTTTTTTAATTAAAAAATAAGACAACAATACATTTTGCCCAATTTTGTTATATATTGTGAAAGATAATGTTACGCCGAGTAAAATGATACCCAACATGTCACGCTTAAAAATTGCGCCCGCTCGTGGCATGGCGTCAAACTTTTACCCTTAAAAATCTCGATAGGCGACGTTTAAAAAATTCTACAGGTTGCATTTTTTGAGTTGCAGAGGAGGTCTAGGGCTAGAATTATTGCTCTCGCTCTAACGATCGCGGCGATACCTCACTTGTGTTGTTTGAACACCGTTTTCATATGCGGGCGCTACTCGCGTATGCGTTCGCTTCTGCGCGCGAGCTCGTCGGGATGGGGCGCTTTAAAAAACAAAATTTTTGTTTTCTTATTTATTTTTATTTAGTTTTATAATTTTTTACACTGAAATTAAAAAAAAAAAAAATGTTATCACTTTTATTCCTATTACAAGGAATGTAAACATCCCTTGTAATAGAAAAAAGCATGACAGGTCCTCTTAAATATGAGATCTGGGGTCAAAAAGACCTCAGATCTCATATTTAGACTAAAATGCAAAAAAAAGAAAAAAAAATTGAAAATGTCATTTTTTCAAATGACAAAAAAAAATGTTTTTTTAAGAAGCTGGGCGGGACTGACGTTTTGACGTCACTTCCGCCCAGCAGAGCTATGGGGACAGGTGAAGGACATTTTTCCTTCAGTGTCGTCCCCAGTCAGCTGCCAAATGGTCCCGATCGCCTCCGACGGCTCCGGTAAGCGGCGGAGAGCGGCGGGAGGGGGGGCCCTCTCCCGCCACCGATAACGGCGATCTCGCGGCGAATCCGCCGCGGAGACCGCCGTTTTCGTGTACACCACCGCCCACTGAAGAGATGGATATCTCGGTTGTGGCAGCAGCTGCTGCCGTTACCGAGATATTCATCTTTAAAAACAGGCCGTCTTTTAGACATGGGCCGGTGGTCAAGAGGTTAATTTCCTATAATTGCCAAGTATGAGGTAGGTCGCCAGGTCTTTCTCCAAATCGCAGCTTGGGACTGACATGCATAATGCAATAAAACATGGCCGTAGCCAGTTTACCAGCATTCCTTTGGAGTGAGGGATACAACTGAAGTATCTGGATGAAGCCCGCTGGAGAACGTCCAAACTCCATGCAGATGGTGTCCTGACCAAGATTCGGACCAAGGACTCTAGTGATGCAAGGTAGAAGTTCTAGCCACTATGATGCCCAATTAACATTAAAGCATATTTAAAACAAATCACTATAATCTCATAAACACTTTAAAGTGTTAGTATATTTTCAGCAGCTGTTTCCAATCTTTTAAAATGTAAAATAATACCTGGTGATACTACTATGAAAGCCTTTCCCAGTATAGGAGGTAACAGTAAATATTGACAGAAGCTCTGCATTTGATGAATTATTTGATACTGTTTTAGTATTGGGAATTATTTATCTTATGAGAGAAATCTTGATCTATATGTTTAAAGCGGAGTTCCGGCCACAATTTCACTTTTTAAATATAAATACCCCTGTAATACACAAGCTGAATGTATTCTAGTAAAGTTAGTCTGTAAACTAAGGTCCGTTTTGTTAGGTTGTTACAGCATTTAGACACTTTATAAAATAGAAATTGACTGGGGCCATCTTAAATGTGGGCATCATGAAGCTAGACTGTATGACTTCCTGGATTTCAGCCTTGCAGATCTCGCACATGCTCAGTGCTGCACAAGCAGTGTAATAGGTTTCAGATCAGGTTTCAGCACCTGTACTGTCCAAATCACATGATTCTTCGAGACTAGGGAGTGCACAGACTCCTGGAAAGTTACATTCACTACATTCCCAGGAGTCTGTGCGGTGTAGGTTAGGAAGCTTAAGCACCTAGGTGCAGGAAGAGGGAAGATTAACTATTCTGCCTAGCAACAACACTTTGAAGGCATCTAAAAAAAAAGTTTTTTTCTTAAAGGACTAATGACATTTTTTTAAAACTACTGCTGTAATGTTATATTTATGGGTGGAACTCCACTTTAAGCGGCTGCTGATGTAAACATAATATGTGAAATACTTTGTTTTAACATTTAGTTTTGTGTCTGCTGTGGAAATTTGAACACCATAGTGCTGAGATAGGAGAAGTGGGTATCAGTTGTGTCAGTTTTTTCCTTTTTAGAATATTTGATACTGCTATGAAAGCCTTTCCCAATATAGGAGGTAACAGTGGTTCTGTCAGGGCCGATCCTAGGGTCACAGACGCCTGGGTGCAGAAATATTTCTGGCGCCCCCACATGGGCGTCGTAATCGTACTAACTCCTCTCCTTTACAAATGGTTCTATGGCTACGACTCAAATACAGAGATGCTCCCTTAAGAAGTCTTCATTAGTGTTCACCATCAGAGTGCCCCATCAGAGCCCCCCCCACATCAGGTGTCCCCCATCAGAGCCCCCCCCCACATCAGGTGTCCCCCATCAGAGCCCCCCCCACATCAGGTGTCCCCCATCAGAGCCCCCCCCCCACATCAGGTGTCCCCCATCAGAGCCCCCCCCCCACATCAGGTGTCCCCCATCAGAGCCCCCCCACATCAGGTGTCCCCCATCAGAGCCCCCCCACATCAGGTGTCCCCCATCAGAGCCCCCCTCACATCAAGTGTCCCCCATCAGAGCCCCCCCACATCAGGTGTCCCCCATCAGAGCCCCCCTCACATCAGGTGTCCCCCATCAGAGCCCTCCCTCACATCAGGTGTCCCCCATCAGAGCCCCCCTCGCATCAGGTGTCCCCCATCAGAGCCCCCCCACATCAGGTGTCCCCCATCAGAGCCCCCCTCGCATCAGGTGTCCCCCATCAGAGCCCCCTCGCATCAGGTGTCCCCCATCAGAGCCCCCCCCCCCACATCAGGTGTCCCCATAGATCAGTACTTGTCCAATATATCCCTGTAGCTCGGGCACGCTGGGAGCAGAAGCACATTACAGGGGGCGGGGCATATGTGGCATCTTTGGTTACTTGGAGGGTGGCACTTAGAGAGCATTTCTTAGAGTGCACGGGATGATTGGCAGCAGCTCCAGCCAACCCAGAAGCCTCTCATCACACCGCCTATGGGAGAAGAGCTGACACACGCAGAGGGGGCGGGGCAGACAGGAGATTCCATGCACACCGGACAGAATTAATTAGTGGAGCCTAGTACCGGAACTAGGCTCCGCTGTGGTACCCAGCCTGGATTCCGGGGACAGCGGAAGGTATGCGCTCTTGTCAGTTGCCAGCGGAGAGAGCAAGTGGGATGGGGAACCGCAGCACTCGCTACATGCACTCCGCCTCTGGACACAGACAAGGAGGAGGGAGGGGAGCACTTTGGAGTTTCGGCGCCCCCACCTCTGCGGCGCCTGGGTGCGGAGCACCCCCGTGCACCCTGCCTAGGATCGGCCCTGGGTTCTGTTCCTGCATGGTCACCCTGTTAAATGCATTCCAAGTTTAGAATACAGCATATTTGGCAACACACATTGTGCAGGTGATGTCCACTGTTCACTACCATGTAAGCCAGTCCAGAAAAAAGACATGCAAACAGGAGCAAGTGCATGTAGACGGGGAGTGACTCTAAGGCCCTGTACACACGAGGAGACATGTCCGATGAAAACGGTCCGCGGACCGTTTTCATCGGACATGTCTCCTGGGAGCTTTTGGTCTGATGTGTGTACACACCATCAGACCAAAATCCCTGTGGACAGAGAACGCGGTGACGTAGAAGACACCGACGTTCTCAAACACGGAAGTGCAATGCTTCCACGCATGCGTAGAATCAATTCGACGCATGCGCAGGATTTCGGGATGCTGGTTACACGTCATAACCAGCGGACATGTCCGATTAGGTGTACTAACCATCGGATATGTCCTACGGACATGTTTCCAGAGGACAAGTTTCTTAGCTTGCTAAGAAACTTTTGTCCGCTGGAAACCTGTCCGCTAGGCCATACACACGGTCGGACTGGTCCGCGGACCAGTTTCAGCGGACATGTTCAACCGGGTGTACGCGGCCAAAGAGGTTGGAGAGGATCAGTGACACAGATGCAGAAAAGTATTGACACAAAGCGTATTTAGGGTGGAACATGTAACATGTTCCAGCTCCTGCCTCCTCTCCCCCCGATCCTCCACTTCCTTTGACAATGGGTGGGGGATCTTGTCCGCCCACACGGCCCCATCATTCATTGTCAGAGTTCTGTGAATGAATAAACAAGTGCCATCAGCCACCGTGCCAACGGCTTGTGGTTCTCAATGAACTACTAGGGTGTGAGTGAGGGCTCTCTTAGTTCATTGATTCTTCCTACAATTCAGTAATTGGAGGTACAAGCAGGGACCTGGCACCAGGGCTGTGGAGTCGGAGTCGAGGAGTCGGAGTCGGGGGAAATTTGGGGTACCTGGAGTCGGAGTCGGCAAACAATGCACCGACTCCGACTCCTACTAAATTTAGATTGGAATTAAAAAAAAAAAAAAGCAAGTTTAAATGTCCCAATTCACAAAAAGTTATAATTAATGACTTCTCTACTGTAAGAATAAAGACCAATGCATGCAGTGCCTCACGTAACCGCAAAACGAACACGTTAAGTGACCGTGAAGAAGCATGCTTTTCATGTGCTTCACTATATGGCACGCAACGCACAATTAGGAGCTGCAATACTTATACTTTCCATAGTGTTGTGTTCTGCTTTTACAGGGAACGCATGTTAGAGAACCAGTAAGTGTCCAAATAAAAAAATTCCAACAGGAGTTTTGTAAAGCACTAAAAGAAGTTGAAAAGTATGATCGCTCATCAAAACTTACTGTTGAAGAAGCCATCCTTGTTTATCCAGAGATCGTTAGTGATGTGGCCAGAATAGTTACTGCAATGCCACCCACCCAAGTCAGTGTCGAAAGATTATTTTCAGCCCTAAAAATAATAAAGTCGGACTTAAGAGCCTCTATGAAAGAGGATCTGGCAGAGGCAATTCTCTTCCTTAGAACTCTACATTGAATTGATTTGCATTTGCTAAGCCTAGAACTACATTTCAAGATTAATATAAACCATTTCTAGGTTTTACACATTTTGTTTTTGGTTCATTATAGATAAGCTTTGTTTTTGTTCTAAAACAACCAAATAATGTGGTTTGTATTTTTGAACTGGTAAAGATCCTGTTCCTGATGTTTATGCCTGCTGCTACTATCCAGTCACTTGATTGATCAATAATATTTTTTTTATAAAACGTTGTTTTCATTGTGTTTGTCTTTTGCTTAAACTGTGCAATACAGTAGACTGTTGGCTTCCCAGCCAGTAGTCCTGTGGTAGGTTGCGTTTCTTTCCCTCAAGGAATGTATAAAATACATTCGCATATTAATACAGGGGAGTCGGAGTCGGAAGTACATAAAACTGAGGAGTCGGAGTCGGAACATTTATCTACCGACTCCACAGCCCTGCCTGGCACATTGCACCCATGATCTGGTAATCGCGGGTGCAATGCTTTACTGGCTACAGTGTAAAAAAACAATGAATGCACATTTGTTTACCTGCAAAAAGATGTGCGTTTATTTTTTTTTATAAAAGGCAAACTTATTCTTTAAAAAAAAAAAAAAATCATATTTACGGTATATGACAATTTGATGCAGAAAATTTCAGCTAGCTAAGTGTATCAAAGTTAGGGATTAGATCTGCTTTAAAACTACTTGATAAACCTTTTATTCTGCCAAACTTTAAATAACAGCTCTTTTAAGTGTGGCTAGCCCAACTTTCTTGTATTTCTGTTATTCCATATTTGTCAGAAGCAATCTGTTTAATGTGCATGAGTTGTCAATGTTTGTTTTGTTCACCTAAAACACTATGCTGTTTTTTTTTTTCGTTGCCACTTAGTATCCGCATGTTAGTCAAGCAGAGCACACATAATGAGATTACTTCCTAAGTACATTACGAGGAAGAAGCTCATCTTGTATGGTGCTTAGATTCTGTCTGGAAATATTTAAGACATCTAAATCTTTTAAGGTGTTCCTTGTTAAATGACTGTGAGATGACAAATAGCCTATGTGTATATGAGGCAGCTGTCTTGTAGCAAGAAGTGAGCAGTCTGCAGTTTACTTTTGACAATGCTAATAGCCCTGTGCATCTTTTTAGTGTATCTGTGTGTGGTACAGCTAAAGAAGTGTATTAATATGACATAAAAAGTCATTTCTGAAATGAGCTCAGCTCTGAGTTGTAATTCACGGAGTGTTAAAATTTGCAGTTCAGACAGAGTTCTATTTTAACTGCAGTTAAGGGAAACTTGTGATACAGAAATATATAAATTGTTCCAAAAAAACTTCTGAAAATGCCAATTGCCTGGTTGTCATTCAGATTTTTTGGCTTGGACACTTTGGGGCAGATCCACGAAGAAGTTACGACGGCGTATCTATTGATACGCCGCGTAACTTCTATTTTGCTCCGGCGTATCTTTGTTTTGTATCTACAAAACAAGATGCGCCTGAAGCTAGGGTTAGATCCGACTGGCGTACGTCTTAGTACGCCGTCGGATCTAAGGTGCATATTTACGCTGGCCGCTAGGTGGCGCTTCTGTCGAATTCCACGTAGAGTATGCAAATTAGCTAGATACGCGAATCCACAAACGTACGTCCGGTCGCCGCTTTTTTACGTCGTCTCCGTAAGGCTTTTTTCGGCGTATACTTACCCCTGCTATATGAGGCGTAATCAATGTTAAGTATGGCCGTCGTTCCCGCGTCAAATTTTGAATTTTTTACGTCGTTTGCGTAAGTCGTTCGCGAATAGGGCTTTGAGTAGAATGACGTTGGCTAAGCATTGGCTTGTTGCTGGTTAATTTCGAGCATGCGCTCTGGGATACCCCCACGGACGACGCATGCGCCATTCAGAAAAAACGTAATTTACGTCGGGTCAAGTAAAATTGGCATAAAACACGCCCACATCTTTAACATTTGAATTCCGCGCCCTTACGCCGGCAGAATTACGCTACGCCGCTGTAACTTTAGAGGCAAGTGCTTTGTGAAGACAGCACTTGCCTCTCATAGTGGTTGCAGTGTAGCGTTATTACGATACGCTACACCGTTATAAAAATACGATCCGCTACGTGGATCTGGCCCTTTGAGTCACTGAAACAAAATACACTCCAGGTCATGCATGCATTCTGATTTCCTCCATACTTGTTCCTGGTAAGTACTTTATAAAGTGTTAAAAACTAGAAGAACAGCATGAGCAGAAGGCAACTACTATTCTAGTAAGGGGTTCAGCAGTCATAGTTTTTTTATCTGAAACACGCACTACAGGACACAGGGCTGGTATTCATAGACCATGGGTTATATGCCGATAGCCTTCAGGTAATTAGACAGTGGAAAAAGATTTTTCTCATCACAATGGCAACCTCTTGCACAATGCAGTTCTTATTTGATTTTACATGTTACACCTGGTCCCCACTAAGTGTGAGTTCTGAGTGGTCTGATCACATTATCCTTGGATCCCCACAGAGGCAATAATATAACCTTTATGGGAAGGCTTGTTTGACCTATCCGGTAGTTCAGAGATCCATTTAATAAGGTGAGCGGCCTGCATTGATTTATGGATGCACGTAGCTGAGAAGTTTTTTTGAGCACAGCTGAGGAGAACTTTTTTTCGTTTATCCATTCTCTCTCTGCTTTATTCTCAACCTGTGGATGTACTATGGGCTATCATATTTGAATTTGGATGCATCATGCTCTTGAAAGAAGTAAAATTTTATTTATGACTGTGCTCATCCTTCATGAATTTATAGATATTTATTTATTTTAGCGCTGCACTATATGCTTATGGATTTTATACCTAGGGTTTGATATATTGACCATGAATGCTTAGCTGCTTATCTAGTTAGGGATTTTTCTTTCCCCCTTCTTTTTTGTATTATTGTAATGAACATGTTCTAGGACAAAATTTTAAGAGTTTTGAACAAAATGAGTTAATTTGATCAGATTTAATACTCAAAACAATTTTTTTGAATTTCCGCACAATCGTTTAAAAGCTCTACTGATTTATAGCTAGTTTATCTTTTTGTTGAAAAAAAACACAATTTCCTATAACAAATCTATAGACATTACAAAGATTTTGGTAAACTTTGTTACAGATTCCTGCTTTTATTGTTTGGAGGAAATAGCTGTTTGTTTCACTATATCCCTCCTTGATTGATTCCCAAATGGAAAGATCAGTAAGCCTCACTATGAGCACCTGAAAAAAATCTCTATATTCTTGGATGCGTTAGGGCAGGGGTCGACTACCTGGCCCACTGCCGCTAACTGTCTGTCCCTTCCATGCACGTGATTAATTCACGTGCACCCGGCCCACAGACTTTTTGACCCCTTTACGCCAACCTATACAGCCTGCAGCTGCATGCATCACCCCGGTACCGTTTTTTAGAGCCAGTGGTCGACTTTCTTGAGATAATAACCGATGCGGCTAAGAAGCCTCTTGACTATTATGCCAAGCAGCATGAGGGGACGTTCCCCTCTCCTGCCACCTTCTGTGGCCCACCCGGGCTCTCCCATCCAACCGGGAGGCCCGAACGACCAACCAGCACCTCCGTCGGCTGGCCGGAGACCCGAACTAAGCCAGAATCGGCTACGATTGGGTGTCTGGTCTAGTAACACGGTAGCAATGTCATGAAATCACTTCCGGTTTACAGAAAACTTAAAGGCACCAACATTACAGCAGGCATGTCCAGAGTCCGGCCCGTGTTCTGGGCGGCCTGCCTGATCATTTTGACATGTATGTCTTTTGTGGCCCCCAACAAATCCCTGAGCACTGGGGGCCACAAAAGAAATGCATACTGGCTGCCGGGGAGGAGGCGGGACGAGCACCGTGCATACAGGAGTACTTCCTGTTTACACGGCGACCTGTGTAAAAGGAAGTCCCATCTCCTGCACTGTCATTGGGACGACTGTTCTGTCCATCACAGTAGGTGGGACTTTCGATTAAAGAGACTGCCGATAAAACAGGAAATTCTCCTGTATGTCTGTCGCCGCTCGTCTCGCCCCTCCCTGTCTCCTCCAATGCTGCAGATGAATGAATCGGGCTGCAATGGTGAGTCTGCATTCAGGGCAAACGGGGGTGCTGCATTCAGGGCAAACGGGGGTGCTGCATTCATGGCACTTGTGAGGCTGTATTGATAGGCAGTGACCCTTATTTTTATTCACAGTTCTTTATTTAAAATGTAAGATTTTTTAAAGTGAAGGTGTGTGTTATTCGCCGATAAATACGGTATATCCAAATAACACGCCCAAGCTCATCTCTTCACCACACACAGCCACAAAGGCAGGATAATTCTTGTTGGGCAGTGTATTAGTGCTCTAATAAACAAACATAGACCGAATTTTAATGGTTCACAGAATCTCAGGCAAAATGGTCGCCCCTTGCGCATATTCACTTCATCAAATCTGGCCCTTGTAAAAAGTTTAGACACCTCTGCATTACAGTATTTAAAACAGCCAAACTTGGTATTTTGAATGCTTTTAAGTGCAAAGAAGGGATTTGGATTCTTATAGACCCCATATCCCTCCATACAGAGTACCTGTCACTGCCTATTACTGTCACAAGGAATGTTTACATTCATTCTGACAGCAATACAAGTAATCAGACCGTGTATAAAAAAAATCTGTGCTCGCATGTAGAAGCGAGCGCATACATAGGTCAGGACCGCAAATGTAAACAGTGTTCAAACCACACATGTGAGGTATTGCCACGATCATTAGAATGAGAGCAACCATTCTAGTGCTAGACCTCCTCTGTAACTATAAACTGGTAACCTGTACACATTTTTAAAGCCTTGCCTAAGGAGATTTTTTAAGTACCGCAGTTTTTCGCCACTCCACGAGTGTTCACAATTTTAAAGCATGACATGGGGGGGCTGTGTAATATACAGGGAGGGCTGTGTAATTTAAAGGGATCCAGAGGTGTGGGGGCTGTGTAATGTAAAGGGGTCCCGTTTTATTATCTTAATTTATTAGCCGGTGAATGTGCCCCTCCATGGATTTACATACATTGAATCCGGCCCTTAAGTGGAAATGGATTGCTGACCCTTGCCTTAGGGACTATCTCACCAAAATTAAACTCTTATCTCAATATGACTTCTATCTCAGTACAGACTTGTAACAACCAGTAAACAAGTCACTCTGGGAGGAAAACATACAATTGTATCACATAGTTACCATCATTTTCCTTTCTGGTGCCAATCCATGGAAGAATTTTACCACATGTTGGCACCAGGAATTTAATTTTTAGGGGCATTCTGCAATTTTTTTTACTGTGGTTGGTCAAGGGCAATTTTTCCATGGCTGGCATATAGTGAATCAGAAATCATCCATGTAGCTTGTCCTTAAATCAGAACAGATATGTTAATTGTACAGCAAATGTACATTTGAGTTTGTTATTATATCTATACAGAACTATCATCTTTATTTTATTGTAACAGTCTACCTGCTACCTTTTCTCTCCCTAAAATGCTAGGTGTTCTTTTGTATATAGCAGTGCATATTGCGTCCCCTGTGCCATTCACCTTCTTATCTCTTTCATCTAATTCCACATTGGCAAGCCTGATACAACACAGAAATTGCTTATAGATTTTTAGCATAGCCGCATAATGTCTTCAGTGATTGTTAATACATTTCAGAAAAACCTAGTTGTGTTTTCTTATTAGTCCTCTGATTTACAACATATTAATATGTGATGGCTTTATAGTGGATAGCCTACTGATCTATCATCTAAATTCTATGGCACTGAGATAATTTATAATGTGCTAAAATATTGATTGGGCCTTTCCCTTCCCTCCTCTTTATTCTGTTTCTACTCATTGTAATTCCACAAGGCAGAATATTTTTGCTACAGCAGATAGTTGATTTCCAACAGGCTTTATTGTAATTCAGAGAAGTGGTATACATATAGAAAGACCTCAGAAAAAATGTGTACAATGCTTTATTAACCTTCTTAGAATCCTTGATCTTCGCACTTACATATATGATAGTATGATATTGGCAGCATGTTTGATGTATTTTTTTTAGCATATTTGTCAAGGAAATCTACTTTTTCATGTTTTTTTTTTTTTTAATGCCTTTTAACTGATGCAACCCTATACTTTCAGGAAAACATTAATGGATATTAAAAAAAAAAAACCTTGTAAGGCTGAGCTCTCTGTGTAGTAACATGAATGGGGTCACCCCATGCAGTCAGCTGACATGCAGCATATGACCCTTATCTTGCTATTGCTTACACTGCTTGGCAGCCTATTACTACTAATGATTTATAGGTCGGTTGTCTGCTATGGCTCTTTACCAAATAATACAAGCAATAGCAAGAGTAATACAGATAATAGAAACATTTTAAATTGTAATGCTAAATACCTGCAGTTGTTAAAGGATAAGTTCACCTTTAAAAAATAAATAAATAAATACACTTTTTTTGCAGGTAAAAAAAAATGTGCATTTATTTATGGAGCCTGCAGAGCATTGTATCCGCTATCAGCAGATCATGGGTGCAATTTCAGGCTCCTGCAGACTGAGCATAGCTGTCTGCCCCTACCACGTACTTGCAGACAGTTACATAAGATCAGGAAATCACAATGGCCTACTCGAACGCCCACCAGTGCCCTGTTAGCTCATTGAAACTACAAGCTGCCAGCTGCAATGGCTGGCAGAACTTTTAGACATTAAATCATAGTGTAAATAAGCAGCAAATTGGGACTTTAAATGAAGCATGTTCAATGTGGCCAGAAAAGTAGTCCGTAATAAAAATATATGTATCTACTATATGGATATTGAAAACATGTCTCACATTGAATACAGCAATTGATAAACATACAAAAAAGACCATTGTCCTAGAAATAGATCATAGCATAAAAGTACACTACATAATGTGACATAAAATATTTCCCTCCATGTTTATGTGACTTTCAAACAGAGTGGTATAATGGTAATGAATCCGACTGGGCTAAAATCAAATAGACTGTCTATATAAGACATAAGATGCATCCAGATATGCCCGACATGCTTCGTGGCTAAAAAAACAATTCCTCGGGGACTGGTGCATCTAAATAAATAGAGAAATATAAATAAGCCTGTATAATAAAGTGTAGACATGGAAAATTAATAAAATAATATGTAAGAGACAGTAATGAACTATGACCACATATACTCGCATATGAATGAAGCCTGGAACCTGCGAGACCCAAAAACATTAAATCATAGGAAACTGTAAATGAAATATGTGGCTGTGTGGAAAGAGACGCACTCTTTTCAAATTGTGAGTGGGTAGAAGAACCCCCAGCTGCTGTCACAGGTTGAGGGGGGAGAGCTGTAGAAGATGGAACGTGTTACATATTCCACCCTAAAAACTGCAGGAACATGTAACATGTTCTGAACGTGAAAGGAAAAACAAATGCAGCAATAAAGAGTTAGTCCTGTACTTTGAATTTATAGTCCAGAAGGATCAGAGTTAGAGCAAGGAAAGGCAATGGCATCTAAAGTTCTTGGGCCTACAGCATATGCCCCAGGTTGAGGCAGGCTCAAGGCAGACACCCAGAAGAAAAGAAAACCCTGGAAAGGTGCTCCATATATTTATCTTCCCAAACCCTACCCTTGGACAAAGACCTCAGGCATTGGTTAGGTCAGGCAAGTATCCATAAGAGCCGGTTCACTTTGGGGCGGCACGACTTCGAGGGCGACTCGGCAAGGCGTCCTGAAGACGTCTTCAGAGGCGACTTGCAAAATGACTTCTGTATAGAAGTCAATGCAAGTCGCCCCGAGTCACCCCCAAAGTCGTACAAGAAACTTTTTCTAAGTCGGAGCGACTTGGGTCGCTCCTATTAGAACGGTTCTATTAAATAGAATGGGACGCGACTTGTCAGGCGGCTGAGTCGCCTGACGAGACCCCCTAGTGTGAACCGGCTCTTACTCAGTGATTTTTTTTTTTCCCCCCACACCAATTACTGGAATCTCCCCCACAGTAGCAGGTATAATCAATCAACACACTGAGCTTAGTAAAACTAACAGTATCCAGAAACATGTAAACCATGTTCACGCTGGTTACAACCTAGCTGTAAAACACACTAAGGGGAATGTTTCAAAACTAGAGCAGCCAGAATCTCAAGCAACTGTTCATGTCATCAGGTCAAGTTGTGATAAATCTCATTGCAGTTCTCTTTGCAGTACTAGATTTCACCAGCAGGGGAAACTGAGGTCAGCCTGCGGTAAATGGGCTTTTTGCTTACCGAGCAGAGGGTTGTGAAGGAAGTCAGGGTTTTCCAGTTTTTCTTTAAACCCCCCCCCCCCCCCCCTTAAAGAGAAATCTATTTATTTAGGACCAGCTTTCGAAGCATTGATTTCAAGCAGAAGTAGCACTTAACATTAACCCACCTAATCCAGGGTAGCTTATTTTTCCCTTCAGCATGGTTCAGCTAGTCCTATCCAGAGTATATTTAATCAATACATTGCATTTTTCACTTACATGCACACAGCTGCAAGCCAGACTGACAAAAAGAGTTTACTCTTCACAAATGATAATCCTGTTTAAATTTAAAAATAATCTACTCAACAGAGCCCCAATGTTCTACATGCTGCGTTTCTATTTATCAGAATACATGCAATCCACCCCATTGGTGATGGCCTCCTGCTATCTCATTTTAACAAATCCATAGGATCTTTATCAATTTAATTTGCCAGTGGATTGTTGAAGTGACTGTGCCAAACAAAATGTGGCCATAAAATTAGCTGCATGATGAAAAATATATATTTTTTTTGTGCGCTGTCACCACACACGCTTATTAAACCGTTACTATAACATCTTTTTTACTCTTGCACGCATTGTTAAAAATAATGATTGTCGTGTCTTGGTCTTGGCGGACAGGGTGAGTTTATTGTTTTGGATGTTCCGTGGATAAATGTATCTGCTTCTGCATTTTAAATTGTCTTTGATTTTACATTTTGCTTTACTTGTGTTCAGTTTAAAGATTGTAGTTTTATAACGCTTTGAATACAAATCAAGTAATATTTCCTGGTACTGTTTTATTGTTTGGTATAAGTTTGAACTATCTGCTTCTTTAGGATACTATAAGGAGAAAGTGTGATTTAGAAATGATTGTTTAGATGTAATGTTTCTTCAAGCAAAATAAAACAAAACACAAATTGGAGGGAATGGGGAACACAAGTATTGGCACTTTGTAGATTTTAATGCAGTAAAGATATTTTTCCTAAAGTAATAAGCAAGTTATACTTGCCTGCTCTGTGCAATGCTTTTGCACAGAGCAGCCCCAAATCTCCTCTTCTGGTGCCCCCCACCGGCGCTCCACATGGAAGTTTGGCACCCAACCTTCTTCTCCCTGCCCACAACTTCCTGGGACATGTCACAGGCCCCAAGAGGCTGCAGCTCCGGCTCCATTTACAAAGCACTGCGCGACTTGCACATGCAGTGGGGAGCCGGCTGTGAAGCCACAGGATGTCACAGCCGGCTTCCTACATCCAAGGTGTGTGGCTTTGCGGATCCAAAGACCAGTAAAGACCCAACACGAGTGAGGACAGCACTAGATCCCTGGATAGGTAAGTGTGTGTGTTTTAATAAAAGTCAGCAGCTATAGTAAATGTAGCTGCTCAAAACATTTGCACAACATGAAGTCTATAACAATACACAAGTCCTTCAGTTTAAAAGTCCACTATCCCTTTAAAATACCAATTACCACAGTGACGCATGATATCTTTCTGTGATTTTTCTACCATGAGATGCAATCTGCCACATTAATTTTTAGCTGCCCACCTCCCTATTTGACTTCAAAAGCACTCAAGGTCAGATAGGGTCCTTTAACACTTGCGTTCTGCCCATCGGATCACTCTGCTGATCTGCGCAGAGCAGGCGAATAACGGGTCCGTCTCGGTTCACTGTGCAGAGACAGACCTGCCAGAGTCCAGCTCTCCTCTATGGGGAGATCAGATGAAAATGGACTGACTGTCCATTTTCATCTGGTTCTCCAAATGGATGGAAAATAGGGTCACCATCAATCCTGGATTTCACGGACAGGATTGGATCAGAAAGCAGTGGGTGTCAGCAGACATGTTAACACTGACATCTGCGGCTCTGTAGAAGTGAATGGAGGCTCTGATTAGTTCTGCCTGAAAAACTGACAGGTGGACCTGATTGGAAAGAATTTTAAAGCATTGCCTATGGAGATTTTTAAGTACCGAAGTTTGGTGCCATTCCATGAATGTGATCAATTTTAAAGCGTGACATGTTGGGTATCTACTCGGCATAACACCATCGTTCACATTATACAAACAGATTGGGAAAGCTTTAGTGCTTTAGTGTTCTAGGTTTTTAAATTAATTCATGAAATACATTTTTCCAAAAAAAAGGCGTTTGAGAAATTGCTGCACAAATATCGTTTTACTTAAAAAGTTGCAACGACCACCATTTTATTCCCTAAGGCCTCTGCTAATATATATATATAAAAAAATTTTTTTTTTTTGGTGTTTCTGAGTAATTTTCTAGCCAATAAATGATGCTTTTTACATGTAGGAGAGGAGTGCCAGAATTGGCCTGGTATGAAAGTGGTTAATAATTTGTATTAGCATGTTGATTTGAATGGGGGGGGGGGGGGGGGGGGTTCATAGAAGACAGAATGTAAGCAGATTAAACTTCAGACAAGGCTTCATGAATAGTCTGTGCCTAAACTCAAGGGGGCTACTCAGGGATCGATATAAAGACTAACCAAAGTACCTGTAGACATTAAAAGGTGCCTGCACTTTAGCTTTGTTACCTTAGAAAAGTTCAGGTTCACTGAATGTCAGTCTGAGATGATTATTTAAAATTAAACCTAATATGTATAGTTTATACAGTTAAAAGTAACGCTCACATCAGGAAATTAGGAACAGCTGGTACCTAGGCACAAAAGACTTTTAACCTTATTTTAAGAGCTTCAAAAGCCTTGTATAGTTTGTGTTTCATAAAGATATTCAACATATCTATACTTTAAACATCCGAGAAGTGGTACTTATATATTATAGACTATGAATATAAGCCATATCATTGTCACATTTTGGCATAATACAGTTCTATTATATTCAATGTCACCTTGCATTTCAGCATTTTATTAATTAATATTCTAAAAAGGAGCAGCTAATCGCTGATGGGGAACAGATTTTGCAACCAGATTATTGCCGTATAAAACCTAATATTCTTTTCTCGTTTTACAATGCACAGCCCGTCCAAGATTTACCTTTTAACTTCTCCACTTTAAATGATTATCTCTAGTTTTAAGCCCATGGCAATATGGTGCTTGCTGCTGGTCGGCTAGGCACTTAAATGGAAGGGAAAAAAAAGTAATTGTTTTATAAGAAGTATCTTTCAAGTAACGGTATGCCCACACGTTTCACAGTACACCTCACAAAATACAATGACATTTGGGAAATGAAAGCAAAAACTTCTGAGATTCTGTCAAGGTTGGAAATGCCAAAATGAACATTAATTTAACTTGGGTTAATAATAGGCACAAAGTGGGGAAATGAAGTTAGCAGCTGGAGGGAAGGCAGAAATTATAACTGAAGGAAGGGGAAGGTAACAAGCGCAAACACAAGCTAAAGCCAACCTGTCAGTTGCCTAAACTATCAAGCTGAAAGCCTCCTGATTTATACTCGCCTTTCTGGTGGCCCTTGTCTCCTACTTACTTTCTATTCCAGTTCTTCAGCCTTGGAAACACTTTTCAAGCAGGTGCTTCAACCAGTTGTTGAAGAGCTTGTGCCTGTTCAACACGCCAACTTATGCGTTTACAGCAATTTTCCCCTACACTTTGATTAGGGGGGGTGAGGTTTGGTCCCCAAAATAGGGCCGTGTGCTGCATCTGAATTTACACTAGAACAAACTTATATCTGGACTTTAATATGTTGTGTATTTATTTATTTTCAGTTTCACTATAGTCAGTCACAACCCTGGAAGCCCTTGGCATGTGCATAAGCCATCTTATTGATGTCTAGACACTAGGGTTGTCCCAATACCACTTTTTTAACACTGAGTACAAGTACCGATACTTTTTTTCAAGTACTCGCCGATACCGATGCTTTTAATTTAATCTCATGTGAAAGTGGCACATGTGTCAGTATTTTTTTTTTTATTTCATTTTTTTTTTACAATGCTTTTTTATTTATTGTAAGTGAAAGGAGAGAAGACAGCCGCTTCTCTTCATTCATTAACTGAGACATCGTAATCACTGGAGGTTACAATGTTTCAGTTATGTGAATAGACAGTCAGTGATCACTGACTCTGTCTATTCAGAAAACGAAGCACCCGGGTTTACCGGCTCCTACCTCCGCTCTCCATCCTGAGATGCCGAGGGGGGCGGCAGCACGGAGGGGGACACGGAGGAGAGAGGAGGACAGATGCATGGAGGGGGACACGGAGCAGCATGTAGGGGGACAGATGCACGGAGGAAAGATGGGGACAGATGCATGGAGGGGGACACAGAGCAGCACGGAGGGGGACACGGAAGAGAGAGGGGGACAGATGCACGGAGGGGGACACGGAAGAGAGAGGGGGACAGATAGATGCACGGAGGAGAGAGGGGGACAGATGCATGGGGGAAGACACAGAGCAGCATGGAGAAGGACGGATGGGGACTGGAGGAGGATGGGGGACAGTCAGCGGTGATCCTGTGTGGGAGAGAAGCACTGAAAGCCGCAGCGGGGGGTTTGAGACAGAGGACCGGCTGTGGTTGTCAGACTTTTAAATCTATACAGGGTGATCAGTGCTTGTAACTCCTCCACAGCACTGATCACCCTGACTGCCCAGGTATCGGGTGAAGTATCGGAGCATTTGCCCAGAGTACAAGTACTCAGGCAAATGCTCGGTATCGGTACCGATACTAGTATTGGTATCGGGACAACCCTACTATGTTTTCCAGACTCTATTGTAAATAAGTCTGGAGGCTGGCTTTTTGGCATTGTGTAGAAAGCGCTGGACCTGAGATCCCTCTATTTTTTAGAATGTGGGTCTCAACAGTCAAACCATCAAACTTAGCGTTTGTAAGGAAGGATGGAACACTGGACCTTGCAACAGCAGGTCGTGGCGAAACGGCAGTTTCCAGGGTGTTCCTACCGCCATCTTTATGATGTCAGCGTACCAAGGTCTTCTGGGCCAATCTGGGGCCACCAAGATTACATGAATCTTTTCCCTTTTGATCCTACGGAGCAGCCTCTGTAGAAGAGGGATCGGAGGGAATGCATAGATCAGTGAGAACTGATTCCATGCAACCACTAACGCATCCGATCCGTAGGCCAGAGGATCTCTTGTCCTGGACAACAAGTTGTCCAATTTCCTGTTGAACCTGGAGGCTAACAGGTCTACATCCGGGGTTCCGCATCTCTGGCATATGGCCTGAAAGATCTCTGGGTGGAGAGACCACTCTCCTGGACAAAGTTGCTGGCGACTCAAGTAGTCTGCTTGCCAGTTTTCTACCCCTGGAACGAAGATTGCAGAAAGACAAGGAACATGTTCTGCCCATTTTAAGATGAGATTCACCTCCTTCTGGGCGCCTTGACTTTGGGTGCCTCCTTGGTGATTGATATAAGCTACTGCTGTAGCATTGTCGGATTGAATCTGAACTGGGTGACTGTCTAACCAGCTTGTCCAGGTCTTGAGGGCTAAGTATACTGCTTGTAACTCGAGTATGTTGATGGTCAGACCTCTCGGTTTTGGCCCAGGTCCCCTGGGCTGAAGCTTCTTCAAATAAAGCTCCCAGCCCCTTAGGCTGGCATCTGTAGATATCACCTTCCAGGTAACTGGGAGAAAGGATTTTCCCTTCTGTAAGTTCTGGGTTTGTAACCACTAACTGAAGCTTTTGCGTACCTGTGAGGACAGGCGCATTGGTAGATCCAAAGCTTGGATCTTTCTGTTCAGGAAAATAATTCTGCCTTGAAGTAGTCTCGAATGAAACTGGGCATAAGGGACGACCTCTAAAGAGGCTACCATCTTGCCTAATACTCTCATGCAAAGGCGGATTGAAGGTCTCTTCCTTGCCTTGACTTTGTGGATCAGGTCCCTTAGTGACTTGATCTTTGACTCTGGTAATATTACCCGACTTTGGGGTGTATCTATGATCATGCCCAGATACTCTACCCTTCTTTGGGCTTGTAGAGAGGACTTTTGTAAGTTTACAATCCACCCTAAGTGCTCCAGGTATCTTATAGTGGTGAGCACTGAATGGTCTAATCCTGCCACGGACTGCTCTATTACAAGCAGATCGTCTAGATAGGCTGTTATCTTTATGCCTTGTGTTCTTAGATTACCCAACAAAGGAGCTAGTACCTTTGTGAATACCCGGGGGGGTGGTGGTTTCCCCCTGGGCCTTGTAAAAGACTCTAACCAGGACTTTAAGTCTTAATACAAAAAATGCCGGACACCAGAGCCCAGTCCTCCGAAGAGAGACATTACAGGCGACGCCTCTTTGCAAGAGGCCCGGATCCATTCCAGTTTTGGCATAGCTTCATAGCCTCTTGGATGGATCCAAAAAAGGCATAGCTCCTTAGACCCAAAGGGTCTATCTAGCAGAGCTTCCTTAGCACTTCACCACGCGTCCTACACCTTAGACACTGGCGAAAAAACTGGGGTACTTCCCGGATGAGAGGGGCTATATGAAGGGGAACTGACTCTGATTGGTTGTGCCAGTGCCCAATCACCTCTGGTGAGCATATAACCCATTATGTAAAGACTTATGCCGCGTACACACCATCACTTTATGTGATGGAAAAAAACAAAATTTTCTGTGAAGTAAAAAACTAAGTTTTTGAAACTTCAATTTTCAAAAACGACGTTGCCTACACACCATCGTTTTTTCACAATGCTCTAGCAAAGTGAGGTTACGTTCACCACTTTTTTCCATTGAAGCTCGCTTCATAACTAGCCTCTGGGCATGCGCGGGTTTAAAAACGTCTTTTCAAACGTCGTTTTTTGCTACACATGGTCAATTTTTGTGAAACAAAAAAACGACACAAAAAAATGAAGCATGCTTCAATTTTTTTTTGTCGTTTTTCACAAGACATAAAACAACGTTTTCCCCCACACACGGCCATTTAAATTGACGTTTTTAAAAATGTCGTTTTTTTTCATCACATAAAATGATGGTGTGTACGCGGCATTAGTCTCTGTGTCCCGTGGTGTACGATAAAGAAAAACATGTTATACTTACCTGCTCTGTACAATGGTTTTGCACAGAGCATCCCAGATCCTCCTCTTCTCGGGTTCCTATTCGGGGCTCCTGGCCCCTTCCTCCCTTTTGAGTGCCCCCACAGCAAGGAGCTTGCTATGGGGGCAGCCGAGCGGCAGCTCCCTGTGTCTATTCAGACATGGAGCCGTGGTTCGGCCCCACCCCTTTCTCTCCTCATTGGGCAACTGACTTTGACAGCAGCACGAGCCACTAGCGTTGCTGCTGTGTCTCAGCCAATGAGGAGGAAGAGTCCTGGATGGCCGAAGGCACTCGTAGACATCTCTGTATTAAGAAGAGGGCTCGGATAAATATTGTGGGGGGAGAGGGGTTGTGGCTGCTGCACACAGAAGGCTTTTTATTTTAATGTATATAATGCATTAAGATAAACCTTCTGCCTTTACAACCACTTTAAGAAACTTGGGTATCCAACGCTCCTAGTGTTAAATGCCTATGTCCCTCGTTGCACGCTGTAGTTCCATCATTTGACTCCTTTGTCACTGCTAAGTCTTGTAGTGATGTAAGGATTTGAGAATAAAACCACAGGATGCAGCAGGGGACCCAGGTATCTTACATTCCAAGAAATATTAAATGCCAAAGAGATTGACCGAGGCTGCAGTGCTGGAGTGAAGAAGAAGGTAGGAAAACCTAAGCCACCAAAGAGATAAGCAGAAGCACTCTTCTTTTGCAGGAGTGATAAATGTTAATGGTATGTAAAAACATGTTATGTAAAATAATGAAACTGGCAACCTGAGACTTAGAAAATTCTAGGTGGCCTTCCTTGCTGTGTGTGTTTTTTTTTTTTTTTTTTTTTTAAACCCGAGCCTAATTGCCTTTCAAGCAGTATGGAAATCTGTGGCACTATGCTTTTTTTTACAAACTAGACTAGCTGAGTAGCAAATCGAGAGTGAAGAGAGTGTCCCATGGACAGTTGGTGCACCATACAGATAGGGAGGTTGAGAACTGTGTAACAGCCAGCCACACAATGCAGTCTATGTTTAATCATTACCTGAAT
This sequence comes from Rana temporaria, assembly GCF_905171775.1. Taxonomy (NCBI): domain Eukaryota; kingdom Metazoa; phylum Chordata; class Amphibia; order Anura; family Ranidae; genus Rana; species Rana temporaria. The sequence continues at coordinate 480,782,376 of NC_053490.1, forward strand.
ATTATTCATTTGCCATGGTACTTTAGGAACTTTCTGTGCTTTAGTTTAGATGTAATGTTTTTGCCTTAAATGTTGTGGTTGGAATACATTTAAAAAAAAAAAATTACCCCAGAGAGTAAATGGTAATATGGCCTTAGTAACCAAGTTTCCGGACTGTCTGTAGTAATCAGCCAGTCTGGTAGCTGAAAAGAGTGATCTAACATGACCCTAATAAATCCTACTGATTTTCTTTGACTGCTCACTAATGCCCTGTACACACGATCGGTTCATCCGATTAAAACGGACCGATGGATTTTTTTCATCATATATCCGATGAAGCTGACTTTCATCAGTCTTGCCTACACACCATCAGTTAAAAATCTGTGTCAGAATGTGGTGATGTAAAACACAACAACGTGCTGAGAAAAATGAAGTTCAATGCTTCCGAGCATGCGTCGATTTGATTCTGAGCATGCGTGGATTTTAAACCGATGGACTTGCCCACAGACCATCATTTTTTTCTATCGGTTCTTTAACCATCAGATAATTTTAAAACAGGTTCTAAGTTTTTTCACCGATGGGGGAAAAAAAAAACGATGGGGCCCACACACGATCGGTTCGTCCAGTGAAAACGGTCAATCGGACCGTTTTCATCAGACAAACCGATCGGGTACGCGGCATTGGAGAATTTTTCAATATGTAGGATTATGCATCATGGCATACTGTATGTATGCTTCAAATCAAAAATTTAGATTGTGTTTGAATTATAAAGAAGACTTACTTTTTTTTTTTTTTCTCCTAACAGCTGGGAAGTTCTGAGGTTCCTTCTGTCTAACCTGCGGTGGTGGATTGAAGAATATGGCTTTGATGGTTTCAGATTTGATGGTGTTACTTCTATGCTTTACCATCACCATGGGGTTGGTAAGTATATTGTTTCAAAGGTAAATAGTTACTTTTGATTTTTTCTAGCAGTAATTTTTTTTTCTACTGCTTTCAACAGTGGAATACCATTTAATATTTTAACAAATTAATTGTGGTATCGGTACGTATTTATTTTTTTGCACAACTACACTTAAAGTGGATGTAAACACTCACATATATACCCAGTGAAGTGAACAGCCTCAGATGATACACAGAGATGAAACAAGTCTCCCTACATAAGTTTTACTTGTAGATCTGCTCTCTTCATCTTTATATACTGTTTAGAAAGTGAACATTGTGTTAGGATATTTTCTCTTTAGCACTGCAGTGTGAAGCCTGGCATACAGCCAAGACAGCTGATTGGAGGAAAGGCACACACCCCTTCTCCTCATAGGTAGAGACCTTCAGCTCTGTCCGCTGAATAGTTCAGGTCTCTGTTAATCTATTTATATCATCCTCCACAACAAAAAACTGGCTGCTTTATGTGACTGAGAATTTGTCAGAAGTTATCAGGCTGATAACAGAAGAACAGAGCAATAGACAGCTGCAGGACATAGTGCTTTGAAGAGAGATAACAAAACACTGCAGATGTGTGCCCAGCTCAAATGTCATGAATCGTGTTTACATTCACTTTAAAGCAGAACTTAACTGTATCGGAGCACTACAAACTGGAAATGCTGTTTTGATTCATTTTTAATATTTAGAACAAACTCCCCATCCATACATGCCTCCTTGTTTTATTTTGTTGAGAAATCACTTTGAAAAACACCCCCTAAGAGTGCACTTTATCACGTATAGTGGACGTGTCTGAAAGCAAAGCGTTATTGGATTCTTATCTATAAGTTTATTTATTCCATGAACCAAGCGCATCTTAAGAAACCGCAACAAGCTCTATTGGGCTATCCTGTGCAAGAGGCTCAGAGACATGTGAAAAGGTTGATTCCCTTTACAGTATATTTATAGCGGCACAAATTATCATCGCATCATCCTGGAAGTCAGCTTTTATCCCACTTGATATGGTCTAAGCTATATTGGATCATGATAAAATAAAGACTTTCTGCACTTTTTAATGATAAAGTAAATTTGTTAAAAAAAATTGGAATCCATGGATCTCCTACCTCACAGGGAATGTTGTTGTTGGTTTTATTAGACTCTATCCCCTGACATTTTCCTTTTTTTTTTTTCATTTCTGGAGGAGTTGCCTTCCACTGCGTTGTGGCAATCCATGTAACGTAGCATCTGTGATTTGAACTGGAGCGAGACAATACCCTTTTCTGGTCATATTCTTGCCATTTGCCCAGCCTGGGCATGTTTGCGCTGTCTCAGATTGACACATTGAATTTGAAAGAACATTTCACACACATTGACAGGGGCCAGTAAGGTCCCATTCACTTGCTGTTACCTTGTTTGCCTGCAGATTTTGTACACATTGGCACTAATAATTGAAGCCACATACGCTGATGTGTATGTTCTTGCCTGTAACCCAAAATTTGATTTGCATTTGCTTTTCCTTCCTTTTTCATATGATGTATTCACTATTCTTTACTTTTTCTATGTATGGGAGTAAGGATGAGCTCCGGCGTGTTCGCACACCCCATGCAGAGCCCGCCAGGAAGTCGGCACTGCGCTAATCACAGGCACTGAGACATTTCCCAATCTCTGCAGCCACGCATTGGATCAATGTCTCGCTGCCTGTGATTAGTGCAGCGCAGTGACGACTTCCTGGCGGGCTATGCATGAGGGCTTATATGGGAGACAATTGTATTCATGTGTCAATCTCACAATGTTTTGTATACCCCTTTTTTATTGGAAAACAATCAAAATTATTGGAGAGACACCATCTAGAATTTAGTTCCCTTTTAAAGGTACACTGCAATCAAGTATGACAGTGTTTCTATGCATTAATACCGACTCAGGTGGCACATTGGACTTTCTAGACTTAAGTGTTAATCCTTTATATCTTCTGTAGCTGGCTGCTCCACTTGTTGAAATCATGTAGTTGCCAGTTTTCACTTCTTCTAGATCAGGGGTCTGCAAACTTTCTAAACAAAGGGCCAGTTTACTGTCCTTTAGACTTTAAGGGGGGGGGGCAAACTGTGGCCAGTGGGAGTAGAAAAGGTCAGTGAGAAAAAAATGATGCCCCATTGTTTGTCTCAGTGGACGTAATTGGCCCCTATCATTGGTGTCACTGGAAGGAATTGTTCCCCATCACTGGTGTCATTGGTTATTGGTGTAATTGGGAAAAGTTGTGCCCCGCCATTGGTGTCAGTGGGAGGAATGGTTTTCCATCGCTGGTGTCACTGGGAGGAATTGTGCAGGTGTCATTGGGAGAAATTGTGTCAATTTTGATGTCTCTAATGTTAAGGATGAATGATGATGATAATATTTGCATCCTAGGATGTGGATTCTCAGGTGATTATAATGAATATTTTGGTTTGCAAGTGGATGAAGACTCGCTTGTATACCTCATGCTGGCAAATCACATGGTGCATTCCCTCTTCCCACACTGCATCACAATAGCCGAGGTAAGTCAAGTACTTTTATATGGCAATATAATGCAGTTTGAGGCTACATGCACACTGCCAATCTAAGTCTGAGCGAATTGTAGCTGCAGGAATCTTCCAATTCCTGCTGCAGCTCTGAGCGGCCTTCAGACCCGTTTGCTATACCCGGTAGCTGCAGCTATTCAATTTGCGTGCGGCCAGCAGTGATTACCACAAGTAATCTCTGGCTATGCAAAGAGTCTGTTAATAGCCGCGACTGCCTGTCATAATAAACGGGGTCGGCAGCCCCACCTATCCGCTCAGAGCTGCAGCAGGAATTGGAAGATTCCTGCCTCTACAAATCCGCACTAGCGTTAATCGCTAGTGTGAATGTAACTTGATGGTCTCTGAATATGATTTTAAAAAAAGAAAATAGAATGGCAGCACGTTACCAGCAGATAGATTTAAATTCTTCAGAAACTTGACATTTTTACCTTGTCTAACGTGTAATTAATTTGAGTATGTAGGCCAAATGCAACATTCAAGCCCTTGGTGTATTAAGCTTGGTGCGATCGGGACATTATATAGCTAATTACATTTTAATTAAAACAGGACATCCTTCTATAATGTGCTGAAATGGTAAGCTAATATAGAGATAAAGTAAAAAAAAAAAAAAAAAAACTATTTAGAGCGAGACAAATAAACAAGAATTCTTCTGTATTTTATTTCCAAATCTGTTAAATCTATTTTAAATAGATGTGCCCCCCGGGGGGCGTGGCCTGGAACGGCATGTGAGAGGACGTAGCTCTCACAGCTCCTGACCTCGATCCGGTACCGATCCTCCCTCAGCCAAACTACGGACCGGTAACGGTTATATGCTGACCCCAGCTGATCCCGGGACCTCGGGGGAACCTCCGCCAGCTCTCTGCACGAGGGGAATGGTCAGAAAAGTACTTTCTGAGCCGGGTCCCGAAATCCAAGATGGCGCAGCCGCGCTCTCTGTGAAGGGGACTCCTCGTGGCGCTGACAGAATGAAGGAGCACGGACCCAAGCAGCAGAAGCAGCAGAAGTCTCAGGGTAAGGAAGCACCTAGAGACATGCTATACTTCACTCAGAAGTTAAACGGACTGGCGGGGGCTGATAGTGGTGGACGCCCTGGGCACACTAACTCTGACAGGCATGACACACAGTCCTTGGCGGCCATCTTTGCTGAGCACAGTGGAGAAGAGGAGAATGATCTGCTTGACCCGGGGGCCCAGAGCTCAGGGGATAATGATACACCTGTGGCTACCCAACCCACACTGGCTGACATATTAAGGGCTGTTAACCTGGGCAATGCCTCCGTAAACACCGTCAGGGAAGAATTGTCATTGATGAGACAGGACTTTCAGAAAATGAGGGAGCGCACCACGGCTGTGGAGAGCAGGGTGAGCGAGGTAGAGGACCGCCTGACCCCCATAGAGCGAGAGGCCAAAGCCGCATACCAACTGGCGAGGGAGGCCACAGACAGGGCGGAAGATTTTGAAAATCGCCTTAGAAGAAATAACGTGCGCATTGTCGGTCTCCCTGAGAAGGTAGAGGGTAGAGATCCCACGGCCTACGTGGAGGGCTGGTTGCTGGACATATTTGGGAAGAATACCTTCTCTCCCCTATTTGCAGTGGAACGTGCTCACCGTGTGCCGGCTCGCCCTCCCCAGCCGGGGGGGCCACCCAGGCCGATGCTGGCGAAACTATTGCATTACAGAGACAGAGAAACAGTGCTGCGCCAGGCAAGAGAAAGGGCTAATATTCAATATAATGGGGCCAGGGTGTCCTTCTATCCTGACTTCTCGGCGGAGGTGCAGAGACGCAGAGCCAAGTTCTTTGATGTGAAACGCAGACTTCGGCAGCTGCAACTACCATATGCCATGTTATACCCGGCTAAGCTGCGGGTGATAGTGGAGGGGCAGGCGCAGTTTTTTGAGTCCCCTAATGACGCAGCTAACTGGCTAGATCGGAACGAGCAACCCCTGAGACGACGGCTACGAGAGGGAGCAGAGGAGGGATAGTGATGCCCAGGCCCATAGCGGGGCACCGAGACACATATGGAAAGTGGGACAACACGTTTGGATGGAGACATTGTGTGGTATGTTTATCTTGTTAACCTCTGGCTGAGGGAAAATATATTGCTACAGATCCAGACGAGAGCTTCAGAAATCTTTAATGGCGAATCTACAACACGTGACTTGTTCTGGCCTCCGAAGTTTGAATGGGAGGCCTTGTGCAGGTCTTGCCCTGTTGGCAGGATCCAGAACAGCAGAGTTGATTTGGGCAGCGGTTTGCGCCCTTTGCTTTTTTTTTCTTTTACTTCTTTTTTTTTCAGCTTTTTGAAAGGTGGTACTACAGAACGAATTTTGCAACAATCAACATGAGCAGCGTGAAGCCCGGGTGGTTATTTCTACTGTTTTTGTCACCGGGCACATGGTCTGAGGGGATTTTGGGCCTAATGGAGGTACATTTGCTTGTTACTAACTTTTTCTTTTTATACATGGCAGAGGTACCTATAGTGTCGTGGAATGTGAGAGGACTTCACTCCCCACTTAAGAGAACTATGATACGCATGTGCCTTAAAAAGTTCCTACCAGGGATTTTTTGTTTCCAGGAAACGCATCTCACAGTGGACACTATTTGCTGTTTACGGTATAACTGGGTGTCTAAAGCGTACCACTCCACTCACACCTCCTACTCCAGGGGGGTGAGTGTTTTGGTGCATGGCTCCCTGGACTATCAGGAATTGGATAATAGCATTGACATGGAGGGGCGATATGTTTTTCTCTATTGCAGGTTGGGGGATTTGACGTGTATTCTTGCATGTGTGTATGTGCCCCCCCCTTTCGCGGCGACGGTACTGCGGGCGCTGATTGCCTACTTGGATGGCAAGCCCGAGGTGCCGCTGCTGGTGATCGGGGACTTCAATTGCTGCTTGGACCCTGCGGTGGATAGACACCCGGCAGTAGGAGCCTCTGCCCTCTCCAGGGGTACCCCCCTGGCGCGGTTGTTGCAAGAGGTGGGCTGGGTGGATGTCTGGCGGCAACGGAATCCAGGTGTTAAGCAATACTCATGCTTTTCTAAATCGCATGGCAGCTTGTCTAGGATTGACCTGGGGGTGGGAAACGCACACATGCTTCAGTATGTCTCTAAAATGGAGTATAGACCTCGCAGCGTATCTGACCATTCCCCTTTGATCGTGCATTTGGTGGTTTCCCAACCCACTGAGCTCCCTAAGGCCCCCTGGAAATTCAATGCCTTTTGGCTAAAACTATTTGATTCTCCTGAGACCATAGAGGAAAGTGTGAGGGGGTTCTTTACTGCTCAGGATCCACAGGGCTCTTGTGTACAACAGTGGGAGGCTTTTAAACTGTTCCTGAAAAGGGTCTTGGTAACGGAAATCAACAAGGTCAAGAAGGCCTCATCTGCGTTTCTGTTGGAGCTGGAGGGGAGGGTGGAGGCTCTGGAGGGGCAGTTTGTCCTGGACCCCTCTGACTCGGCCAGGGAGGAGTGGCAGGCCGCTCAATCTGCTTATGAGCGGGTGCTTTCCTCTGGGGCCGAGAAAAAGAGATTTTTCTCTAAGCAAGCGTTTTTTGAAGAGGGGGAGAAAACGGGCCGCATGCTAGCGCGTATAGCAAATTCACAGCAGAGGTCTCCAGCTATAGGGGCCATAAAATCCAAAGTTGGGCCCATTGTTAGTACACCCGAACTTATCATGAAGGAATTGGCGGGGTTCTATGAAGAACTGTACCGCCCTGGTACTGCCTATCTGGCGGCTGATCTGGAACAGTACTTGGGTGGCTTGACGTTCCCTCGGTTGACGGTAGAGCAGAAAGCGGGGTTGGAGGCGCCCCTTACTGTGGAGGAACTTCAGGAGGCGGTGGGACTATTTCCTAACTGTAAGGCACCGGGGGAGGATGGGATTCCCATCGAGGTTTACAAACAACACGCGGAAGTTTTGCTGCCAAGGCTGCTACGGGTGTTTAATGCGGCCCTGGGGGAAGGAGTACTTCCGCCCTCCATGGCAAAAGCAAATATTGTTTTGCTTCTTAAACCGGGCAAAGATCCGGTTGAACCAGGGTCCTACAGGCCAATCTCATTGCTGCAATGTGATATAAAGATCTTGGCAAAGGTCTTGGCACTGAGATTGAATAATGTCATAACGTCCCTGGTGCACGGAGATCAGGCGGGGTTTATGCCGAATAAGTCCACTGCCATCAACTTGCGGAGGTTGTTTCTAAACATGCAGTCTGACGCGGATAATGTAGGACACAGGGCTTTGCTGTCTTTAGATGCGGCCAAGGCATTTGACAGCATTGACTGGAACTACTTGTGGGAGGTGTTGGCGCGATTCGGGTTTGGAGAGAAATACATAGCATGGGTCCGTTTACTGTATAGTCGTCCGGAGGCAGCTATCGGGGCCTTCGGGTGTCTGTCCCATGGCTTCGCGTTGGGAAGAGGGACGAGGCAGGGATGCCCGCTGTCCCCTCTCCTCTTCGCGTTGGCCATTGAGCCTCTGGCCATGGAGATTAGGGCCAATCCGGGTATAGTAGGGTTTTGTTATGGCCCCCTGCAGGAGAAGGTGATGCTCTATGCAGATGACACCTTGCTTATGCTGGGAGATACTGATGCATCTCTGAGGGAGGCCATGGCAACCATTACACGATTCGGGGGGTACTCTGGCCTGCAGATTAACTGGTCAAAGTCGGCCCTGCTATTGTTAGATGGGGAGGCCACACAAACGGTGACATCGTCCTGCCCTATACCGGTCACGACTTCCTTCAAATACCTCGGGATTTATGTAACGGCCAACCCCAGGGATTTTAGCCATTTGAACATATCCCCCCTGATCCAGAGGTTCCGGGAAAGGGTTAAGTCGTGGAACAATCTCCGTATCTCGGTGGCGGGTAAGATAAACCTAGTAAAGATGATATTAATGCCGCAGCTGCTGTATTGTCTCCACAACGCCCCGGTGGTGATCCCTTTAAAAATCTTTAGAATAGTGAATTCTATCTTCCGGTCCTTGATCTGGAAGAATAAGACGCCAAGAATTAAACTTGAACATCTCCAGAGACCCAAGGACAATGGCGGGCTGGCGTTGCCCAACCCGTGGTTGTACTACCTTGCGGCGCAATTGCAACACCTGGTGGGGTGCTTCGGGAGGGAGCCGGCTGGTTCCTCTGGAGCACTGATGCTACACACGGTGGGGGATGGGCCCATCCCCATGGCACTTGAGGCCCTGGCTTTCGCCAAACCTAATAAGAAATACCCCACGTATAATCTTATACAAAAGATATGGAACAAATGCAAATATGTACAGCAAGCTGATGGATACACTGACTACAGCCCCCTATGGCATAATGATACTTATACAGAACTGGCTAAATTACAGATTGGTGGTGGGTGGAAAAGTCATGGGGTCACACACATTAAACATGTATTTAGACACGGGAGGCTCAGGCCATTCGCAGATTTGCGGGTGGAATATGGGCTACCGTCTTCGATGCTTTTTCAATATATGCAGCTTCAGCACGCAGTGAGGGCCCAGAGTAGGTCATCTGAGTGGCATCTGTCGCCGACTCCGGTGTTTAGTCTCCTGGGTGATGCTGTGTCCTCGAAGGGATTTATCTCTGAATGTTACGCCATCCTACTACAATACTTCTTGGGACAGCATCCAGTCATGGTAAGGGAAAAGTGGGAGAGGGACGTGGGGCAATTGGATGGAGAACAATGGGAGGAGATATTCCAGGGGGTGAGTTCCTGCTCACTGAATGTGGCTCAGCGACTCACTCAGCTATACATTATATTTAGGGTGTATTACACGCCGCGCGGGTTACAATTGATGGGAATGCAGACGGATGATGTGTGTACTAGATGCAAACGTGACCACGGGGACCTCATACACCTCCTGTGGAGATGTCCCAAACTGCACAAGTATTGGTCTGAGGTGACGAGTACTATTAATTCTGTTTTTGGGGTATCCATGCCTGTGGACCCCAGAGTTGGTTTACTGGGGGTCTTGGAGGAACATGTTGAAGAGGTGTACACCAGGGAGGCGGTGCAAAGGGCGTTGTTCCAGGCCAGAAAATTGATTATGATACACTGGAAATCTGAGACCCCTCCGACTTTAAGGGAGTGGATTGATAGGATGGGTGGAATGCTACGTATGGAGAAACTCATTTACCAACATAGGGGAAGCAATCGTAAATTTGAAAACCTCTGGGCTCCGTGGCTGGATGCACCGGGGCTTTCACCGGTGGATCTGGTTATGGATAGGTTGCTGGGAGCGCATGTGGGATAAATGTTATAATTCGGGGGAAATGTATACTAGGGGGGATGAGAGAAATGCTATGTGACTGCAGTGCCCGGCTGGGACTGATCGATGAGAAATGTATTCTTGGTTTTGCTGTGTAATATTGAATGCCATAAGTTGTATGCCACCTTTTCATCTTCATCAATAAAAACTTTTTTGTTGGATTAAAAAAAAAGATGTGCCCCAGATAGAATTAAAATCATTATGGGTTTGTTCATTTATATTATAAATATTAATGTTCTTACTGCTGGCTTTGGCAGTGCAATAATCATGGAAAACCATTCAGTGTCTGTATTTAAAGCTGAACTCCAGGCAAATGGCTAAATACACAGATAAAATACATATACAGTAAAACCTTGGTTTGAGAGTAACTTGGTTTGAGAGCGTTTTGCAAGACAAGCAAATGTTTTTAATAAATTTGAACTTGATATACGAGTAGCATTGTGTCACAACGGAGTATAAAAGAGAAGAGAGGCGCCTCTATGTGTAGCAATATGGTTACATTTAGCAAACCCACACGGTTGATGATTTAAAAGAGGCACATCTAGATTTGCAGGCATCCGTGGTAAAGATGTCCACATAAAGCATCGTCCTCACTGCCATCAACGTCATCTATTCCACTCTGCACTCCATGAACGCTTCAAGCCTCACTTTCAGACTACTCTACTACAGGGTAGTCCTTACGTTCACAATTGCAGACTGACATCAGTGAGAGCCGGCAGTGCGGAGGATGGTCTATGTGGACAGCTTTACTCCGGATGCCTGCATACTTAGATGTGCTATGCTAGTTGCCAAATGTTGTACCTTTATTAAATGTAACCATATTGCTACACTAATGCGGCATACACACGATCGGTTTGTCTGATGAAAACGGTCTGATGGACCGCTTTCATCAGACGAACCGATCGTGTGCGGGCCCCATCGGTTATTTATCCATCGGTTAAAAAAAATAGGAACTTGTTTTAAAATTATCTGATGGTTAACTAACCGATAGAAAAAAAAACGATCGTCTGTGGGTACGTCCATCGGTTAAAAATCCATGCATGCTCAGAATCAAGTCGACGCATGCTCGGAAGCATTGAACTTAATTTTTCTCAGCACGTCGTTGTGTTTTACGTCACCGCGCTCTGAAACAATCGTTTTTTTAACCAATGGTGTGTAGGCACCACTGATGAAAGTCAGCTTCATCGGATATCTGATGAAAAAATCCATCAGACCGTTTTCATCGGATGAACCGATCGTGTGTACAGGGCATTGGAGGTTCCTCGCTTCTCTTTAATACTCTGTAGCTCCTGCTGGATTTTGCTTCTAATCCCCTTGTGGAGGCTTCCATTTGTGGATGGTCATTTTATGGTTACACAACCTGGTCACATTGCTGTAATATTTTTATATGTACTATAAACTGAAGAACCTATGAATAAATGGTTGTGGAACGAATCATTTGAGTTTCCATTATTTCTTATGGGGAAATTCGCTTTGATATAAGAGCGTCTTTGGATTACAAGCTTGCCAGAGAGAGTTACAAAAGCGTAATCCTAAAACTCCAAGTAAAACTGTAGCTTGTAAGAATGCATGAAGTTACCCAATATCCATGACCTGGAACCAAGTTATCCTTGGTGGTCCTGCATATGGAAGGAAGAAATCTTTTGTTTTCATAGGATGCAAAGCCACCTTGGGCTGCAACCCAGTATGGTTATAATGCAAACCCGTACTAGGCAGAATGCAAACAAGATCCCTCATACCCTAATGTTGTGTACTCACGGTCGTTTTTTATCATGGAAAAAAAACAACGTTTTTCAAACTTCATTTTTAAAAAAGTCATTGCCCACACACCATTGTTTTCTGAAAATGCTCTTACAAAGCGCGGATACGTACAACACGTACGACGGCACTCTGTTCCATTCAAGCTCGCGTCATAACTTGCTTCTGAGCTTGCGTTGTTTTAAACGTCGTTTTAGCCCACACACGATCATTTTTTATGACACAAAAAACGACATTTTGAAAAACGACATAAAAAATTGAAGCATGTTCGAATTTATTTTTAGAAGACAAAAAACGATGTGAAGCCCACACACAATCGTTTTAAATGATGTTTTTAAAAATGTTGTTTTATTTCATCCCAAAAAACGACCGTGTGTACGCGGCATAAGGCCCAGATTCTGGCAAACCTCTTGACTGAGGAAAAAAACCCTTAGATAGGCTGCCTTTACTCAAAACGTATGCTGCCATGGAGTCCATCAGGAAAGAAAAATGTATTTGATGTGACATTTTCTGTTTTCCAGTCCATCAGAACATGCGGATTGTTTTTCACTGCAAAAGAAAATTAGTAAAAAACTGTTTAGCAAAACAAGCCACAAAGTATATCCAGCCCAAGCAAACATGGCTGCTTCATGTGCGTTTATAATTAACTATGAGTATTGAACTATAAACAAAGACTCTTTTCAAACATTAGTACACATTTGTGAGATATATGCACCAGGCTTATCGCATTGAAAGCATTCATTGGCAATTCATTCCCCTTAAATCTGTCCTAATTTCATGGCATAGTGCCATGTTAACTGGCCCATTTTTTGTGTTCTCTTTGAATTTCAAAAGCTTGATTAGTAGGTAAATAAGAAAGTGAATTGATTTTATTTTACTATTATTTAGGCATAGAAATACACAAAAAATACATTTTTTCAGATGTGTCCTTGATAAGTAGTAGTCACGGAAAGACAAAAAGCAAAAATCTGAACATATTGTTTTTGTACATTCACAACCGTAACATTTTAACTTTATCATGCTGGGTAAGATGCTATGTAATGTCTGAAATCAATGGTCATTGAAATAACCTTGTTGCTTACTGCTAAGGCTTTGCGGAAGGGAGAAAAAAAATTGGAAAGCGTTTTGATGTTCTTGCTGTGCAAGCAGGCAATATTAATTTTCCTAAAAGTAGTCTTTTGGGGGAAATTATCTATCAGGATATGCTGGCTGTTGCATTCATATGCCAAGCTGCAAACAGGATGCAATGAAAGAATAGATGAGTAATGAATGCATTATGGGATTAGTGCAAAGCACACAGAACTGAATAAGTTGCTTTGAATGTTTGTGTTGAAGTATTGGAAACATGTCCCATGTAACAATAAAAATATGAGCACGTTGTAGCTGCCTTTGTTCAGGCTTGTTTTTTTTTTTTTTTTTTTTTTAAGTGGGACACAGTTATTCATGTAATGAAAATGTGTAACATCTAAAAATATCTATTGACAAAGAGTACTTTTTTTTGTATATTAATCTGTCCTTCAAGCCTAAACCACCAGTTCACCTTTTTGATCTCCTGGAACACCATCTCACCTTGGAAAAATATGGAAAAAAATATGGAACCTTTTTAGATTAGCTAAAATCTGCCCCACTGGCATAAAAGTCAGTTGGATTATTTAGTAATCAAAAAGTACATATTAGCATATTTGCTTATTTAGTATACTCGGCTCATAGCTCGTAGCCATAGTTGATACAACTGTTTAGTTTTTGTTAAGCCCCATTTATGGATATAACTATTTGTGGTCTTTGTAAGCTGCAGGTAGAGCACTTTGGAAATAGATCAACACTGGGTGGTGGTTACTTCTGAATCATTATACAACACTGGTAAACATGTCCCTTTAAGTCAATAGTGCAAAAAAAGGTATCCCACAAATAAATAGGCCTCATAAAAATACAGTTCATATATAAAATGTGATCACTATAAATAAATATAAAAAGTCCACAATTCCTATATATGGAAAGTCCCAACTCTGGTGGCAAATTGTTTTCCCGTTAAATAAGGTGCTCACTGTGTCAATTAAGGATGAGCTCATGGGTGTTTGCAACTCGCACGTGCAGAGCCCACCAAGAAGTCCGCACTGCACAGTGCTAATCGCAGGCAGCGAGACATTTCCCGATCTCTGCAGCCACGGAGCCGCTGGCTCCAATGCTTGTGTCATCATAGAGATGTCCAAACCAGGAACACCATACTATATCTCGCCACCAGCTGCTCACCACATACTGTAACTATCAGAGCATAAAACACAGGACATAGCAGACAGTTTGACAAGCGGAATAAACTCCTCCAAAGCACCGCCACGGGACCTGCCGGAAGTGCACGATGACGTCACAGAAACCGTTTTGCTGTTGAATTGTGGACTTGTTTTATAGTAATCACGTTTCCTATATAAACTGAATTTTTTCGAGGCGTATTTATTTGTCGGATACCTTTTTTTTTTTTTTTTCCACTGTTGATGGAAAGTGACATGCACACCTGTGTTGTATAATTTTTCTGTTGTCCAGTATTCAGACATGGTCAGAAGCTGCAGTCTCTCTGACCCACTGAGCACAAGTTTATCTTATTTAAAAAAAATACTTCTGAATCATGTTGCCTCATTTTAAAAATGATCTGACTGTGGATATAGCATACAATTTCAAAAGGAAAATATGGTATCTCCCAGTGTGAATTTTTTAGAAAAAAAAAATTCCCTTTGCTCTACAGTACTTACTGAAACTTTCAGAGTGTATAATGTTGCAATCTTTTCTAAAGACAACTGAGATTTTACTTTTGTGCCTTTTCTCTTCCCTCTGAGTGTGTAATTGTTGAAGACGCATTGCCTAACACAACGTGTTGGAAGCCACTAAAAAAGCACCCAATGTTATCTAATGATCTTCTTGTTGGCAATCTAAATTCCTCCTCCCTTTGTGTGCAAATTAGTATTTCAAAGTGCGCAGAAAGCAATGGGCGCTTATAGAACTACCCAACAGCTCTGTGCTAGAAGAGTTTTTGGGCTATTTACATTCCTTTGCTTCAGGTGTACTATTTTGTGACCTACATGGCAGTATCTAATACCCTTATTTTTAGTTATACAGTTTACACCCATGTGTTTTCATGCAGTGTAATTACATAGGGTTCATTTTATAAGGATCAATATTTACATTTTGCTGCATATAGTTTCATACATATTGGGGTGATTCATTTTTCCAAAGATGTGATTTTCATATGACTTTGCTTACGCCTGAGTCTCAGTGATGTAAAAGATATATATGCCAAATTTCAAGAAGATTGGATAATATTTAGGGGTTGCACACATTGATCACTTTTATCACAAACTAGTGAAATTTCTAACATTGAACTAAGTGTGCAAAAGAAGAAAAAAAAAAGATTCATATAAGAATAAACATTACAAAGCTATCGCTGAAATCAAGACCGTTATATTGGAAGACTCCTCTCCATCATCACAAGCACCTAGTGACGAAGAGGCTGAGTTTTCGCCTCCAGCAACGAAAAAATTACGTTCAAGTCCTAGATTAAAACCTCTTGATCAGACACTCACGTCTACTTGGGATCGACAACAGCTATCTATTCGACACGCAAGTACTTAATTTATAGCAACTGCAAACAGCCTTGGCCACGATGTTTCAAAAATTTCCATATCTCGAGCTACCGTTTACTGAGCTCGGGCCATCAATAGAAGTAAAATGGCAAAGAATATCGAAGAGTCACTCTTTGAAAATCCTCCTCATTTGGTCTTACATTGGGATAGTAAACTGTTGCCCTCAGTTGCCCATGGGAATGTCAAAACTTTGGAAGATAGAGTTGCAGTTCTAGTGACTGGCAAAGATTTTGAGCATTTGCTTGACGTACCTGTTGCCCTAAAAAGGTACTGGTGAGCAGATGGCTGAAGTAGTTATTCGGGAAGTGGACCGATTTGGGCTACGTGACAATATAATCGGTATATCTTTTGATACTACAGCATCTAATACAGGACTGATCCAAGGGGCATGTGCCAGAATTTAAAGGAAAATCAGATGAACATTGTTGTGTTTGGCTTGCCGTCATCACATCCATGAACTAATATTGAAAGGAGTGTTTGAGGATTAAGGTTGTCAATGATACCGCAGAAAGAGGAATTGCTCTGATAAAAAAGTATAAAAAATCGGTCAGTGATGAACAACAAAAACAATTCTTGTTGAGGGTAGTCGAGCATCACAGAAAAGTCATCACCAAGCGAACAAAACAAGGGATTGCATCGTTCACAAGTTGATTAATATAACACGTTTTGCCTATCATATTACCTATTAATCTTAGACCCTGTACACACGATCAGTCCAAACTGATGAAAACGGACTGAAGTTCAGTTTCATCGGTTCACCGCTGAAGCAGACTGATGGTCTGATGTGCGTACACACCATCAGTTCAAAAACCGATCGGGTCAGAACGCGGTGACGTAAAACACACGACATGCTGAAAAAAACGAAGTTCAATGCTTCCAAGCATGCCTCGACTTGATTCTGAGCATGCACGGGTTTTGAACCAATGCTTTTGTGTACTAACCATCGGTTTTGACCGACGGTCAGGCGTCCATCAGTCCGATTTTTAACGCAAGTTTTAAAACTTTGGCCTGAAGGACAAAAGTCCGATGGGGCATACACACAGTAGGTTTGGACTGATGAAACTGAACTTCAGTCCGTTTTCATCAGTTTGGACTGATTGTGTGTACAAGGCCTTAGTGTATAGTTTTAATAGTATTTTAACTTTGTGATTTCTAGTTTTCCCAATGAAAGTAATTAACATTGAAAAATCTTATGTTTTGCCTACTTTTACAAAACAGATCAAAGTGTACAACCTCTAAATATTATCCAATCTTCTTGAAATTTAGCATAAATATCTTTTACATCACTGAGACTCGGGACGTAAGCAAAGTCTGCAAAAATGTTAGTTTATTTTTTGCCTTCGAAAATGAAACGCCCTAATCCATATGTGTTAACACATACAAAAAATGTAGCAATTGATTTTTGTTAAAGTTAAATACATGATATTAAACACACATTGAAAAACTATGTTTAAGCAAAAAACACAAATAAAAAACACAAAAATAAGTGGATCTATACTCTACTAAACCCCCTCCACAGCCCTAGGAAACGTTGGTGCTGTTTTTACATGCTTTCACATATTGCATTTAGAAATTTAGAAAGTATAGCAAGTCGATAACTGTTGTTGCTGATTTTTTTTTGTTGTTTCCTAGCCTGCCTTTTGCTATTTCTAATAACAAATATGTATTATAATCAAGCGATTTGTGTGTGTTGTTCAGGATGTATCTGGGATGCCAGCTCTTTGCTGCCCTACATCCCAGGGAGGTTGCGGGTTTGATTATCGACTAGCCATGGCAGTGCCTGATAAATGGATCCAGGTAAGCTCTTCACATTACATTTTGTGGAGTTGTATATCAATGCTAAGAAATTTATTTTACTGTATAGGTAGTCACTATGCTTGGTTTTTTTATTTATTTTTTAATGCAGATTATAAAAGAGCTGAAGGATGAAGATTGGGATATGGGCAATATAGTGCATACACTCACTAACAGAAGATACAATGAGAAGTGCATAGCTTATGCCGAGAGCCATGACCAAGTAATGTATATCCTTTTTTTAAGTGCTATAAGTGACATTACATGTATGGGATTAACAACCTGCCTGCAGTTGACGGGTATATCGCAATCAACAGGTTGCCAACCCCTGTACTAAGGACTGAAAAGATTTTGTCCAAAACATTTGCTTGTACTTTAATAACCACTTAAGGACTGGACCAATATGCTGCTAAATGACCCATGGGGTTTTTACAATTCTGCACTGCGTCGCTTTAACAGACAATTGCACGGTCGTGCGACGTGGCTCCCAAACAAAATTGGCGACCTTTTTTTCCCCAGAAATAGAGCTTTCTTTTGGTGGTATTTGATCACCTCTGCGGTTTTTATTTTTTGCGCTATAAACAAAAATAGAGCAACAATTTTGAAAAAAATGCAATATTTTTTACTTTTTGCTATAATAAATATCCCCCAAAAATATATAAAAAAACTTTTTTTTTCCTCAGTTTAGGCCGATACGTATTTTTCTACCTATTTTTGGTAAAAAAAAATCGCAATAAGCGTTTATCGGTTGGTTTGCGCAAAATTTATAGCGTTTACAAAATAGGGGATAGTTTTATTGCATTTTTATAATTTTTTTTTTTTTACTACTTATGGCGGCGATCAGCGATTTTTTTCGTGACTGCGACATTATGGCGGACACTTCGGACAATTTTGACACATTTTTGGGACCATTGTCATTTTCACAGCAAAAAATGCATTTAAATTGCATTGTTTATTGTGAAAATGACAGTTGCAGTTTGGGAGTTAACCACAGGGGGCGCTGAATGAGTTTCGTTTCGTTTCACCTAGTGTGTGTTTACAACTGTAGGGGGGTGTGGCTGTAGGTCTGACGTCATCGATCGTGTCTCCCTATAAAAGGGATCACACGATCGATGCAGCCGCCACAGTGAAGCACGGGGAAGCCGTGTTTACACACGGCTCTCCCCGTTCTTCAGCTCCGGGGACCGATCGGCGCACTCCAGTGGCGATCGGGTCCGCAGGACCCGCGGTCCCGTTCACGGAGCTTCGGACCGGCTCGCGGGCGCGCGCCTGCGACCCACGGCTGGGTACTAGTACAGGACGTACCTGTACATGCATGTGCCCAGCCGTGCCATTCTGCCGACGTATATGTGCAGGAGGCGGTCCTTAAGTGGTTAAGTATATTGGCTGAGACCTCCTTGTGTAAGATTCTTCCTGAATGAAGGGACTGTTTTGGTGCAGTTCTTGACCAATAACCATGTTACAGTATTTCACACTATTCTTTTTGTTAAAGAAACTTATATTTAAAGAAGTATGTATAATGCTGTTGTTGACCTTCCCAGTGAAAATGCCAGTTACCTGGCTCTCATGCCAGTGCTGTGACTTAAAATGTTTGCTCCAGGCACAGATTTTTTTTTCTTTACATGGAAGGGTTGGAATCCTTGTCTAGTTTTCACTGCTCTCCCGGGCCCAGTTGGTGAGATTTCCCATCAATTCTCATCAGTGGTTTCACCCAACAGGGATTAAAGTGGAGGTTCAAAATCAATGCAGTACTTACCGTTTTCGAGATAGATGTTCTCCCGCCGCTTCCGGGTATGATCTTCGGGACTGGGCGTTCCTATTTGATTGACAGCCTTCCGACCGTCGCATACAGCGCGTCACGATTCTCCGAAAGTAGGTAAACGTCGGTGCGCAGGCGCCGTATAGAGCCGCACCAACGTTTGGCTTCTTTCGGCAAATGGTGACACGCTGTATGCGACCGTCAGAAGGCTACCAATCAAATAGGAACGCCCAGTCCCGAAGATCATACCCGGAAGCGGCGGGAGAACATCTATCTCGAAAACGGTAAGTACGGCATTGATTTAAAAAAAAATACCCGTTTCTGCTCCCCTTAATTAGGCTCAATCTAATGTTAAAAATTTTTTTTCGGGTGAACTCCCGCTTTAAGGTTATATCTCCAACAACAACATCACACAGCTTTTTATTTCTCGCTGTGTCCCTGTTTCAGATTTCCCCTCAAATTCTCTTTGATAAAATGTCACAGGGACAGTAAGTGTAGAGAAATATCTTTATTAAAGCACAATTGAAAATTCAACAGGGGTTTCTAATCCTTTCCTATTCTAACCTTTTTTTTTTTGCTTAACCACTTCCTGCCCGGCCTATAGCCGATTTACGTCCGGGAAGTGGTTATGAAATCCTGACAGGACGTTCGAGAACGTCCTGCAGGATTTCATGCCGCGCGCGCCCGTGGGGGCGCGCATCGCGGCGATCGGTGATGCGTGGTGTCAGTCTGACACCCTGCATCTCCGATCTTGGTAAAGAGCCTCCGGCGGAGCCTCTTTACCACGTGATCAGCCGTGTCCAATCACGGCTGATCACGATGTAAACAGGAAGAGCCGTTGATGGCTCTTCCTCACTCGCGTCTGACAGACGCGAGTAGAGGAGAGCCGATCGGCGGCTCTCCTGACAGGGGGGGTTAGCGCTGATTGTTTATCAGCGCAGCCCCCCCTCGGATCGCCACACAGGACCACCAGGGATGCCCACCCTGGACCACCAGGGTGGGCAAAAAAAAAAAAAAAGCCAGCAAAAAAAAAAAAAGTAAAAAAAAAAAAAAAGATGCCAATCAGTGCCCACAAATGGGCACTGACTGGCAAAATGGCAAAATCAGTGCTGCCCCACAGTGTCCATCAGTGCCACCCCACAGTGTCCATCAGTGCCACCCCACAGTGCCCATCCATGCCCAGTGCCCGCCCATCTGTGCCACCCATAAGTATCCATCAGTGCCACCCATAAGTGCCGCCCATTAGTGCCCATCTGTGCCGCCTATGAGTGCCCAGTGCCACCCATGAGTGCCCATCAGTGCCGCCTATGTGTGCCCATCAGTGCCGCCTATGTGTGCCCATCAGTGCCGCCTATGTGTGCCCATCAGTGCCACCTGTGTGCCCATCAGTGCCGCCTATGAGTGCCCATCAGTGTCGCATACCAGCGCCGCCAATCAGTGCCACCTCATCTGTGCCCGTCAGTACTACCTCATCGATGTCCATCAGTGCCATCTTATCGGTGCCCATTAGTGCCGCCATATCAGTGCCCGTAATTGAAAGAGAAAGCTTATTTACAAAAAAAATTAACAGAAAAAAATAAAAACATATTTTTTTTTCCAAATTTTCAGTCTTTTTTTAGTTGTTGCGCAACAAAAAAAAATCGCAGAGGTGATCAAATACCACCAAAAGAAAGCTCTATTTGTGGGGAAAAAAGGACGCCAATTTTGTTTGGGTACAGTGTAGCATGACCGCGCAATTGCCATTCAAAGTGCGACAGTGCTGAAAGCTGAAAATTGGCTTGGGCGGGAAGCTGCGTAAGTGCCTGGTATGGAAGTGGTTAACCACTTAAGCCCCGGACCATTTTGTTGCTAAATGCCCAGGCCAGGTTTTGCGATTCGGCACTGCGTCGCTTTAACAGACAATTGCGCGGTCATGCGACATGGCTCCCAAACAAAATTGGCGTCCTTTTTTTCCCCACAAATAGAGCTTTCTTTTGGTGGTATTTGATCACCTCTGCGGTTTTTATTTTTTGCGCTATAAACAAAAATAGAGCGACAATTTGGAAAAAAATTCAATATTTTTTACTTTTTGCTATAATAAATATCCCCCAAAAACATATATATTTTTTTTTTCCTCAGTTTAGGCCGATACGTATTCTTCTACCTATTTTTGGTAAAAAAAAATCGCAATAAGCGTTTATCGATTGGTTTGCGCAAAATTTATAGCGTTTACAAAATAGGGGATAGTTTTGTTTTGCATTTTTATAAAAAAAAAAAAATTCCTACTAATGGCGGCGATCAGCGATTTTTTTCGTGACTGCGACATTATGGTGGACACTTCGGACAATTTTGACACATTTTTGGGACCATTGTCATTTTCACAGCAAAAAATGCATTTAAGTTGCATTGTTTATTGTGAAAATGACAGTTGCAGTTTGGGAGTTAACCACAGGGGGCGCTGTAGGAGTTAGGGTGCACCTAGTGTGTGTTTACAACTGATGGGGGGTGTGGCTGTAGGACTGACGTCATCGATCGAGTCTCCCTATAAAAGGGATCACTCGATCGATACGCCGCCACAGTGAAGCACGGGGAAGTCGTGTTTACATACGGCTCTCCCCGTTCTTCAGCTCCGGGGACCGATCGCGATGGGGCGGCTATAAACGAATAGCCACGCCGTCGTCCCGGATCGCTCCCTGCGGGAATCCGGCCGCCGCATGTAGCATGTAGTCGAACCCGCGGAAAGGCGGGGACGTACATGTACGCCCATATGCCTGTACGTGCCATTCTGTGGACGTACATGTACATGTGGTGGGCGTTAACCAGTTAATGCATACTTGTTCTGGATCCATGATTTCAAATGTGCTGAATCTAGACAGCCAGGCAACTAGCATTTTTAGTAGAAGTGCCACTAATTCATCTCGGGTTTCCTTCAACCTTTATGTATAAGAGCAGGCAGTTCTTGAATCGGTTGCTTTGCTTGTGAAAACTGTCTTTTTCTTTTTTATATATATATATAGTTGAAAGACAAATCGGCAGTTGAGAAGCAGAGTGACCATGCCAGTTTCATTTATCTTTGTCTAAAACAATCTAATTTCTTTCATGTCAATCAAATGTCCTTGTTGCATAAATTGCTTGTGTGGGTCGGTCAATTCTAAAGTAGTTTTACATTTTATGTTCCTAATCATATCCATATTTAACTTGTCATTGGCTACATTCCAGATACATAGCTCATTCAATATAGTTTCTGTATTAAATGAATTTCCACCCTGTCTGGAACTCACGGGCTACTGTCCAAGTATTAATATTGAACATTGTTCCTCTTCTGTCTCCTAGATTTTTTTTTTTTTTTGGTGCTGCACTAATTACATGAGCCTGTGGCTTTGAGTCGATGACAGTGTGCATATTATGGAGCTAAAGCTTTTATAATTATAAAACTGCATAATGAGCCATTTAAGCTTCATACATCCCACCCTTACTGAATACAAAATAACTGATACTGTCTGATTTTATATTAGATGTGTCCATCACATTCATATTTAAAAAGGACACAAGATAAATACTTTAATCAGTATTAAACCCAAAAGCAAATATGTATTATATTGCAGATTACCAATTCTTAGATGTGGCGGCTGCATTCGTTTTTTTTTTTTTTTTTCTTTACTTTATTTTCACCTGGTGAAACGGTCTTGCACGCTGCTGCCTGAAAATGCATTCAGGCGTAAAGCATTTTTTTTATACTGATCTGAAATGCAGCCCATTGTTTTCGTTGTGCCTGTAAACATGCCCTGTGTCTTGGTCAGTAGAAAAAATAAATATACAGAAATCTGAGTTGCCAGTCAGTATTTTTGCTTGTATACTTGCAAATACTCGTAAATGCAGCATTGCCTGCTTGTGTGTGCATACTCACAAATACGTGTAAATACTCGCAAGTGATATACAGCTCATCCTTGTGTTTTTTTTGGCCAGTAGCTCATACATCGGCACAGTGTGCAAGAGGCCTTTAGGCTCTTTTTTTCTATTTCAAAAGAACAAGCTTTCCCTGCAAATGTATCGGAGTGTTGGGTCAAACCATGTACTACTAATAAGAATGCTTACAATTATCAGCTTTTATTTATATAAAAGCTTTATTCCAAAGGGGAAAAAACTGTTTACTGTAACTGCTTATGAAGTATTAGTTGAAGTTTGGCTCAATGTGTTAGTGTATTTAAATCTGCTAGTACATTTAACACTCTCCTCTCCCAAGTTTAACAATGCAGTGGGGCCCCCTGTGCTCTTTCATCCAGAGTGGAAGCACTCCAATACAGAAGGCATATTGCTGGCCAGATAGGTGAAATCAGAGGAAAAAAGAGTATAAGAAGAGAAAACTGATGCAGCCACCACATCCTAATGATTGATAAGCTGCAATACTTTGTTTACATTTTTTGGAATTGGAATACCTCTTTAATGCCGCGTACACACGATCGGAAATTCCCTCAAGAAAACCGTGTGTTTTTTTTTTTCCCCGACTGAATCTTGGCTCAAACTTGTGTTGCATACACACGGTCACATAAAATCCCGACCGTCAAGAACGTAGTGACGTACAACTCTACAACGAGCCGAGAAAAATTTAAGTTCAATTATTTTGTGTCGCATTGATTCCGAGCATGCATGTTTTTTTTGCACATTTGAATTGCATACGGACGATTGGAATTTCTGATAGAATTTCTGATAGGAACTTTTTCCATCAGAAAAATGGAGAACCTGCTCTCTATCTTTTTGTTGGCGGAAATTCCGACCGCAAAAGTTTAATGGAGCCTACAAACGGTCGGAGTTTCCGACCAAAAGCTCACATCGGACTTCTCTTGATAGAATTTCCGATCGTGTGTATGTGGCATTAGAGTTTAAAGGAGAAATGCCTTCTAAATAATAATAATCAGATATTGTAGTATTCTGTTTACTGCAATATTTTATGTTTGTGCAGAAAATGCTATTACTGGCTTTTCAAGATACAAATTGAAACATTGATATAGAACTATAACTACCAAAATCAAAATCATGTAGTGCTCATACACTGATGAAAATAAAGTACAAAAATAAAATAATTCATCCATATATACATGTAAAGATTTAAACGTGTGCACCCATAAATGTTGTTCAATGAAGTGGAAAGTAAGGTATACAGATTGGATATTTTCAATTAAAGTGCCAATTCTGTGCAAAGCATAAAAAAACTCAAATAGCATTCACGCAAAATGACAAATAATGGTAAATGATAGACAAATGAATCTCAATTCCAAATACTGGTGGTAACACAGGTGCTCCACATGTGCTTAATCACAGTCCAGAAATGTTCCAAGTGATCCCTTGTCCATGCTCCACCATATATAATAATGAATGGACGCTTGCCAGATGAAGAGACCCCAAACGAGGTCTAGCCACGCATTAGTGGTCAACACCCCCATTATGGGTATGCAGGTAACACTCCATTCATAGGACCTGTATGTTAGATGTGTCATCAAAAAGATCACCCAATAATGTGGCCTGTTGGTTGTCCTCATTCATTAACCAGGCATGTGTATAAAAAAGGAACACAATCGCTCATTTCGCAGTTTCCCATCCGAGATCTCCATTGCCCCTGTGTATTGAGATGAAACGTACGTAGGGTTGTAGCACAGATTATTTTCTTTGTTTGATATAGAACTCCTCATATATTTTCTTAAGATTAGATTTGATTCTTAGGACTTTAGACTAGGAAAGAATTAAAACCCATGGTAGGTTTTTGATGCCTGTGTCCCTACTTGAGGAGTGTCAACCTTTCTGTTCTGGTGACCATTGTCAACGAAACAGAAAGAAATGATAGAGCTATCACACAAGCAAAATGTAAGTGTAGATCTTAACTGGGCAGCCGTTTCTTTCATAATTAAGGGGGAAATTTGTCGAAAGCAGAGACTGGCCCAGTTTCGATTCATTTTTTAGGCAGACTGATTGTACTCTGGTCGATCCATCAATTGACTTTGGTACAGCCAGCATGTCAGACTTTTAGCTTGGGATTATTGTCAGCGGCTATAGCTGCTAGCTGTAATCACTGTGTTCTCCCTACACGGGATGGCAAATTTACTAGATCCTTCCAATAAAAGGCATTAACACATGTAGTTATTGACACATTTCAGCCTCTTACATCGGCCTTAGTCATAAGGCTTTACTACAAGGAGCTCGGAACAGGGAGCTCCTGAATTTGTGAAAACAATTTGGAAACAATTCTGTATGCACTTCTCTGCATGATGGTCTGTAAAGTAGTGCAGATAATTTTTTTACAATGATAGTTGTGGTGAGTCTGACTGTTATATGATCTAGTCTATATGGCTTTACTACAAGGAGCCAATCAAAGAGAAAAAAATCTGGCACCACGATGTCTCAAAAATAAAACATACGATTTTATTGGATCTAATAAAAGGCATATCTACACATGTAGATATTGACATAGTCCTTAGTCAGAAGGCTTTACTACAAGGAGCTCAGAACAAGAGGGAGCTCCTGAAGTGTGAGTTGTGAGTCTTCAGCCTTTTAGATGGACCATATTATACTTTGGGCAGCACAGTGGCTAGCACTTCCACCTGACAGCATTAAGGTTGTCGGTTCAAATCCCAACTATGGCACTACCTGCCTGGAGTTTGCATGTTCTCACTTTGCCTGCGTGGGTTTCCTCCCACACTCCAAAGATATGCTGGTAGGGTAATTGGCCCCTGTCTAAATTGGCCCTTGTATGGGTATATATATGAACATGTATTAGGGACCCTAGAATTTAAGCTCCTTGAGGGCAGAGACTGGTGTGAATGTAATATATATAATCATATACAGTATCTCACAAAAGTGAGTACACCCCTCACATTTTTGTAAATATTTTTATATATCTTTTCATGTGACAACACTGAAAAAATGACACTTTGCTACAATGTAAAGTAGTGAGTGTACAGCTTGTATAACAGTGTAAATTTGCTGTCCCCTCAAAATAACTCAACAGACAGCCATTAATGTCTAAACTGCTGGCAACAAAAGTAAGTACACCGTAAGTGAAAATGTCCAAATTGGGCACAATTAGCCATTTTCCCTCCCCTGTGTCACGTGACTTGTTAGTGTTACACGGTCTCAGGTGTTAATGGCGAGCAGATGTGTTAAGTTTGGTGGTATTGCTCTCACTCTCTCATACTGGCCACTGGAAGTTCAACATTGCACTTAATGGCAAAAAAGTCTGAGGATCTGAAAAATAATTTGTTGCTCTACATAAAGATGGCCTAGGCTATAAGAAGATTGCCAAGACCCTGAAACTGAGCTGTAGCATGGTGGCCAAGACCATACAGAGGTTTAACAGGACAGGTTCCACTCGGAACAAACCTTGACATGGTCGACCAAAGAAGTCTTCGTGCTCGTGCTCAGCGTCATATACAGAGATTGTCTTTGGGAAATAAACGTATGAGTGCTGCCAGCATTGCTGCAGAGGTTCAAGGGTTGAGGGGTCAGGCAGTCAGTGCTAATAAGAACCATATGCCGCACACTGCATCAAATTGGTCTGCATGGCTGTCATCCCAAAGGAAGCCTCTTCTAAAGATGATGCACAAGAAGGCCCGCAAACAGTTTGCTGAAGACAAGCAGACTAAGGACATGGATTATTGGAACCATGTCCTGTGGTCTGATGAGACCAAGATGAACTTATTTGGTTCAGATGGTGTCAATCGTGTGTGGCAGCAACCAGGTGAGTAATACAAAGACAAGTGGGTCTTGTCTACAGTCAAGCATGGTGGTGGGAGTGTCCTGGTCTGGGGTTGCATGAGTGAGGGGGGAACTGGGGAGCTATAATTTGAGGGAACCATGAATGCTAACATGTACTGTGAAATACTGAAGCAAAGCATGATCCCTTCCCTTTGGAGATTGGGCTGCATAATGACCCCAAACACACCTCCAAGATGACCACTTCCTTGCTAAAGAAGCTGTGAGGGTAAAGGTGATGGACTGGCCAAGCATGTCTCCAGACCTAAAGCCTATTGAGCATATGTGGGGCATCCTCAAACAGAAGGTGGAGGAGCGCAAGGTCTCTAACATACCCCAGTTCCTTGATATCGTCATGGAGGAGTGGAAGAGGACTCCAGTGGCAACCTGTGAAGCTCTGGTAGACTCCATACCCAAGAGGGTTAAGGCAGTGCTGGAAAATAATTGTTGCCACACAATTATTGACACTTTGGGCCCAATTTGAACATTTTCACTTAGGGTGTACTTTTGTTGCCAGTGGTTTAGACATTAATGGCGCTGTGTGTGTGTGTAAAGTGCTGTGTAAATTGTCAGCGCTATAAAAGTACCTGTAATAAATAAATAATACTTTATTCACGCAGTCCCTCAAATTTTTTATATTTTAAGTGCTTTGTAGTCTTGCTACAGGGGGTACTAGGACCCTGCGTTCTTTGCCATGATAGGACCTGACTGATCAAGCTTTTTGAAATAGTGGCATTATACGCTTGTTGGTTGCATTCACTCAAGAATTGCAGTGGATTCTAGTGTTCCAGTGATGCAAACAACCTTGAGCAGACCTTCTGCCATCTTTGGTTCTGTATGAACATTCTGCCCGTGTATCAATATAATAGAGTAGCAGTATATCAAACCTTTGTATATAACCATTGTTGTAGGGAGTAATTGAAACTGTTCATTGTTTTTCTGACTAGGCATTGGTTGGTGATAAGACCCTGGCGTTTTGGTTGATGGATGCAGAAATGTACACCAATATGAGTGTCGTGTCTCCTTTTACACCTGTAATCGATCGAGGAATTCAGCTCCATAAGATGATCCGTCTGATCACCCATGCTCTCGGAGGAGATGGATATCTTAATTTCATCGGTAGGTGCAATACTGTTTAAAGACACAATCTGCTTTGATTACACCACTGCTTATGAGACAGAGACAGGTACGTCTGTATACATCTTATCTTCTCTGCTATACCTTCTGTTCATGGTAAAAAAGAACAAAGGCACCACATCTTGTAGTCCACCAGTATAGGGTATCTATTGCAGCAGTGAATTAAACCTATACTAGTCATGGGCAGTACTAAAATTAAAAAGCCCCTCACTCATGTTATTTGTATGTGATCACCTATTGAAACAGGCCTAATCTTATCTATAACTAAGCCCTATTGGGTAAAAAGCATTAGGCCTCGTACACACATTAGGTTAACCAGAGGACAACGGCCTGATGGACCGTTTTCATCGGTCAAAACCGATCGTGTGTGGGCCCCATAGGTTATTTAACCATCGGTTAAAAAAAAACCAACTTGCTTTAAATTTAACCTATGGATTCCTAACCGATGGGAAAAAAACGATCGTTAGTAGGCACAACCATCGGTTAAAAATCCACACATGCTCAGAATCAAGTCGACGCATGCTTGGAAGCATTGAACTTCGTTTTTTTCAGCACATCGTTGTGTTTTACGTCACCGCGTTCTGACACAATCGTTTTTTTAACCGATGGTGTGTAGGCACGACGGACCATCAGTCAGCTTCATCGGTTAACCTATGACAATGGTCCATCAGACCGTTCTCATCGGATGGACTGATCGTGTGTACGAGGCTTTAGAGGGGCACGGTCCTAGAGCGGGGGCTGTCTTTTCAATGCCTGTGGATTATCCATACTATAAATATGAATATCATGTGGATAAATGTAGATGTCACCGATTCCTCTGGTGTGCGATGGCTTCCTCCTTTTTTTTTTTTTTTTTGCATCTAGTCATAATCTTAAGTTTAAATGTAAAAAAAGTACATCCACTTGCCAACCAAGCCTTTCCTGGCACTTTTTGTTTACAAGTTTAAATCAGTATTGTTTGCTAGAAAACTACTTGGAACCCCTAAACGTTCTATATATTATTTTTTTTTTTTTTGTCAATATATTTTTATTGTAAGTTTTCATTTAAACAAAATTAAAGCATTACAATAGTAGATGGTATACATTGTAGTACAGTATACAAAGGATGAAACAATACATGTCAATTAATACACAAGTAAGTGCTAGTCAAGTAAAATAAGAACAGCAATCATTGTATAAAGATGCAAATACAGTGATACCTATTATAAATAAGGTGCCAAATGTGATATTAAACACATTATTGCATATGGCTGTTATCTTGGAGTTTTCTTTTTGCTTCGGATCTCCATCTGTTTAACTGAATGCTCCACTCTATATGAAAAGAAGGAGTTCTATCAACTAAACTGAGGGGGTCAGTTAACAAGCCTGTGTGCCTAAACACGAAAGTGTCAGGCCATTTGTTGAGGTGAGTTTGCATTTCTGATGGGTGGTGGAAGCACGCAGTCACTGTGGTGTGGTGAAAGCACTTATTGAAGATCGGGAAGGATTTTTTCTTTTCCTTTGTTCTCCATTTATGAACTATTTATATATATATATATTTTTTTGTTCACTTAGGCAGTTTATGGACTTTATTTGCCAACCTGGTATTTTTTGATGCAATTTTTGCACGGATTTTTGGACACTTATATATTGACTCACTTAGAGGGTGGATTATTTATTTATTTTTCACTATGTCACTGTACCAATATTATATTTGTTGATTTACATTTTCACTTATTTTTCTGAGCGCTGTTTAATATCACATTTGGCACCTTATTTATAATAGGTATCACTGTATTTGCATATTAACTATTTTGGATTCTATAATTTTTAAAGCAGCAGCTCTTGTATATTTATTCATTCATTTATTTTATAAATATCACCAGTGTTCACATTTATTCTCCAGCTACGCGCAGTGAGGGTGGCTCACATTAGACGGCCCTTATCTCCACCCCTTTTTTCCATTGTATAAAGATGGTAGATAATTTTCCTAGTGGCATCTAGCAAACAAGAGTCAAAATCTCAACATCAAATGGAAAAATAAATAAATAAATAAATAAAATATAGGATCAAGCTCACCCGAACACCCCATATGGGAATCATAGTGTCTGGGAGCTATCTCCCATTATAACTCCTAAGCAAATAGTAGACAATGTAGCGGAAGAAAAAAAAGGCAAGCTGAACTATGTCATGTTTTTGTACCAGATGTTCCAAGGGTCCCAATGCATTGTGTATTTATGAAGAGAGCCCAAGGATGATGCTAAAATCCTTTCATAGGAATTATGTAAATTCAAGAGGTCAATAGCGTCATCGGGAGAGGGTGGATTGGAATCTTTCCACCTTCTCGTAATGGACAACCTAGCCGCTAAGAGAAGATGGGTTATTGTTCTACGAAGATTGAATGGAAACTTTTCTATTCCCAATGATAAAAGAGCCAAGGCCGGATCTGGTGCCACTCGCGTGTGTGTCAAGTCAGATATTGTATTGAAGATTCCTGCCCAGTAAGCGGTGAGTTTTGGACAATTCCATAAAATATGGAATATGTCTCCTTTAGCTGGATTTAGGCAGAGTCTCCAACAAGAGTCAGGGGTTCTGGAGTCAAATTTGGAAACTATCACCGGAGTAAGATACCAACGTAAAGTGATTTTGGTTGATAATTCCCACAGGGAGGTGCAATGAGTAGCAGATTATATATATTATTTTTAGCAGAGATCCTGAAAAATAAAACTTCATAGTGTAAAACCATAACATTTTATTTAAATAAATGTATAAACTCGCAGGATGCCACTTTAACCACATAGCGACCGCCGCACACACTTTTACATCGACACAATGGCACGGGCAGGCAAATAGGCGTAGCTGTACGTCCCTTTAAATTTCCGGGCGGCGATTGCGTTCGGCAAAGGCAGAACATGGTAATGCCTTTGTAAACAAGGCATTCCCCTGTTATTATTATTATTATTATACAGGATTTATATAGCGCCAACAGTTTGCGCAGCGCTTTACATCAGGGAAGACAGTACCGTCACAATACAATTCAATACAGGAGGGATCAGAGGGCCCTGCTCGTTAGAGCTTGCAATCTAGAAGGGATGGTCAAGTGGAACAATGGGTAGTAGCTGTGGGGGATGATCAGATGGACTCAAATGCAAAATACAGTTGTTAGGTGTGGGTAGGATAGGCTACTCTGAAGAGAAGGGTTTTCAGGGATCCTCTAAAAGCTAATAGAGAAGGAGATAGGCGGATAGATTGGGGTAAGGAGTTCCATAGGCTTGGAGAGACTCTGGAGAAGTCCTGGAGACGAGCATGGGAGCAGGTGATGAGAGAGCTAGAGAGTAGGAGGTCTTGAGAAGAGCGAAGAGAACGATTAGGTTGGTATTCAGAGACTAGATCAGTGATGTAGCTGGGGGCAGAGTTGTGGATGGCTTTGTAGGTAGTAGTTAGTAGTTTGAATTTAATTCTTTGGGTGAGTGGAAGCCAATGGAGGGATTGACAGAGAGGGGAAGCAGAGACAGAGCGGTTGGTAAGGTGGATCAGTCTGGCAGCAGCATTCATGATGGACTGAAGGGGGGTTAGAGTATGCAGAGGTAAGCCAATGAGGAGGGAGTTGCAGTAATCAAGGCGAGAGATGACCAGGGAGTGAATTAAGAGCTTTGTGGTGTCATTGGTTAGAAAGGGGCGTATTTTGGAGATGTTGCGAAGGTTGAGGCGGCAAGATTTGGACAGTGATTGAACGTGAGGTTTAAAGGACAGTTCAGAGTCCAGGACTACACCTAGGACCTTGACATGTGGGGATGGGCTGATGGTTGTGCCATTAATTTTGACAGAGAGATCAGGGGAAGAGGCACGTGGGGGAGGGGAAATGATAAGTTCCGTTTTAGATAGATTGAGTTTGAGGAAGTGGTGCGACATCCAAAGTGATATATCTGATAGTAAATTAGTGATACGTGAGGAAAATGAACTAGTGACTAGTGTTCTGCCTAGTGACTGCTGTTCCCTATGATCGGGAACAGTGATCAGTGACATGTCACTGGTAGCTCCTTCCCATAACAGTTAAAATCACTCCCTAGGACACACAACCCCTTCAGTGCCACCTAGTGGTTAAACCCCTTCACTGCCAGTGTCATTTTCACAGTAATCAGTGCATTTTTATAGCACTGATCGCTGTAAAAAAGACAGTAATCCCAAAAACGTGTCAAGTGTCCGATGTGTCTCCGCCATAAAGTCGCCGTCATGATAATAACTAGTAAAGAAAAAATGAATAATAAAAATGCCATAAAACTATCCCCTATTTTGTAGATGCCATAACTTTTGCGCAAACCAATCAATGTACACTTATTCCGATTTTTTTTTTTTACTTTTACCAAAAATATGTAGAATACATATCAGTCTAAATTGAGAAAAAAATAGCTTTTTTAAAAAAAAAATTGGGGATATTCATTATAGCAAAAAGTACAAAATATTGCTTTTTTTTTCAAAATTGTCACTCAATTCAGTTTATAGCGCAAAAAAAAAAAATAAAACGCAGAGGTGATCAAATACCACCAAAAGAAAGCTCTATTTGTTGGAATAAAAGGACGTCAATTTTGTTTGGGAGCCACGTCGCACGACCGCGCAATTGTCTGTTAAAGCGAAGCAGTTCCGAATCGCAAAAAGTGGCCTAGTCTTTGGCCCGCTCTCACACAATAGCAAGGCAATAGTATCAAGCCAGTGATCCGAGATGGTGCCGAGGCTCTGACCAACATGATGTCATGAAGCCCCACACGCCTGACATGTTGCGTACATACTGGACTTTCTCAAAGGTTACATTTTTATTTAATAATTGAGTGGATTCAATCTTTTTTTATTTATTTTTGTATTCAGTTTATTCTAAGCCCATTATCTTTCCTGATGTGAAGTCCATAATGTAATCATTCATCTTGTATTTAAGTAAACTAGTTTCTAAAAGCTATGGCAATGGTGATAATTGCCTGTAAAGCGGACATACGGGGAGTGATTTAATAAGATATTTTCAACACATTTTTATGCAATATGAAGCCTTGTTCCAAATTCATGAAACCCATGCAACATATTCATTACTAGAACCAAGGTGTCCCTAACAGGAAGTCAGATTACAACAGCAAAACAAAACAAAAACAAGTTGATAATATATACTTAACCACTAGATGGCCGCGCTATAGACGAAAGACATCCACAGCATGGCTCTCAAGTGCCGGGTGGACGTCCCTGGAGTCCTGCTATTTACATTCCCCGCGCGTGCCGCTGGGGGCGCGCAGCGGGGAAACACTGTGCCCGGCGAATGGCTGGGTAGCCGATGCGCGTGCCTGGCGGCCGCGATGTCCGCCAAGTACCTGCGATCGGCGGTGACAGCAGGGACGTGGAGCTCTGTGTGTAAACACAGCACCACGTCCTGTCGGGGAGAGAGGAGACCGATGCTGTGTCCCTTGTACATAGGGACACAGCATCAGTCACCTCCCCCAGTCAGTCCCCCTCCACACACAGTTAGAACACACCCAGGGAATACATTTAACACCTTCCTCACCCCCTAGTGTTAACCCCTTCACTGCCAGTCACATTTATACAGTAATTAGTGCATTTTTATAGCACCGATCGCTGTATAAATGTAAATGGTCCCAAATTTGTGTCAAAAGTGTCCGATACGTCCGCCGCAATATCGCACGCCTGACAAAAAAAATCGCAGATCGCCGCTATTACTAGTAAAAATAAATCGTAAATCTATCCCCTATTTTGTAGGCGCTATAACTTTTGCGCAAACCAATCAATATACGCTTATTGAGATTTTTTTTAATAAAAATATGTAGAAGAATACGTATCGGCCTAAACTGAGGAAAAAAATATAAAAAATTAAAATTGGGATATTATTATAACAAAAAGTAAAAAATATTGTGGGTTTTTTTTCAAAATTTTCTGTCTTTTTTTTGTTTTTAGCGCAAAAAATAAAAATCGCAGAGATGATCAAATACCACCAAAAGAAATCTCTATTTGTGGGAAAAAATTATAAAAATATAATTTGGGTACAGTGTTGTATGACTGCGCAATTGTCATTCAAAGTGCGTCGGTGCTGAAAGCTGAAAATTGGTCTGGGCATGAAGGGGGTTTAAGTGCCCAGTAATGAAGTGGTTAAATATAATTTATTTGAACCAGAGTTAGTGTTACTAAACCCACAACAGTAAAGTCAGTCTGTATATGTGGTAAAGCATGCGTGGTATACTCACTGTGGAACCTAAGGGGTAATCCTCTGCATTCTGTAAAAATCCTGTTTGATCCTGTCTTCTCTGATCCTCCCCTTCTTCCACAGTCCTCAATCCATCTCCTGATAATGCAGAGCCTTGGGGGCACTCTGCACATGCTCTTTTTGATGTGTATTGCTAGAGAGTTTATTTTTTTGTTAGTCACAAGACTGCTATATACTGCCAATGAGAAAGGGTATTTAGCAGTTTATATTTACTAAAATAATTTCATCTCCATGTTCTGTGTACTGTGTGATATAGTGAAGGCAGGGTCCTGGGTTTAGTAACACTTTAAGTTTTACACAACAAGACATTTCTGCACTTTGTCATTACAGTATGTAGATAATTGACATCTGGAGTTCTAATTGATATTATGGTTAGCGGAAAAAAGTTTCCCTTTTTAAACACTGTCAACATTAGAGGCACAGTAGTGTTTTTTTATGCAAATATTAACCTTGAAATGTAAGACACATGTACCCAACATTATTGAAGTTGTTTTATTGCTGTTACTGAGCCCATAGCCAAAGGCATTTTCATCTGTACTGACTGCTAATGTTTTCTGCTTTGATTATTTATTTTAAGCTAGATTTGCATTGAATTTCAGGTTAAATTATATCAGTGTTATTTTATTTTTTCTTATTCAAAGTGTAACTGCACATTTGGTA